>NC_090442.1:820165772-820479772 GCF_031143425.1 Pleurodeles waltl | reverse complement strand
ACAATTCGCTATTTTTATATGTCTTCTGAGAAAACATGTTACTTATTTAAAGTCTTTTATTTTTAATTATGCATGCCATTTTAAAGTATGGCAAGATATATTAGCAGACACAAGTCAGGAAACTGAAATTTAAAAGAGAAATAAAAAAGCATTGTTTTTAACGCCTCTGTGTTAAACTAGAATATAAATTGATTGTAAACAAATACTTCTCTTTGTGATCTCTCTCGCAATAGTTTTCATTTTCAGTCTGATGTGTGCATTTGTTAGTATATATTCAGTTAAATGCATCTCTCAAGGATGAAGGATAGGCTTTGTAGTGAAGAGAGCTGGCAAAATAGCTGTCATAGAACAATATTAAATACGTGAAAGAGTAAAAAAAATTTGAAATGCAGTGCAGTGCCTTGTTCTGATGCCCTTACAAGAACATCATCAATGTAACAAAGGTAGAAACACATGGACATAGATTCACGAAAATGCCAGAGGTAGCGTAAATTACATCACATGTGCTTTGACCCCAAGAGACATCACATGATCTTTAGCCCTGATGGCATTACATGAAGTGACATCACAAGCAATTACGTCACAGAAGCAAATGTAACTGTTAGAAATTGGGTCTCTAGTTGGCAGAGGTATACACACTTGTCCAAGTAGGGGCCACAATCCTAGTCAGGGTAAGTCACAATAGAACCCACATTATCCGGTGCTCACCCTTTGGTAGCTTGGCACAGAGCAGGCAGGCTTAACATAGAAAGCAATGTATAAAGTATTTGTGCAATAACTTATACAGTAACACAGTGAAAAACCATAGAAGTACTACACACTAGTTGAGGAAAACAGATATTGCTTATCTGAATAAAATGAGGTCAAAGTGAAGAAAAGCCAATGTACACAAGCAAAGTTATGAGTTTTTAAAGATTAAATCTCACTAATGCGCTTAGAACCTCAATAGCTCCAACTGGGGCTATAATGATGTTGTTGACGGAGTCGTTCCCAGCAGTCTGACGCCACAGACGCCAGTCACAGAGTCACACAGACCCCAGGCACAGTACCTTTGAAAACAAAGAAACAAAGAATCGTAGAGGCGATGCGTCGCTGGAGCTGGTGCAACGTCAGTCCCATATGGTGTCCAGGGAGGTGAGACTTTGGTTCCGCACTGTGAAGCAGGGGAGGCGAGGTGTTGGTTCTGTTCGGTTGCAAGGGAGCTGGTGCGGTGTCTGTGGCGAGGCTTCAGTTTCTTGTGGCCCGGCAGTGTTGATGAATCCAGTCGGTCAAGACGTGATGAGTTGACTTTGCAGTGTTGCAATCGCACTGTTGGATGTTAGTGGCGTTGCTGCGACGTCAGATTTGACCATTGAGCCGGAGTAGGCAGTGGTGTAGTGTCGGGCAGTGGCATTGGTGCTGGAGTTGCTGAAGTCAGTGCTGAAGCCTCTGAAGTCAGTAAACTAGCTTGAAGCTAGTAGAGGAAGTCTTCTGTGGCCCTGAGACTTCAGAACAGGAGGCAAGCTCAATCCAAGCCCCTAGATACCACTTTTGAGGAAGACAGAGTCCTTCCAGGAAGTCATAGGCCAGCAGGCAGCAGGGCAACAAGTAGAGCAGCTATCCTTCTCAGCAAAGCAGTCCAGATGAGTCCTTAGGGCAGCCAGACAGTTCCTCTGACAGACTCCAGGTATAAATCCGGAAGTGTCCGATTTGGTCGGGTCAGAGACTCAGTATGTATACACTCAAAAGTGTCTTTGAGGTGGGGAAAACTTCAAAGAGTGGTTTTGAAGTGCACAGCTTCCCCCTTCAGCCCAGTCCTGTCTGCCAGGATCCCTGTGGGGGCCTATCAGTCCTTTGTGTGAGGGCAGGCCATTGGCCTTTGAAGTGTAAGAGAGAGCCCCTTCATCCTTCCTACACAGGGAGACCCATTCAGAATGCAGATAAATGCAGATGTGACTGATGGCCTCATTTTGAGTTTGGTGGGTGGCAGAGGCCGCCCACTAAACTCTTTCAGATGGAAAACCGACACTCCAGTTTTCCACCCACCGGCCCAATTATGGGTTTTCCGCTAGGCTAGCTGGCAGAAACAGCATTTCCGCTCGCTGGCACACCAGAATACTCACCACAACATTGAGGCTGACTCGTAATAGAGCTTGCAGCAATGTTGCACGCGTCAGGTGCGATAGCACCTGTCAACCTTTTCACTGCCTGTAATTTGGGCAGTGAAAAGCCTGACATGGCTGTCCATGGGGGCCCCTGCACTGCCCATACCAAGTGCATGGGCAGTACAGTGGGATCCCCTTTCCGCTAGCCTTGGCGTGGCAGTGGGACCGCCATGCAAAGGCTGGCAGAAACCCGGGTCGTAATCTGAGGGCAGCACTGCTTGCAGCAGTGCCCTGGCAGATTGAGACCACCAGCACTGCCAGGCCATCAGCTGGCGGCAACCTGGTGGTGCTGGTGCTGCCACGGTCATAATATTGTGGTCGGACCGCCCCTATTGGTGGCAGTCCGAGTGTCACCGTGAGTCTGGCGGTCCATGGACCGCCAGACTCGTGGTGAGGCCCTGAGAGACCTGTGTTTATGACAGCCTGGGTGGAATGCACAAGGTGAGCTGCCAACTAGCACCGACCAGACATGGATTGGAGGCAGGCTGTAAGGCATGGATGGCAGTAAGTGCAGAGAAATGCCCACTTTCTACCAGTAAGCAGGATTTTATATTACCATTCTGACAATACTAAACCTGACAGGGCCACTCATTCCAGATTAGAATCTACCACTGAAAAGTATATATGGGCAAATGTAATACTTGTCTATGAGAGAAGCAGGCCTCACAGTTGTGGACAACAAATTTGTGAGTTTTTCACTACCAGGACAAGTACATGTCCTGCATTTTACTTACATAGCACCCTGCTCTATGGGTTACCTAGGGCCTGCCTTAGGGGTGACATATGTAGAAAAAGGGGAGTTTAAGGCCTTGTAGGTAGTTGTAAATGCCAAGTCGAAGTGGCAGTGAAACAGCACACACACGCCTTGCAATTGCAGGCCTGAGACATAGTTAGGGGGCTAATTATGTTGGTGGCACAATCAGTGATGCAGGCCCACTAGTAGCATTTAACTTACGGGCCCTGGGTACATGTAGTCAACTTTACTAAGGACTTACAAGTAAATTAAATATGCCAATTGGGTATGAGCCAATGTTACCCTCCTTTTAGTGAGAGCACATGCACATTTGTAGCGGTTAGCAGTGCTAAAGTGTCCAGAGTCCTAAAGCCAGCAAAAATGAGGTCAGAAAAAGACGAGGAGGAAGGCAAAAAGTTAGGGGTGAGACTTTAAAGAAGGCCATTTTCCAAAAGTAACATTTTAAATGTAGTTTTGAAAAGATCAATTACATATCACACATTGAAGGACATAATTGCCTAAAAAAGAAACCAGTACCATTTGTTTAGATTAGTGGTTCCCAACCTGTGGTCCGGGGACCCGTGGGGGTCCGCAAAGCTTTCTCAAGGGGGCCATGACTTCTTACAAAATATAATAATATTAACAGATGAGATCCCCAGCTTCATTGGGGGGGGTCCCTGGATTCCAATAATGATTGAGTGGGGGTCTCTGGGTTCCAGTACTGATAAAGTAGGGGTGCACAGAAGTCAAAAGGTTGGGATCCACTGGTTTAGATGCTTACTCTTATTCACCATATATGGGCCAGGGTGTCCTTATTTGTATCCAGAGAGAGAGAGAAACACTCAATCAAATTGGCCAATGTCCACTTCTTGGGATGGGAGCTTAAAAAAGACTTACCAGACGTTGACATGACGTGCATCAAGTTGAAGAGTGAATAACAGTGCTTGTAAGTGCACACTTCAGCAGTAAGCAGTTTGTGAATGCTATATAATCAATGCACATTTGTAATTTTATTATTCAAAGAAGACAAATATGTTGCAATCTTTCTCCACCCATCTTTCTCTTGTCTCACTTGTGTTCTCTGCCTGTCTCTCCAATGTTATTCATGAATAGCAGTTCACCAAAATGCCAGTGATAGCTGAAGTGACATCACACACCCTTTGACCTTCAATTTCACTCACCCAGACATGCTTACACAGCCACACAGATTTGCAGTTCTGTACACTTTCTCTCTTTCCTGTAAACACACACTTGCTCACAAGCACACACAATATACATTTAAAAGCATTAATTGTATTTACCTTAGCTGTCGGGGAGGGTCATTCTTCAGTTAATTATACTCAATTTGTTTTTAGCCAACGCGCTGCCACTGTGTTCCTGGCACTGATTGTGCCATCTCTGATGCTAGGGGTTGCAAAGACAGTGCCAGGTGTCACAAGGGGCAAGCCAGGGGTCTTAGTTGCAACACCTGGCGACCTCTAAATGACATCCTGTAGAAACACGTGAGCTTTGACACTGAAATGTTGAAATGCACATGCAAATATGGAGTCAGTACTACACCTTATTGTAAAATTGCAAATATCTGTGGAGACCTCATTTCAACTTCCCAAGTCATTTCAAAGGGGCATGAGTTACTAAATCCATCAGGAACAAACACAAGTGCAAGAAGTTGTTTACCTGGAAAATGTGTCTGCTGAGTTTTGTGACTAAAAAGGGTCAGAAATTGTGGGGAAACACCCATATTTAGAACAGAAGTGCCTACCCGTAAAGGGTAATCCCCAGTATCCAGCAATCTGGACTAGTCCTTCACCAAGACGTACTGATGCCTGTGTTATCATTAACTCTAGAGGCATGGGAAAAATACTAGGTGGTTCTCTGGTCCAATTCTAATAGGACCCTAGTTGATTAGGAACCTTTTTAAAACAAACATTTTAATCGTAAGAATACCTTGTCAGGCCCCTCCTAAATATTATCTTGGCTATTTGGTATAATTGACTTACCTCAGTATAAGGCCCTGCATGTCAGTGGTGCAGAAGATGTGTTACCAAAGTACTTGCTCTGGAATCACTTCTTCAGTGGAGGTTTTCAGAAGAACCTACCAGTAAGTAGTCTATATCAAAGTCTGTTTCTTACTTACCCACATAACATACTGGTGTCATTAATCACACTAGTATTAATCTAGAGGGATAGAACAATAAGAACTTTCCGAAACATATTGAGATGTTGAACAATGCTTAGATGTAGGATAAATACTTTTCATCTAAGACTTCATCAGACATCATGTGTAGCAAGTTTGAATCGTTGTGTTACCTGTTTTCATTCATGAACAAGGTTTTTTTTTAAATGTCTTTATTATTTGTGCACCTATTATCTTTGTTATCATGCATTGTAAGAGTACTGAGTGAGAATAGGAACTCAATCCCAGAAAGCAAGCCACTGACTGGATCCCTGAAGGTGATCAAGTGGCTATCTAACAAAACCAAGATATTTGGTATATCACCTTCTCAATTAAGGCTAGATTCACCATTTCCAAAATCTACCAATCACTTTTTGATTTCTAAAACTGCATTCTCTTCCTTGCCATGATAAAACTCCTTTGTATCCAACGTTTTTTACTTGACGGCAAAATGCTGAGTTCTTATAGTTATTGAGCAAAATATTTAGATTTTAAAATATTCGGGTTTGCAGGTGTTATTATACTCAATCCTACTGGCACCTCCACCCAGCACTATGACACTCAGAGAGCAAATTAATAAATCTAGTAGGATTGGATGATCTATGGTTGATTTAACAGTTATTGAAACACTAACTTAAAGATGTGTGTTATTAACCAACTCTGTAGATACTTCTTATGTCATTCTCTTTCATGGATTACTTCGCAGCAATCTTCATTATTCTGAGGCTTTTTCCTCCTCATTCTAGTCTTGAACATGTGATGCTGAGTCTTACTCCTATAACAGGCACCTCCAAAGACAATTTCAATTAAATGTATTTACTTGGAATATTATTAATGGCCTTAGTCCCTTGTTTGTGTTTTCCTGATGATCCATTGCCCTTTCCCTTTCCCATTCAAAATCCTTTAAGTCCAATCAAAGTAGATCCAAACAAAATGTACTAGCGGGGCACAACAATTTGTTTGTTTCTTTCTTTCTTTTTTCCAAAGTATTGATAATCAAAAAGTCAAAAAGTCAAATATGACTATATAATTAGTAAATTGTGATAGACTGTCCACAATCCATGTACATTTATATATTATTAACCTCAAGCAATGTAGGTTCTCATAATTTTATATAATGAAAATATTTATTTAAAAAAATTGGTGACAATGATAAATAACATACAACACTAAACCCCTACAGTAGACAACCAACCAACATAAAAGACATAGGGCCTCATTCCAACCCTGGCGGTCATCGACCGCCAGGGTGGACGGACACGGAAGCACCGCCAACAGGCTGGCGGTGCTTCAATGCCCATTACTGCTGCGGTCAGAAAAGGGGATCCGGCGGTTTCCCGCCAGAATCCCCTTGGCTGGGCTGAATCTCAAGCAAGCAGCGCCGCCATGGAGATTCCGACCCCCTTCCCGCCATCCTGTTTCTGGCGGTTTTTACTGCCAGGAACAGGATGGCGGGAACGGGTGTTGTGGGGCCCCTGCACTGCCCATGCCCCTAACAGGGCCCTATAAAGATTTTCACTGTCTGCACTTCAGGCAGTGAAAATCGTGACGGGTGCAACTGCACCCGTCGCACCCCTGCAACTCCGCCGGCTCCATTCGGAGCCGGCTTCCTTGTTGCAGGGCCTTTCCCGCTGGGCCGGCGGGCGCTCTTTTGGCGGTCGCCCGCCGGCCCAGCGGGAAAGCCAGAATGGCTTCCGCGTTCTTTCGGCAGCCAGATTTTGGCGGGCGGCCCGTCAAAGTCAGAATGAGGGCCATAATGTAAAAAGATACAATAAAAGTCCATAATCTAACACAGAAATAAACTATGAGTCAAAGAACCGGATGATATTTTGTCGAATCCACATGTAACATCAGCCAACGTAGATGACGGCTGAAAAATCTCAGAAGTATGGATTTGGGACATTGAGGGTTCTGACAAGGAGGATCCAGGTTTGAGTAATGACGATTAACACAGACCTTGCCACCTCATCATGTTGTACCCTCCGAAAAAGAAAGCATAACACAAATAGTGGCATTGCCTTAGTCCTTTAATTCCCCCAAAGACAGAAAATGCCAGGTAGGGACATCTATTTGTTGCCGATAGGATCTATTCAAAAAAAGATTCTGCCTCTCTTTGAAATACCTCCAAACAACAGTATTGAACAAAAGTGTTGGAAGTAGGTCATGTAGTGGCCATGCTAATTTTGGACATTTGAATGCCTTTTGCTTTTCACCATGAGGCTGCCACCCTTCTGAAAGATCTATGCAGTATCCCCAAGGAAATTCACACATTTGCTAATTTATATACTTTAGAAATAGCCATCATCACTCAACGACTAATGGTAAATGTGGACGGTGCGGGATCACTATTTTCCAATCCAAATGTAACAAATAGGAAATATTAAGAATGGAAGGATTGGGTAGAAACTTAATCAATTAATAAGGCTCACTTCACTTCTAATGTGTGGCAGTTATCATCTTTTAGATAAGAGGTGTTTTGAAAAGATGAAGGAGAATTATTTCTTGATCTGCAGGAAAAACACACCTCAGGACCGAATCCCAGACAAGGCATTAAAGCTACCCTGTCTGGAAATGTTCAGAATCCTGATGCATGGTTTGTCAATAACATAACCAATGCACCAACTCTTTTAGAAATTGAGCTCATGTTATTACCAGTAAAAATGCAACCTTGGCGGAGAAAAATGGAAAAGTCACAGAGTCATAAGGCTCTAAATGGTGGGCATTTAGGCTTCAGAAGACCAATAGATGATCAAAGACAGGAACTGGAAAGTGTATAATTGGACTACACTGATGGAAATGTTGAAGGAGTCTTCCCACAAGCATTTCTACTTCTCCTAAACCAAATTTCCATCAAGTCTAACAGCTCTACTGCGCCATGAGGGTAGATACTAACAGCTCTTTTAAACACTTTCCCTCAGAAGCTGCTGAATCTTAAAAGAATAACAATACAGGACATTGAAGCCCCAGGAGGCACACCACTTAAAAAAACACATCCAACAACTGTTCGTTAGAGACTAAACTTAAGTTCTGTGGCTTTGCTGAGTATATTCTGATACCTCTTTTGAAAAACCCCAAAACTGTAGAGTTAACCACTCAATAGTCAAGTTATTAGACACAGGAGATCAGCACATGGAAGATCTGACCAGAAGGGTGGAAGCAGCAGAATCGAAGGTGAAGGGGAGGATCCATTGTCAACATGATTATCAGAGAAAATAAAAGTCTTTCTTTCCAAAAAATGACAATTAGAATTACTTGTGGCTTCTCTTGCTGAATATTCTTGGGCACCCTCAGGAGGAGAGGAATCAAAGGAAATATATATTTTTAACACTGGGTGAATATGGTATCAATCTCCCATGCCATTGGACATGTCGATCTGGTGGAACACTGGGGAATGAAAGAATCCAACCTGGATCTGAATATGTCGACCAATGGAACTCTCAGTTGGAAATTTTAGGCTACAGGGGTGAAAGTCCAGAGAGGAGGGGGACCCTATTCTTACCCTGTCTGCTGATGATTTCTCTGTTCTTGCTACTTAGCATACATGCAGAGTCATCAGCATTGATTCTGACTACAACCCGAGAGAGTGAGCTAACTTTACCAAGTTCAGACAGCATGACATCATTGCCAATTTATGTTTGCACAAGTTACTTGATTGTTTGCCCACAATAGCACTGTATCAGCTGGTAGTGAATAAGCTGATAGCTTGGAAGACTGCATATATGTCTCTGTTCTCAGAAGAATGATTTGTTTCCAACTTTGACCATGACCCTGTACCATAGACTGGTCCAGAGAGGATTGCACCCAATTTCAATTGTATCTGTGGTTACACGTTGAGAAGAGAAGGGTCCAGTGACATCCCCTTCATCAGGTTTGAGTCTCTCAGCCTCTCAGCCACCATGCTCATTCCCTTCAGGACTTCTCAAATCTCCAGATTCATGCAGAAGGGATCCAGAGAGATAGCAAAGGTTTGGGATGGAAACAGCTAATGCTGACATGAATTCCTGAAACTGGAGACATTCTCTAAGGCAAGTAGATTCAATAAAGGAGTCTGAAAAGTGGTCATCTGACATTTTCACAAGAAACATCCTCCTCCAAGTTATCAGGAATCTGGCCACTATGAATGGTCTGGCCAGTGCTGAACTGGGATTTCTTCCAATTCAGTGAGAATCTAAATTCCTGAAGGCTCTGGCATACTGCAGATATACCCCTTGTTAGAAATGGGGTTTTTGGTTGGCAGTCAGGTTACCCTCTGTCCAAGCAAGAACCCTCACTCTAGTCAGGGTAAGTCACACACAATCCAAATTATCCTGTGCCCACCCTCTGGTAGCTTGGCACGAGCAGTCAGGCTTAACTTAGAAGGCAATGTGTAAAGGGTTTGTGCAATAAATCATACAATAACACAATATAGCACTACAAAAATACGCCACACAGTGTTTAGAAAAATATATAATATTTATCTGGGTATTTGAAGGTCAAAACGATCAAAGATGCAATATGAATGTGCAAAGATATCACTGAAAAGTGATGTAAGTGTCTTAAGTCTTTAGAAAGTAAACAAAGTCTCTTTCAAGCACATAGTACCTGGTTTGGAGTGGAAAATCTCCGCAGAGGGCCCCAGAAGAGGAGATACGTGGAAAAATGGTGTGTGCATCGGTTACGCCCCTTCACACACAGACTTGCGTCGTTATTTTTCACGCGTCGTTCTATGGGAGGAAAAATGGTGTGTGTGTCAGTTGCGCACCTTCACACATGGACTTGCGTCGTTATTTTTCACTCGGGGAAGACATGCATCGGTTTCCGGCACGCAGACCGTCTCCTTCTATGGGTCGCGGGATTACCAGATGTCCCAGGGTCTGTGCATGGATTCTTCGGCTTGTTTTCTGGCTGCGCGTCGTTCCGGGAGGCTGTGCGTGGAATTTTCTTTCTCACGGCAGGCGTCGTGTAGATTTCGCCTCTGGAAGTCGGGCGGCGTTGTCCATGCAAGGCCATGCGTCGAAGTTCCGGTCGCCCCGTAGGCGTTGCGTTGAGCCGCGTCGGCGTGCGACGATTTTCTCGCTGCGGAGCAAGCTGTGTGTCAAAAGTTTTGGCGCAAGAAGAGTCCAAATGAAAAAGAGAAGTCTTTTTGGTCCTGAGACTTCAGGGAACAGGAGGCAAGCTCAATCCAAGCCCTTGGAGAGCACTTTTACAGCCAGACAAGAGTTCAGCAAAACAGCAGGCCAACAGCAAGGCAGCAGTCCTTTGTAGAAAGCAGACAGGTGAGTCCCTTGAGCAGCCAGGCAGTTCTTCTTGGCAGGATATAGTTTCTGGTTCAGGTTTCTTCTCCAGCAAGTGTCTGATGAGGTAGGGCAGAGGCCCTGTTTTATACTAAATTGTGCCTTTGAAGTGGAGGTGACTTCAAAGAGTGGCTAAGAAATGCACCAGGTCCCCTTTCAGTTCAATCCTGTCTGCCAGGGTCCAAGTAGGGGGTGTGGCAGTCCTTTGTGTGAGGGCAGGCCCTCCACCCTCCCAGCCCAGGAAGACCCATTCAAAATGCAGATGTATGCAAGTGAGGCTGAGTACCCTGTGTTTGGGGTGTGTCTGAGTGAATGCACAAGGAGCTGTCAACTAAACCTAGCCAGATGTGGATTGTAAGGCACAGAAAGATTTGAGTGCAAAGAAATGCTCACTTTCTAAAAGCGGCATTTCTAGAATATTAATATTAAATCCTGCTCCTTTCAGATCAGCAGCTGCCACTTCAACAATGTATGAGGGCAGCCCCAATGTTAGCCTATGAAGGGAGTAGGCCTCACAGTAGTGTAAAAACGGATTTAGGAGTTTTACACTACCAGGACATATAAACGACACAGGCACATGTCCTGCCTTTTACCCACACAGCACCCTGCTCTAGGGGTTACCTAGGGCACACATTAGGGGTGACTTATATGTAGAAAAAGGGGAGTTTTAGGCTTGGCAAGTTCTTTTAAATGCCAAGTCGAAGTGGCAGTGAAACTGCACACACAGGCCTTGCAATGGCAGGCCTGAGACAAGGTTAAGGGGCTACTGAAGTGGGTGGCACAACCAGTGCTGCAGGCCTACTAGTAGCATTTAATCTACAGGCCCTAGGCACATATAGTGCAGTCTACTAGGGTCTTACAAGTAAATTAAATAGCGAATCATGGATAAACCAATCAACAGTACAATTTACGCAGAGAGCATATGCACTTTAGCACTGGTTAGCAGTGGTAAAGTGCACAGAGTTCAAAAGCCAACAACAACAGGTCAGAACAAATAGGAGGAAGGAGGCAAAATGTTTGGGGATGACCCTGTCAAAAAGCCAGGTCCAACATGACCCCCCACCAGCCTAAAGCCAGGGGAGAACAATCACTATCCTGATGTACTTCCCTGTTTGAGGCGATAGAACAAGGACCCAGGCCCACAACAGCAGGGACATGCTCCAGTTCTTCGCCTTCCTGACTTCAATTGGATCCCTCTGTCCACACTCTCAGGGCCCACTAAGCCAACCCATGGGGAACCTTTCTCCTTACCTGCGGATACCATCTGTGCAGCACCTAACCTTACTTTGCTCATAGATGGATGCCAGGAGCAGGATAGTACCACCAGGACCAACACAGTGGTGTTGCCCACTCTACCCCCGGGTGTGACACTTGTCTCCTCCCCAGGGATAACTCTGTCCACCCGGACAGCAAGCCACAGTTGTTACTGACAGCTGTCAGGGAGGAGAGCCAGGCCCCAGGCCTCTCAAAGCTCTCCAACTACTGTGGCTGTGGAGAGTGGGGGGCGGTAGCCTCAGGTGCTGGGCACCCTTTTACCACTCTCCCGTCTACCAGGTCAGGGATGACAGCCTGAACCTGGTCCTCCCCTCTGAGGCTCTGTACCCTACCTCCTGGAGCGGTAACCCCAGAGTCCAACATGGCCAGGGTGCTTATAGAAGCCGACCTGTACCATTCCTCTACCAGTGCAGGGCTGTTAACCTGCAACTGGCCCTCCAACCTGGGGTCTGTACCTTCAGGTTGGACTAGGGCCTGGGGTGAGGCTTCCCTCACCCTGCCTTCCCTTCTGGGGTCCAGCACCCTCCAATTAGGAGTGGCCTCCTCAGAAGACAACATGGTAGGGGCACTGTTATCAGTAGCCCCTCCCTCCAGATCTGAAGGGAAACCCTGAACCTGGTCTTCCAGCCCAGGGTCTGTACCTTCAGACTGGATCACTGCCTGGCAAACCAGGGCTTTCTGGGGGGCACTCCTACCCCCCACCAGGTCAGAGTTTAACCCCTGAACCTGGTCATCCAAACCAGAGTCACCACCCTGAGGTTGAACCATTGCCTGGCATGCCAGGAATTCCTGGGGGGCACATTCACCCCCCACAAGGGACACACCATCCCCAAGGGCCACACAAGAGTCTGGTTGGAGCAGGTCTCCTGACCTCTGCCCATCTGGCAGAGTCTGGATCTCCCCCAAACCAGAAACAGTTTCACCTGGGTCATTCCTGGGGGGCTCTGCTCTCAGAGCTGACCCCTGACTCTCCAGGACCTCCACTGGGGTCCACAACCCCCTCTCAACCCTCTGTATGGACTTCTGCACCCCCTCACTAGGAGTGCTACTGCCAGACACCAGAACTGGTGGGATTCTGGCTACAGTCACCCCACCAAGTTCTTCTGACACTGCAGGGCCTCCCTCAACAGGTGGCCCTACAATACAGGATAGGCTTCCCTCCTGGCGTTCCCTCATGGAACCCTCTAGGACCTGGGACCTACCTGGGACACTACAATCCTCTCCCACCTCACTTGGTTGGGAAACACCTAGACCACTCCCTTCAGGATCACCCCCAAATGCCTCTTCAGACTCTCTGGTATTCAGCCAGAAGTCTGCCTCCATTGTAAGCTCCCTGGGGTCAGAGAACTCACACTCCACCTGGTGTTGTCGTAGCTCTGGCAGATAAGGACCAGACATATGCTCTCCCGCAATTACATCACTCTGCCCTTTACATGTATTAACCACAGTACCCTTCACCCAACCATCCAGTGACTCAGCCTTGAAAAAGCACTCTACATCACCCTCCTGAGACTGGTGAGACAGTATCTGACTGTCCCTGACACTCAACCCATACTCTTCTGGGATGTCTCCACACTCTATATCCAGGACATCCACCAGGGGGGAACCCTTTTCCCCGTCACTCTCTTCTAGAGCCAGTAAAGTGTCCCTCCCCCCAGTAGAAATATGACTCCCTGTGCCAGTTCCCCCAATCCTTCTCAGGGACCCTATGCATAACGGGAACTACCTCATACTCTTGAACCGCCTGGGGTGTGTCAACTCCCTTCTTCAAGTTGGGCACCACATCTCTGGGCTTGTGCCCTTCTTCAGCAGTACTTGATGCAAGATTTTTGCTGCCACCATCTGAACTGGACTCAGCCCTTCCGGCTTCCAGTTTCAGCTCTTCACAGCTCAGTTCCTGAGCTGCAATCCTTTCCTTTTCCATGGCTAAGGCTCTTGCTGCCTCAGCCCTTTCAATAAAGTCATCTAGCTCCTCTCTCCACCGCTCTGCCTCTAGGAGCTGTTCATTTTTCACTGGTTCTCTTTCCTCATCTGAGTTGTCTTCCTCCTCATCTGAGCAGTCCTCCTCCTCATCTGAGGAATCCTTAGTCATTTGTTTTTTTGCTGCTTCTTCTTCTGCCCACCTTTCTTCCCCTCAGGTTATGTAGGTATCTAGCAGTTCCATCTTAGTGTATCTCCTTGATAGAGGAAGTCCACATTTTCTGCAAAGCCTGCCTTAGGTCAGCCTTAGTGAGGGATTCAGTAGGCACAAAGAATGACACACGGTAGATATCCATTCTCAATCTGATAAGGTATCACAGACAAAAACCAAAATCCAAAGTCCAAAATATCAATAATATATCCAGGAGGACATCAGAGAACCAAAAGCAAAAAGATGAAAAATCAAGTTGACCTTCAACTGTGGTTAGGTAGTGAAATACTTAGCTACTGTATGTCACTGCACAAATACAAGTCCTATCCTCACCGCTGATCACCAATGTTAGAAATTGGGTTTTTGTCTGGCAGTCAGGTTACCCTCTGTCCAAGCAAGAACCCTTACTCTAGTCAGGGTAAGTCACACACAATCCAAATTATCCTGTGCCCACCCTCTGGTAGCTTGGCACGAGCAGACAGGCTTAACTTAGAAGGCAATGTGTAAAGCGGTTGTGCAATAAACCATACAATAACACAATATAGCACTACAAAAATACACCACACAGTGTTTAGAAAAATATATAATATTTATCTGGGTATTTGCAGGTCAAAATGATCAAAGATGCAATATGAATTTGTACAGATATCACTGAAAAGTGATATAAGTGTCTTAAGTCTTTAGAAAGTAAACAAAGTCTCTTTCAAGCACAAAGTACCTGGTTTGGAGTGGAAAATCTATGCAGAGGGCCGCAGAAGAGGAGATGCGTGGAAAAATGGTGTGTGCGTTGGTTACGCCCCATCACACGTGGACTTGCGTCATTATTTTTCACTCGGGGAGACGTGCGTCATTCTACGGAAGTTAAAATGGTGTGTGCGTCAGTTGCGCTCCTTCACACACGGACTTACGTCGTTATTTTTCACTCTGGGAAGACGTGCGTCGTTTTCCGGCACGCGGACCGTCTCCTTCTATGGGTCGCGGGATTACCAGATGTCCCAGGGTCTGTGTGTGGATTCTTCGGCTTGTTTTCCAGATGTGCGTGGAATTTTCTTTATCAAGGCAGGCGTCGTGTCGATTTCCCCTCTGGAAGTCGGGCGGCGTTGTCCATGCGAGGCCGTGCATCGAAGTTCCGGTCGCCCCATAGGCATCGCGTCGAGCAGCGTCGGCGTGCAGCGATTTTCTCACCGCGGAGCAAGCTGTGCGTCAAAATATTCAGCGCATGAAGAGTCCAAATGAAAAAGAGAAGTCTTTTTGGTCCTGAGGCTACAGGGAACAAGAGGCAAGCTCAATCCAAGCCCTTGGAGAGCACTTTTACAGCCAGACAAGAGTTCAGCAAGGCAGCAGGCCAACAGCAAGACAGCAGTCCTTTGTAGAATGCAGACAGGTGAGTCCTTTGAGCAGCCAGGCAGTTCTTCTTGGCAGGATGTAGTTTCTGGTTCAGGTTTCTTCTCCAGCAAGTGTCTGATGAGGTAGGGCAGAGGCCCTGTTTTATACTAAATTGTGCCTTTGAAGTGGGGGTGACTTCAAAGAGTGGCTAAGAAATGCACCAGGTCCCCTTTCAGTTCAATCCTGTCTGCCAGGGGGTGTGGCAGTCCTTTGTGTGAGGGCAGGCCCTCCACCCTCCCAGGAAGACCCATTCAAAATGCAGATGTATGCAAGTGAGGCTGATTACCCTGTGTTTGGGGTGTGTCTGAGTGAATGCAAAAGGAGCTGTCAACTAAACCTAGCCAGACGTGGATTGTAAGTAACAGAAAGATTTAAGTGCAAGAAATGCTCACTTTCTAAAAGTGGCATTTCTACAATAGTAATATTAAATCCGACTCCACCAGTCAGCAGGATTTTGCATTAGCATTCTGGCCATACTAAATATGACCTTCCTGCTCCTTTCAGATCAGCAGCTGCCACTTCAACAATGTATGAGGGCAGCCCCAATGTTAGCCTGTGAAGGGAGTAGGCCTCATAGTAGTGTAAACACGAATTTAGGAGTTTTACACTACCAGGATATATAAACGACACAGGTACATGTCCTGCCTTTTACCCACACAGCACCCTGCTCTAGGGGTTACCTAGGGCACACATTAGGGGTGACTTATATGTAGAAAAAGGGGAGTTTAAGGCTTGGCAAGTATTTTTAAATGCCAAGTTGAAGTGGTAGTGAAACTGCACACACAGGCCTTGCAATGGCAGGCCTGAGACAAGGTTAAGGGGCTACTGAAGTGGGTGGCACAACCAGTGATGCAGGCCCACTAGTAGCATTTAATCTACAGGCCCTAGGCACATATAGTGCACTCTACTAGGGTCTTACAAGTAAATTAAATAGCCAATTATGGATAAACCAATCAACAGTACAATTTACACAGAGAGCATATGCACTTTAGCACTGGTTAGCAGTGGTAAAGTGCCCAGAGTTCAAAAGCCAACAACAACAGGTCAGAAAAAATAGGAGGAAGGAGGCAAAATGTTTGGGGATGACCCTCTCAAAAAGCCAGGTCCAACACCCCTATATACCTAATAAAAATGCAGAACAGCCATTACCTAATCCTCCTCATGAAGGAACAACTGAATTCCTTATACCGAACAGAGAGCTACTACCTTTTGGTGTACTTTTAAAGAAGGACAACCTGAAAGGAAGGACATTCAATTGGTAATAATGATAGCCCATTGCAAATAAGGTAAAACTCTAGTTTGACTGATGAATTACTATACTTTTAGAGTTGGTATAAAATCCTCTGGACTGATAAGAGGGATGATTGCTTGCATGGATTTCATTTTTAACCTTACAGCTGCAATGAACTTGTTAGTCCTTTTTGGACCCATACTGGTCAACATCTGAAGAGATGGCTTAATTATAAAAACAAAAAAAAACACCCAGCTTATTCCTTCTCCCTGATATTGATGGGGTACTTTAACAATTCTTCCTTTTACTAAGTGAATTGACACACCCTTGAACCGAGCTCTGCTTTTCTCAATTTTTGAGGGAACGTTCATTGATTGGAATAAGGGTTCTAGAGGAACAGACAGGAATTTGATCTGATACCTGATTCTATCATCTGCACCGCCAAATGACCCTGATTATGTATTCTCCAGTAAGGTGAAGGCTTGGCATAGTCAAACTTTAGGAGGCTCGAGGTCAATGTTAGAAAAAGGCAGTTTGGTTCAACTGGCAAAGAGAACTCCTCTGGCCACAGGCTAGCCCATGAAAGGTTTATCCACTAAAGTCCCTTTGAAGACTCGAATGTTGCTGCTGCTGCTGCTGCCAAGGATGTAGGAAAGATTGATTACAGGAGGCAACACATCTGAAATACTGTAACAGCTTATTATCTGAAGCAGATTTCCAGAGGAACATGCTAAATTGTGAGCCAATAATTTGATGCCATAAAAACATGGCTTCTAAGCAATGAGCTTTTTCGGCATGGTCATTCCAGATGTTGCCCTATTTGCGTTTGGTTTGCTTTAGAACTCTTTGCTAATCAGTAGAGCGCAAGGGCTTCCCTTTAAACATGGTTACATTGGTTTATTCATAACTGGCATAATTATATTGCCTGTAATCTGTGCATATGGTATATAAAATGCACCAAGGACCTGGAAGTTAAATACCACTTGTGGACTGTAAATCGTATTGTGCTATCCACTAGGGCGGCAGTGCAAACATGACCTTTGGCCCACCCCATGTAGCCTGACTGGTGAAGTGTAAAACCTGTAGTGTGTTCCGTTAATATAACTCTTTTTGGGAGGTAAAAACCTCAAATATTAATATTAGTGAGTCACCCCTCTGTAGGTCGTATAGCCCACAAGGTAGGATGGCAAAGTCCTTAAAGCTGTTTCACTGTGGCAGGCCTAGCTGTCCTATATATCTGGAATACAACTTAAAACACTAATACTATATCTCAGGCATAGGACCAGCTATACAAATAATTAAACCACTATTTGTAATAGTTATTAATAACCAATTCAGTGGTGGAGTTGAATTTGCAATACAAACTGAGCAAAAGTAATATTTACAAAGTTACCCTTTATCTGTCTGGACTATCAGGAGGCTAATTAGCATAACCTTCTCCTAGCTCTCAGACTGTGCCCAACCTTGAATAGGTGTGACTGAGGTGTCAAATGTCTATCAGAAGCAAATAATAAACTGATCTGAATGTGCAGAGATGACTCCTTTGAACTATTATGGGTGGGGACTGTGGGGATCCTATGACACCACACTGTCCAATCCTGTTTGACAGGCCTGTTAAGCCACATATAACATTTGGTACACACTTGAAAGCAAGAGAAGAAGAGACCAAGACAATTCTTGCAGATTGACTCTCTGGTTGTTGAAAGATTCTGCTTTTGTCCTACAAGACATCCCCCTCTGGGTTTGTTGTGGGTACAGTACCTGCTTCAAACTGGATTTAGTTTTACATGTGGGAGGAGACTGGTAATTTACCCATGAAACTCCTACACACATCAATGAAAGCATCTCTATTCTGAAATAAGACAGTATGGCGCTAGCAAATATATAAGCCACCTCATTTTTTTAACAAAAAGAACACAATAAGCATAGCAATATCACATCTGTAATCCATGTAATAGATGTTTTTCAGTTCGAAAGAATATTCTTTTAAAATAATCCTCACAAATGTAACATGGTTCCATAATATCAGATGTTTAAATGTTTAAACAATCCATCCTTGTCACTAAATTACTGTTACTGATGGTAAGAGTAAAAAGGTGTCCGTGAAATGCATTTTGGGCCCATCTAGTCCTTCGTTAGGGGAACTGTACTGTGAATAGAGAAATACGTCACAGCCTTAACCTCATAGCATCAAGCAACTTCGCAATTCATGCACCAAAGTTCGAAAACCAAACTGCAACACATTTGGATTGTTAAAACAGTTCATAACTAACCAAACGCAAGCCTAGTGAAAATGAAATTATTAAAATTGATACTGAAAATCGGTCATCCTGAGTCACATTGATAAAGTGTGCATGTAGCAATGAGCCAAACCGTCATACCTGAAAAGCTTTTAACAATGAATGTCATACATATGCAGCACAGATAGCTGTGTTGAAAGCAAAATTGGAAGCAGCAAAAATTATTTAAATTGCCCTTAGCCCTCTTATTCACTGTGTTTTGTGTCAGGTAATTTATCTTGACAAAGTGAGGAAAATCACTATCAAATACATCCAAATGACAGCGCCAGTACAAAAATCTAGGCAATCCTGCCTTATCAATGTCCCTCAATTCAAATTCTTGAACGGATCTAGTGGCTTTGTGAAGTGGAATGAATCCGAAAGAGCCAGACCTACTTTACTAATTACATTAATTAACTTATTCACAGTCTCTGGTTTTTCAATGCCCAGTTTTATGCCTATGTGTAGGACTCCTCCTGAAACTGGGCCTCTAGAACCTTCTTTGTTCTGTGGGTTTCTGGTTCAGTCTAGTCTCCATTCTCCTTCCTGTTGCAAAGCAGAAGCAAGATTTCACCCACAATGTCCTGTAATTCACTAGGAGTAAGAGCTAGCATTCTTTGTGAATGATCAAGAGATGAAGGTAGGGAAGGAGGTTGAGAATGCCTCTAGTGCACTTTCTTGACTCATTTGATGAAAGACCCACAGAGCTTATTCTAGTCATTGAAACTTAAGCAGGGCCAGCTGCAGCTGTGATCTGCTTTTTTGCCTTTTTTAGGTTCCATTCACTCAATTCTCTCTTGTTGTTTTAGAGAATCGTTAAACAAGATCATGATAGAATATTGCATAGCTCCTTCTTGTTATCTTGCTTTACTGGCAAAGAGGAGCTGAGGATAGTGCTTAGCAGTGACATTTCTTTATTGGATAGTTTGCATTCCGGCATAGTAAGTACATCAAGAGTATATTTTCATTCCAGGGTGGTATACTGTTGGAAAATAGGAGTGAGGTCCACTATAATGATGGAGTCATCTTCTTAGATGGGGATTTCCCTTTGGTTGGGAAAGAGATATATTGTGGAAATCTTAAACATTTACTAGAATCAGTGAGGGAAATAGGGAGTGAGATTTCCCTGCTAGATAGAGGTAGGGTTGCACTCCATAGTAAGGATGAAATGAGAATATGGAGATTGTTAGTTGACACCCTTATTAGCAATTGTCCGGCCCAACAGTTAACACATGTGCTTAATAGTAGCTAATAATATCTTAAAAGTGGCTTTCTGGAATGTTGCAGTTCTGTTGAATAATCCTGATAAAATTGATTTCTTAAATAGTCTGAAAGCTGATGTGTTTTGCTTCTATGAAAGATTTTGAATTAGATATGCACTTTGACCTTAGTTGTAGTGTTTCACCCTCCAGGAGGGATTATGCAGTGGGTATCACACACTCACCTAGTCCCATCTGCAGAGATGTCACTGGGGGTGATGATTGGCCTCCTATCCCTCTCAGAATGATGCAAGATACAGCGACAGAACTACTAGATCCTGCACCATCCTGAGTGTAGGGGGGCTGGGTCAAAATAAGAAAAGAAAGACTTGTGGTACAGGGTCTGCTCAGCAAGGGTACAACACTGCTTAACAAGATGCATCTTTCCTGAGACCTTCTATGTTTGTGAAGTTGGACATTTACTGGACCAGAACCTCTGGATTCATGAAGACACAATACACTGGGAGCAACAAGAAGAGGCAATTATCCTCAATGTACTAGCAAGCCTCTACATACATTAGCATTCCATTACCTTCAATAACAAACACTTACAGATTTCTTCAAAATCACTGCATGGGAGCAGGGAGACGAAGATCTTGGATAATAAATCTCTCAGGCTCATGAGGAAGACCTTCAAATACTGATGGGAGCCTCTGGCACTCCCAGGTTAAACTCGAAACATGGATTGGAGTTACTGCCACTCCCTAGGCTATACTCAGAACATGGGTTGGGTTTAATGGTACTCCCAAGATTACTCTCGGAATATAGGTTGAAGTTACTGGCACTCCCACATGTCTTACGTGGAAGCATCCAATATTCCAATGAACCTGGGGAAAATTATGTTACTTATGGATATGAGGCCTTGCAGGTGGCAGGTACAAACAGTAATTGGAAACAATTAACAAATATAATGGAACCCCAAGTGCAGCTCAGTGGGTCACAGTGGAAACATAAATTATCCTAAAAAGACACATGATAATAAGGAGGTAAAAAACAGACTAAACTTGCTTAGCAAGAGAACAGGAGGGTCAATGGTTCAGGCTCCCTGGGAACGGAATCATGGAGTGCTTGAGACAGAAAGGTGCCACAGGGGAAGGATGACTTAGAGTGCCCAGGACAGGGAGGCGCTACAAAGGAAGGATGACATAAGCCCACAAGCAAAACCCCACCGCACTTAGCACATAGGGCACAAAATGGAGTTGTGACAGTTCCACCCCACAAGGAACAATCTCTCCGGCGCTGTTTGTCAAGGTGGTGGGCATAAAATGAACAAATAAGGTGTTAGAAATGGGGTTTCTGGTAGGCTAGGGTATGCACCTAAACAAGACAGAACCCACCCACTTTAGTCAGGGCGAGGGAGTTACACACCCAAGATAACCCCTGCTCCCCATTTTCGTAGCTTAGCACGAGCAGTCCGGCCTATCCCAGAGACAATGTGTGAAGCAATTGCACAACACACACAACACAGGTGACACAATAAGTCCACCACAAAGGAAACACAACTACAAGTTATATAAAATAAACTGCATTGCATAAAACATCATTAGACCAAAAACAACATGTGACAGTAATACCCTGCTACACAGCAGTTGTCAGGAAATCACACAGGTTACTAGTACTCTTGAAAAGACAGCAGTAGTCATATAAAACACATAGGTTACTGGTTATTGTGTAACACAAGCAGTAGTCAGGTTGTCATCATTATTACCATAAATGCACCAGTCAGAGAGAACATGTTGGCAGCAGGGCCAAGACACTATCATGCATATACATGCAATGAAACATTCCCTTCTGGCATGTGTCAGGCAGCAATATCATCATCAGCAGGGACAGTCAAATGAACATTACTAAATTAGGCACAACACATAAATAATGTCTTGTAAAAAAAAGGTCAGAGCATGTCTGCGCTTCCTTTTGAGAGTATGAGGCAGACAGTAACACACCCGTCCCGATCCTGGAACTCCTGTGCTCCTATTATAGAAAATGCAGTAATTCCTGAAAAGCACAAGGGGATTCGGAAGGAAGGGGACATCGGTCGAGGTCTCCTTCCCTTCCAGTGGGCCACTTCAATTACTCCACCAGACTGGCAAACTGCCACAGGTGGGGGCACAAGCGCTTCCCTCTCAGGCGGGGACACCCCTCTGGGCTCCTTGCATTGGGTAAAACTCTGGACAGATGCCTGCTTCCACACAGGAATGGCTGTCACCAGTGGCGGCTACCTCATTAACCGTGTCCATCAGAGGAGCACGTCCCTGCACCAGGGGCCCTTCAATATCTCCCAGCCCGCTTCTCCGCTCCGGCAGTCAGGTCGGACTGGCCTCGCGGGCAATGGGGCCCAGCTCTCTTTGTTCCGGGCCACAAATAGTGGATGTGCCTTGCCTCGGAAAATACAGTATGCTCCAGGCGGTATCTTCTCCTCTGGGGCAGATGTATTTTCCTGGCATTCTTGGGCCTGGTGGTGATGTGGTTACAGTGGGGGGCACCTAGCCCCAAGTAGGCAAGGGGCTCTCCGCTCACACACTATCTAGCTCAAAACAGTGCTTCTCACACGCTGTGTCAGATTTCCCCAAAAGTGATCACCTCGCACTGGGATAGAGCAGGGAGCCTCACACAGCGCTTGCCACACACTGGGCTCTCCAGAGGCACTCAGGGGGGACACAAAGACAGGTTGCCGCAGACAGGGAGACCAGCACCCCCTATTCAAGTGGGGGCAATCACCACCAACTGTCCTAGGTCTAAGCCTCCGGTGGCAGCTGATGAGTAGGGCAACAAGCGGAATAACAACCTGATGTGTCCTTTTTGCCACCTTGCATGAGCCAGGCAGCAGGGCAACAAACAGAAGGGCAGTCCAGATGAGTTCTTTGTGCAGTCCAGTAGCCTCTCTGGCAGAGGTTTAGTCCCAGTTCCCAAAATGTTCTAAAAATGTGGGGGAAGACCCCATGTGCTTATACTCATTTTGCACAGTCTCCAGAAAAGGGGGAGAAGGGGTTAAAACCAGTACTAACTGGTTCCAGGAATGTCCCCTTTCTTCTCCAGCACAGGCTCCAGACATCAGTGGGGGATACACAAACCCTTTTGTGAGGCCAGGGCACATTTATAAATGCAGCTGTGTCACACCTCTTTCTCTCCCAGCCTAGGAAGACCATTCAATATGCAGATGCACCTCTGTGACACCTCCACCCTCCCTTTATACAGGCTGTCTGAAAGGTATGCACGAGCCCAGCTATTACTCTGCCCCAGACGTGGATTGAAGTCAAGCTGCAAAAGACCAGAGTCATAACCATAGAGAAATGCTCACTTTCTAAAAAGGGCCTTTCTGTAAGGGTAATAAAAAATCCACCTACACCAGTAAGTAGAATTTCTCACTACCATTGCAACCATACCAAACATGCCTACGTTGCCCCTTATAAATTAGACAATACCACTTAGACATATGTTAGGGCATTTCCAATGCAATCCGATGAGAAAGGCAGCACCCACAGTAGTGAGGAACCAAAAAGGCTTTTTGTCACTACCAGGGCAGGCCACCCAAACAGGCACATGTCCTGCCTTTACCTACACAGCACCTTGCTCATAAGGCTAGCTAGGGCCTACCTTAGGGGTGACATAAGTAATAAAAGGGGAGTTTCAGGCCTGGCAAGTAAATGCCAGGTCCCTGTGGCAATAAACTGCGCACACAGGCAGTGCAGTAGCAGGCCTGAGGCGGCTTTAAGAGGCTACTTCTGTGGGTGGCACAAGCTGCGCTGCTGACCCACTAGTTACATTTAATTTACAGGCCCTGGGTGTAGGGATACTACTGCACAAGGGATTTATAGGTAAATTGAATGTACCAATCAGATGTAATCCAAATATAGTGGGTTTAGAAGGGAGAGCACATGTACATTGACACTGATCAGCAGTGGCAAAATGCCCAGACTCCTAATGTCAACATAAAGTGTCAGAAAAAATAGGAGGAGGAAGGCAAAAGGTTTGGGGATGACCCTGTAAAAAGGGCCAGGTCCAACACCTGACAAGGGGCATGAACATTGATAGGTGGTTCCCATGAGTTTTCCTTAGGACCAAACCCTTTCCATGCAACAAGGTAAAACAAACAACCCTGAACACACCATGAATCTAGAATTCTTTGGACTTCAAACTCTAGGTGGCCATCAAGGGTTACAGGTGTAGAAGGTATGATATGGTTTGAGGCTGTAAACATGGAACACATGGTGCACAGGCAAATCATCTAGCAGTCGGATGTGGACTTCTATATAGTTGATTACCTTTTCAATCGGAAAGGGACCAATAAATCAAAGTTGCAATTTGTGAGGACCATGTAGTCTTCTCTTGACAAGCCAAACCTGATCTCTGCTTTTGTACTCTGGTGGTTGTCAATGATGTTTATTAGCATTTCTCTCCATGCTCACTTTAACCTGCTGTAAGTCTTGTAACAACTCTTGTTGGTAGGCAGAGAGGTGATGTATAAAGTTTTATATTATGTTTATATTTTAGAAGTTCATTACAAGGTTTTTGGGTAACATACATGGATGTATGCCAGTGGCACAGCAGAAGGGGGAGACCCCAGTGGTTGAATGTGGTGTGTTATTGTAGGCAAACTCAGCAAATAGTATAAAAGACTCCTAACAATCATGAGTAGAGGACACAAGACAGTGCAGTGAATTCTGCAAAACCTGATTTACCAACTCCATCTGTCTATCAGCATGTGGGGGACAGGCAGACAGAAGTCAAGCTTCAGTGTCTATTGATGTGCAAAGACTGTGCAAAAATGGTGAAATAAACTGTGGGCCCCCATCAGACATAATGACCAAAGAGATCATGTGCAATCACATGATGTGTTGAACAAACAGCATGGTCAGAGTTTTGGCAGTAGGTATTTCTTTAAAGGCAATAAAATGTATCATCTTGGAGGAATGATCAATTACTATGTCATGAAAACGTGTTGGGCAAGGATGCGCACAATCACGCCCATCCTTAGACAATGTGACCCACCCAAACCAGATTTGACAATTTATTAAGATCTCTTGGATTCTTGGAATATCTGCTAATATAATGTCATGACAACAAACTAAAGCTTCTAGTCTTAGTTCATTTGGGGGGGGGGAGAAAAGGTGGTACCATGATAAGGGGCTGATTGTGAACATGATCATCTTTTTCAGTTACCCAATAGTTGACTTCTTCCGCACTCACTCTCTGCCTACCTCTACCCAAAGAGGATTTTAGATCGCAAAGTCTTTCAATGTGTTCTGAGTGGACTGCGTTCTGGAGAGTTGGTTCTTGAGTGTCATGCCTAATGTGACTCTGCTCCACTGGCAACATCCTCTTTAAAATTGGGGAAACTGGGGGCACGTATCCTGTCATACTCTTCGGTTTTATAGGAACCTTTCCCATAGCTATCTGCGAGGCACTCGCCTCCACAAGATAGGGCTGCGTGGGGGGTAAATATATAAATTATGGGGTCTTTTTTTTTTATCCGTGGGCACACCCTCGGGCAACAAGAGAAATTCCGGCAATTAAGCAGATTGGACATGAACAGTGCTTTTACCCAATTTGGCAAAACAGAAAGTTCTGTCTCAGACCCAAAAGGAGCATATGCTTGAATAAAGGAAAGTGTAGCACCCACTGTGAAGACTATGCGGTAACCAAATTGCTTATGAAGAGGTAGTTGTGTAAGTTGTTGTTCCTTAAAGGTATCTTGAAGTTTCATATTACACCCTGGGTCGAATGTAAGAGCCGCACAGGCCAAGAGAAACAGACCTCTCAGAGCATTATCATAAAAATGAGTTTGACAATGATAGGATTTAAAAGTTCCAAGATAGAGAGACCAGTCAATGGTAGGATTGTGCAGTTGGAGCCAAGGAATTTCTAAAATGGCACCAAAAGTAGGCATGTCAAAGGCCAAGGTTTCAGTGTGCTATTTCTTACATACTAAAAATAGCAGAGTAGTTTGATATGTAATCAACCCAGAAGAAAACTCTGGGCTATCTATGGTTCTACACTGCTCTGGTTCACTCATAGTAACCCGTGGGACGTGTAACATACTGGCCCATATCATTTAAGGTTGTGGAACTTTATGTGAGTTAGTAGCCAGTTAAGGGGGTTCGGTTCAAAAATCGTGAATGACTAACTGACCTCTATGTCACCTGGGCACTCAAGTCATTTTGGCACCTTGCCTGAATTCAAGGTGCTAACCTTCTGATTTCCCTTCAGTTTGGCAGTACACTCTTGTGTAGAATGCTCTGCCAAACTGCAAAATAGGCACAGTTTTAATTTCTTTCTATGTTCCATTATCCTATGGTCAAAACTGACAACTGAGTCAATGAACTCAGAACAGTCTGAGGGTACGTTTACAAGGTGTGTCAGGGAAATGTTTAAATCACCTCTCAACCCTTCATAAAGGGGTGGCATTCTTGTTTCCACTGGCCACTGGAGTTCCAAAACTAGTTTACTAATTTAGTAACTTAGTATCAATGATCTGAAAAAAGGTATGCATATCCAAGAGACAATGTGTTGCCTCTTTCATAGATCATTTAAAGCCGGGTCATCACTTTCAAGGGGTAGAATAGTCCAATTAAATTTGGCACCCCTGAGACAGAACATGATTAAGGTCAATTTCAGAAAAATGTAGGAACAAATCCTGGGGTTACAAAGAAACTGCAACTGACATTGACAATGATTCCAAAGTGCATCAACCCTGTGACAATCCCCAAAAAATAGTTTAGGCTGGTCCAATGGTATTAGAAGTGGGGTATTGACTGTGAAATGAACAGGATTAAAATTTTTGTTAGCAAAAGCGGTTACTTGATTTCTCAAATTGCCAGAGTGATCTACAGGTCCACTAAAGCCCTGGCTAGATCTAAAACATTTGGGATGTCCTTGGAAAGGCTCTGGGCCAGGTCTTGAACATATATCTGATCATCCATGTCGTCCGAGCATGGAAGCATGCAGGGCTTGGCTTTCTGTCCTGCACACACCTGGTCCCAACTGCAAAGGCAACTCTGGAGCCAATGCTGGACTGTCTATTCCTCTCAGGACAATGCAAGAACCAGGTACAGAACTCCTAGATCCTGTACTTCCTGGGGGGAAAAGGGGTTTAGGGCAAAATAAGAAAAGAGAGACTTGCGGTTCAGGATCTTCTAAGCAACAGTACAACACTGCTTAACAGGATGCTTCGCATCTGAGACCTGCTGTGTTTATGAAGCTGGGCATTTATGGGACCAGAACATCTAGTTATGTGAAGACACAATACACTGGGAACAATAATAAGCGACAATTATCTTCAATGTATTAGCAAGCCTCTACATACATTAGCAATGCATTTATTTCAGTAACAAACACATCTTTCTTCAAAATCCCAGCATGAGAGCAGGATAGCCAAGTTCTTGGATACACATCAATGAAGAACTTGAAATGCTGACTGGAGTATCTGAAACTCCCAGGGTAAACTAAAAACACAGATTGTAGTTACTGGCACTTCCAAAGTTACACTCGGAACAAAGTTTAAGGGTAGTGACATTTGTGGGAGGCTGGCCTGGTGTGTGGTGGGTACCTAAGGTACTTACACCTTATACCAGGCCCTGGTATCCCTTCTTAGTGTAGTGTAGTCAGGGTCTAGAAGATAGGCTCTCTAGAGGTAGCTGTGGATGAGCAGCCAAGGATTATCTAGGAGACTTGCAATACCACTGTAGTCACACACAGTACTTACACATATGAATGAAAACACTCAGTGTTACCAAAATAAAGGTAGTTTATTTTGGTGACACAAATACCAAAAATATCATAGAGGCTATACTCCCTTAAAAGGAAGTAATACACAAGTTATGTACACTGGTATGCAGAAATAGGCATAGAAATAGTTTTTAAAACAGTGCAATTACTGAAAATCACAATAGAGAATAAAGGCCTTAAGGGGAGCACAAACAATATACTAAAAAAGAAGAATGCGAGAGTCGATCCCCCACCTAGGTAAGTAGAGTGTGTAGACGGGAGCTTGGTGTACTACGAAAGCCCAAAGGTAAGTACCACAACACCTCCCAGCGATGATGAAAGCAGGAGTAAATCTCTGTAAATTCCCCAGAACACCCACTTGGAAGGAAATAAGAATAATGCAAAGCCCAGAAGAGACTGCAAGACATCAACAGTGGATTCCTGGACAAGAGGACCTGTGGAAGAATGGGACCAAGTCCAGCAAGCACAGCAGAGTCCAGGAAGGGCAGAAGCCCGTACCTACCAGACTGAAGGTGCAAGAGGTGAGTTGACGATGATGAAGGAGAGTCAGCACTGCACCCAAGAAGAAAGAGTCAAGTTCCTGGAGGATGCAAGTAATGTCCTATGCTGGAAGGAGGATTGCAGTCAGGTTTGTGTCTTCAGATTCCATCAACAAGCCTTGCACACGCAAAACTTGCAGTTGGCAGAAAGAGGAGCATCCGGGGACCAGGAAGGACCAGGTAGACTCTACCCAGGAGGGGGAGCCGGAGAGGGATCTCAGAGACACCATAGAGGAACAGGCAGCACCCACAGGAGTCCCACAGGACGGGGACACAAAAGTCGGAGAAGGAGCCCATGCAGCACTATGAAAAAGGGTCCCACACCGCCAGAGAACCACTCAGGGAGCTGTGCGTCACAGGATAAAGTGCTGGATGCTGGAACTTCAAGATGCATGAAGATACATTGGAAAAGATGCCAACAAGCCTTGCCAGATGCAAATGATGTGATGTATAGGGGTACTGTCCTACGTGGGCAGGCAAGGGCTTACCTTCACCCAAGTTGGACAGCTGAAAGAGAGGACCATCAGTACCAATTCAGTCTACCTCCTGTGTTGCAGGATCCATGCAGCTCAGCAGGAGAGGGGATCCACGCGGCCAGTCGTTGTTGCAGTTGGTGCCTGCAGATGCAGGGGAGTGACTCCTTCACTCCAAGGGAGATTCCTTCTTCTTTCTTGTGAAGGCTGAAGACAGGTTGTCCTCAGAGGATGCACGACTGGGTAAATGTTGCAGTTGCTGGAAGGAACTGTGGATACAATGTTGCAAGCAGAGTCTTGCTTCTTTGTTGCAGCTTGTCGGCTCCTGGAGCATCCAGATGAAGGTTCTTCGGTCAGAAGTCGAAGTGGAGGTTTCAGAGAAATCCTGTTGGAGTCTTGCAAGCCGGATCTGAGGAACTACCCAAGAGAGAGGCCCTAAATAGCCCTGAAAGGGGGATTTGTCACCCAGCTGGGTGACCACCTATCAGGAGGGGACTCTGACATCACCTGCCTGCACTGGGCACTCAGATGCTCCCAGAGTTCCCTGCCAACCTTGAATCCAAGATAGCAAAACCCAGGGACCCTCTGGAGGAGCTCTGAGCACCACACCTGGACGATGGACAGGGGAGTGTCCAGTTTCCTGCCAGACCATGGACTGGGGTCCCTGAACCATTGTGGACTAGTTTATGCAAGAAGGGCACCAAATGTGCCCTTCAAAGCATTGCCAGTGGCTTCGGGAGGCTATCCTTCCCAAACATGTAACACCTATTTTGTAAGGAAGAGGGTGTAATACCCCTCTTCCAAAGGAAAGCCTTTGTTTTCGATCTACTCAAGCAACAGGAGGGCAGAAACCTGTCTGTGAGGTGACAGCAGCTTGGGCTGCCTGGAAAACTTCAGTGCATGCAATCATACAACCAATTCTTGCAAAAGAATTGGGGTATGATTCCAACATGTTTGGTACCAAACATGCCTATGTTCGGAGTTACCATTATGTAGCTTGACATAGGTATTGACCTATTTACAGTATACGCGTAAAATGGCATCCCCACACTCACAAAGTCTGGGAACATGGGCCTGAAGTTCGCGGGTGCACCTCTGCTAATGCAGGGGTGCTCTCACACACAGGTACTTTGCACCCAGCCCTCTGGCCTAGAAGGCCTGCCATGGGGTGACTTCTGATTGATCTAGTGCAGTGGCAGTAAAAGGGTGCTTGCACCTTTTCACATAGGCTGCAGTGGCAGCCCTGCAGAACCCTTTGCTTGGGCTCCCTATGGGTGGCAAAATATAGGCTGCAGCCCATAGGGATCCCCTGGAACCCCAATGCCCTGGGTACCTAGGTACCATATACTAGGGACTTACAGTGGGGCACCAGTGTGACAACTGTGGGATGAAATACAGAGTTTTGGGGAAGAGAGCATATTCACTGGAGTCCTAGTTAGCAGGATCCTAGTGAACACAGTTAAAACACACTTACATCAGGCAGAAAAAGGGGGTAACCATACCAAGAAAGAGGATACTTTCCTACAACTCTCCAAAAGTTATACTCAGAACATGGGTTGAAGTTACTGGCACTCCCAAGGTTACCCTTGAGCATAGGTTTGAGTTACTGGCACTCCCAAGGTTACAGTCTGAACTAAGATTGGAGTTACTCTGAACAGAACAATGTTGTCAATGGTTCAGGTTTACTGAGAGGGGAATCATTGAGTGTTTGAGAAAGGAAGGTGCCACAAGGGAAGGATGACTTGTAGTGCTTGTGATTGGGAGGCACCACAAGGGAAGGGTGACATGAACCAAGTGAGAAAAACTTTCAGCACACAGGGATGGAGTTGTGACAGCGGGAGGTATAGCCATTCTTTTAAGTAATAATTTCAGCTGGAAGTAGTTTCTCAGAGGCCTCTAAAGTTTTCAAGCTGTAAAAATAACTCTGATGCAGGACAAGATCCTGGGAGATTCAATTTTATTATTAAATGCATACAGTCCACACAATCCTTCTTATAATAGGTTACTTTCTGTTTTCTTTTATATATTCTTTTTTTTTATTTTTATAAATAATATTATAGATCAGGAGGTTGTAAGCAGGTTATATTAGTTGATGCCCTGAACTGTAAAGTATCTAATTGTTAGAAATGGGGTCTCTAGTTGGCAGTGGCTTTCACCCTGTCCAACTAGGGACCCTCACTCTAGTCATGGTAAGAGAGTCACACAGGTAAGATGACCCCCGCTCAACCACTTGGTAGCTTGGCACGAGCAGTCCAGCTTATCTCAGAGTCAATGTATAAAGTATTTGTACAAACACACACAATAACACAGTGAAAACACTACAAAGGATTCCACGTTAGAAAAATAGCCAGTATTTACCTGAGTAAAACAAGACCAAAATGACAAAAAATCCAACATACATAGATACACATTTTCAAAGATTAAGGGGGTCATTCCAACCCTGACGTTCAGTGATAAAGCGGCGGCCAACCCGCCAACAGGCGGGACACACAAGCAGCGCGGCGGTCACCGCCAACAGGCAGGCGGCAGACAATGTACCGCCCACAGTATCACAACTCACCAATCTGCCAACTTTTCCGGGGCGGGAGCCCCGCCGATAAAAACACGGCGGAAACAGAATACGAACGGGAAAACGCTCACCTCTATACACTCCACGAGGAATCTGGACAGCATGGAACCCGAATTAAACATCCTACCAGCTCTTGTCTACCTGCTCATCTACCACGAGTAGGAACTCCGGCGCAGAAGACAACGGTGAGTACTGCACCTATGACACAGGGGAGGGGGGAGGACGAAAGGTTACGGGCACACACATACACCCCCCCCCCAACTATCAACATACCAATGCAGAGCAACAACTGAGTGACACCCCCCAAAACACCCCTGAAAAATGCACAGACATAATAAAAATGTTAATTTAAATTTATGTATAAATTAGGTTCATTGAAGTCATGGAAAATTATCGTCATGAAATATCAAAGCAAAAATAATGAACAGTGCGAAAGCTATATACATAGTCAATAAGTCCTGCTCAGTGTGTCAAATATCCACAGTCCGTGGGCCAATGTCTACCAAACACATGGGCACAGCCCACACAGGAGACCTGAGTCCGTTGGAGAGAACACTGCTGGGGCATCAGATGACAAAAATACAGGCACCTCAGGGGGAAGGGAAGGGGGGGCACCTCAGCCACAGGAGTCCACGACGCCAGATCCACGAAGGGGCCACCATGCCCACTGTGCCATCCTGGGGAGTGCAAAGCCACAGTCTCTCAAATCTCTACAGTGGGTGGATTGCCCACTGTGCCATCCTGGGGAGTGCAAAGCCACAGTCTCTCAAGTCTCTACAGTGGGTGGATTGCCCACTGTGCCATCCTGGGGAGTGCAAAACCACAGTCTCTCAAGTCTCTACAGTGGGTGGATTGCCCACTGTTCCATCCTGGGGAGTGCAAAGCCACAGTCCATCAAGTGGATTACAGACTCCACTGGTCATGGAGGAGGCAGGGTGCCCAGAGTGCAGCGTGAACACTAGCTCGACACAGAACCGGCACTGTCAATGGTCCAGCGGAGCTTGACAGGAAGGACCCAGCGGAGCGGTGCTTGAGACGGCGGGGCCCAGCGGAGCGGTGCTTGACAGGAAGGGCCCAGCGGAGCGGTGCTTGACACGGCGGGGCCCAGCGGAGCGGTGCTTGACAGGAAGGGCCCAGTGGAGCGGTGCTTGACACGGCGGGGCCCAGCGGAGCGGTGCTTGAGACGGCGGGGCCCAGCGGAGCGGTGCTTGAGACGGCGGGGCCCAGCGGAGCGCTGCTTGACACGGCGGGGCCCAGCGGAGCGGTGCTTGACAGGAAGGGCCCAGCGGAGCGGTGCTTGACACGGCGGGGCCCAGCGGAACGGTGCTTGAGACGGCGGGGCCCAGCGGAGCGGTGCTTGACAGGAAGGGCCCAGCGGAGCGGTGCTTGACACGGCAGGGCCCAGCGGAGCGGTGCTTGACAGGAAGGGCCCAGCAGAGCGGTGCTTGAGACAGCGGTGCCCAGCGGAGCGGTGCTTGACAGGAAGGGCCCAGCGGAGCGCTGCTTGACACGGCGGGGCCCAGCGGAGCGGTGCTTGACAGGAAGGGCCCAGCGGAGCGGTGCTTGACACGGCGGGGCCCAGCGGAGCGGTGCTTGACAGGAAGGGCCCAGCGGAGCGGTGCTTGACACGGCGGGGCCCAGCGGAGCGGTGCTTGACAGGAAGGGCCCAGCGGAGCGGTGCTTGACACGGCGGGGCCCAGCTGAGCGGTGCTTGACACGGCGGGGCCAAGCGGAGCAGTGCTTGACAGGAAGGGCCCAGCGGAGCGGTGCTTGACACGGCGGGCCCAGCGGAGCGGTGCTTGACAGGAAGGGCCCAGCGGAGCGGTGCTTGACACGGCGGGGCCCAGCGGAGCGGTGCTTGACACGGCGGGACCCTGTTCAGCGGTGCCTGTCTTCATGGCGGGGCCCTGTTCAGCGGTGCCTGTCTTCACGGCGGGGCCCTGTTCAGCGGTGCCTGTCTTCACGGCGGGGCCCTGTTCAGCGGTGCCTTTCTTCACGGCGGGGCCCTGTTCAGCGGTGCCTTTCTTCACGGCGGGGCCCTGTTCAGCGGTGCCTTTCTTCACGGCGGGGCCCTGTTCAGCGGTGCCTTTCTTCACGGCCTGGCCCTGTTCAGCGGTGCCTGTCTTCACGGCGGGGCCCTGTTCAGCGGTGTCTGTCTTCTCTATCAAGGGAGCCAGACCTGGCCAGGACTGCCTGCTTAGTCGCCCTCCGACCGTGCAGTTGCTGGACCCTCCTGTGACGGAGTCCTGGGCCCGTGGGTGTCCTCCATCACACCCGGGATGGGGCTTGTGGGGCCCTCCTGGTCCGCGCCCCTGCTGGCTGACTTCTCCGCCCTGCTGCCCTTGCCCTCCTTCGATGAGGCTCTCTGGCCCTTGCCTCCCCTTGATGTTGTGGAAGGTGACGGGCCACGACTTTGCTCCTTGGGGGCAGCCGTGTCAGCCTTCTCACGGCGGGCCGTGGTCTTACGGGTTCTCTTTCTAGGGGGGGGGCTGGCTGTCCCCTTGCTGCTGGCCGATGTATCGGTGCTGGGAAAGGGTGGACTCCAAAACCCGTGCACAATGGTCAGACTTGATGCTGGGCTGGTGGTGGCTGAGGAGCTCTTCGGACTCTTACCGGATGGAGGGGGTGGTTCAGGTGGTGCAAAGAGGTCAAGTTTGGAGAGGAAAAGTTTTTTAGGAGCAATGGGAAGGGTAGGTGCAGTGGGTATGGGAGTGGAGGGAGAGGATGTGGTTGTAGGAGAGTCATGTGTGCTGTCTATAGGTGCAGGTGCTTGTGACGTAGGCTGTCGTGTGGTGGTTGGCTGTTGTGTGGGTGGCTGCCTGCGTTTGTGTGTTTTGGAAAAGGGTGTGACAGACACAGTGGGAGAGGACACAGGGGACGTGTAAATGGCAGTGGGGGTGGTGACTGCACGTGTGCGGACTGTACTGGAGGGTGTGCTGGTGATGGAAGTACTGGCTGATGGTGGTGTGCATGCAGGTGTGAGTGGAGACGTCACAGGGAGGGAGGAGGGAGACGAGGAGGAGGGGGACACAGAGGTGGTAGTGACTGTTGCCATGTCTGCATCTGGATGTTGTTTGTGTGAATGCTTGTGGGATCTGTGGTGCTTATTTCTGGATGAGCTGCCCTTGGGTGTTGAGGTGTGTGCAGGCTGGTCTGATGGTGTGGATGGGATAGGCTGAGGAACAGGAGACTGGGAGACGGTGGAGGCAGTTAGAAGAGGGAGGCTGGAAACATGGACAATGGCTGCCGTCAGTGCTGAGGCCAGAGCATTGAACGATCGTTGATGGGCAGCCTGACCCGAATGAATGCCCTCCAGGTATGCATTGCTCTGATGCACCTCCCTCTCTACCCCCTGGATGGCATTCTAAAGGGTAGACTGCCTAACAATGATGGTCTGGAGGAGGTCAATGACCTCCTCACTGAGAGCAGCAGGGGCAACTGGGGCAGGGCCTGAGGTGCCTGGGGCGAAGGAGATGCCCTCCTTCTTGGGCGAGCGGGCACGGAGCGAAGGCTGAGGGGCTGCTGGGAGGGCAGAGCTGGTGCGCTGGGTGGCGGCTGTACCTGTTGTGGCGGGGGGCACGGATGTTGCCACCACCGCTAGGGAGCTCCCTGCCGAGGACGTGTCAGTGTCGCTGGTGTCACCACGGGTCCCCGTTGTGGAGCTCCCCTCGCCCTCCGTATCCCTGGTGACCTCGGTGTCTGTAGCATGGCCCACCGGGGCCTTGTGAGTTGCAGCTCCCTCGTGCTCCGATGCCAATTCTCCTCCACCTGATGATGCTAATGCACACATGCACAAGAAGATAAAGAAAAAGGGTGGGGGGAGAAATAAAGACAGGTTGAGTGCATGCATTGCCAACACCGTTGTCGGAGAGGACAGACACAGGAGCCTACTGCACTACGCCGCGCAATCGGGGTACAATACTCAGTACTTGTGACTAGGCCTACAGGTCTATGGACAACAAATGCACACATGGGTGATGCTGGACCATGGATTGCTGTACTTGGCACCCTACAGAGGTGGGGGGCGGGGGCACAGGGCCATGCCTAAAGGAGGGGACTACACTACAGAAAGCGCCCTGGCCTAATGTCACCCACAGCCCTCTTCCCCCACCCAGACACCTCCACTGCGCGTAAATATAGCAGAATGTGCTGGTACTCACCCCCTTGTGTCTGCTGTGATGTCCTCACGCGCCCATCCAAATCGGGGTAGGCCACCGCCAGGATCCGGGACATCAGGGGGTCAATGTACGACTGGCACCCCTCCTACGTTGGGAGGCCATCCCCAGCAGTGACTCAGCAGTCTTCCTGGTCCCGCGGCGGATGTCCTCCCACCTCTTTCAGCAGTGGGTGCCCCGTCTGTTGTGGACCCCCAGGGCCCGGACTTCCTTGGCGATGGCACGCCAAATGTCGACTTTCTGATGGGCGCTGACCTATTTGACATGTAAAGGGTGGGAAAGGAAAAATCAACATTTTTCTGCATGTTAGATGTGATTGCCCCCCCCTCCCCAACCTTGCCATGTGGCACATGCTCTCATCTGTCGTGCCTTGCACTCCTCATTCGCTCCCCACCCCACCATCTTACATCCCCCATACACAACCCAGGCATAGCCCATTCAACGTGGACCCAGTGTACTTACCTGTTGGTCTGGAGGACCATAGAGTAGCGCATACTGGGGCAGGACCCCATCCACAAGTTTCTCCAACTCTTCTGAAGTGAAGGCAGGGGCCCTTTCCCCAGTCGCAGCAGCCATTGTCTCTTCCAGACCGAGGTCACAGCAGCACTTGCAGTATAGGTCCTCTCCTGTGGATGATCAGGTCTGGAGTGATTAAGCAGATAGAAAATGACGGTCGCGACCGCCGGCGCACATCGTCATTGGCTCCTGAGACCCATAGGGTTCAATGTTAACCAATGCGCCTTCGTCCTGCGGTCTTCCACCGCCTACCGCCACGGTGTGCCACGGCAGCGCGTTGACCTCACATCCCACTGTCACACTTCTCAGGTCAGGCAGCCGTCATTACAAGGGCCCACATGGCTTAATTACTACTGCGTCACACAGGCCTAGGCCTTGCATTGCCACTCATACAAGCCTTTCAATGCATAGCAATTCGTGTACTGTGCAAGCTGTGTGAACATACCTGTGGGTTGCTTGACTCTGTACTCCATGTTGTCCTTCCTAGGCACCGTCCGCTGGGACTTGCAAGGAGAAGGATGAATCCTCCTGTGTACCGACCGCTGGTGGACCTGTCGACAATGGAAGAACGACATATTATTCTTCGATACCGACTTGACCGAGCCACTATACATGAACTGTGTGCCCATCTGGAGCCAGACCTGATGTCCCCCATCCGCCAACCCACAGGAATTCCCCCTCTGGTGCAGGTTCTGTCAGTACTCCATTTTTTGGCAAGTGGGTCTTTTCAGACAACAGTGGCCATGTCATCAGGGATGTCTCAGCCTATGTTTGCAAAGGTTTTGTCCGGAGTGTTGTCTGCCCTGATGAAATACATGCGGAGCTACATTGTTTTCCCTGAGGAGGGTGATTTGGCCACTGTGAAGGGTGATTTCTATGCCCTTGGACATATCCCCAACATCATTGGTGCCATTGATGGGACCCATGTGGCTTTAGTACCCCCAAAAGACAATGAGCAGGTGTACAGAAATAGAAAAAATTACCATTCTATGAATGTCCAGGTGGTCTGTTTGGCTGACCAGTACATCTCCCATCTAAATGCCAAGTTCCCTGGGTCAGTGCATGACGCATATGTCATGCGAAATAGCAGCATCCCTTATTTGATGGAACAGCTACAGAGACACCGTGTGTGGCTAATAGGTGACTCTGGTTACCCTAACCTGCCTTGGCTATTGACCCCAGTGAGGAATCCCAGGACAAGGGCAGAGGAACGGTACAATGAGGCCCATGGGCGAACTAGGAGGATTATAGAACGGACCTTCGGGCTCCTGAAGGCCAGGTTTAGGTGCCTGCATATGACAGGTGGATCCCTAATGTACTCACCAAAGAAGGTGTGTCATATCATCGTGGCCTGCTGCATGCTTCACAATCTTGCATTGCGACGCCAGGTGCCTTTCCTGCAGGAGGATGGTCCAGATGGTGGTGTTGTAGCAGCTGTAGAGCCTGTGGAGAGTGAAGAGGAGGAAGACGACGGGGACGACAAGGACAACAGGGATACAGTTATACAACAGTATTTTCAGTAGCACACAGGTAAGAATCACCCACGCCATTTTACATTTACTTACAGTCCCTGCTTCTCTACTGTCTGTGTTTCCCCCCAGTTCCTTTTAACTGATTTTTGACTTTCCCTTCCCTTTTCAGAGCTGTATGACCCACAGCGTGACTTCTGCCCATGGACTAATGCTTATTGACATTGGTATGTTGTCATCACAATGTAACTGAACATTATTGCACCGTTATGTGTAATACATTTGTTAAGAATACAAGCAGACTCCTGATTTTTGTAGTGCAATTGGTGATTTATTTTAAGTGCTGCATATAGGTCCATGATAGTTAAACGGTGATGGGTGGGGGTGGAGTAATGTCCATGGCAGAGTCCAGTTCTCAGTCTCACAGGTGCATTGTCCAAATGCCTGTGGAAGGATGGAGCAGGGGCTGTTTAAGGTTTGACAGGGTGACAATGTGGGACAGTGGGATGACATCAGGGGGTATCTCATGCTGGCGGTGGTCTTGGCATCCTAGTCTGTCTTCTTGTGTGATCTCAGGTTCCGCTTGCGGGGTGGTTGATCTTCAGCAGGAGGTGGGGTTCTGGTGGCCTGTCGTTGTGTGGGGGCCTCCTGTCCACTAGCGCCGGCGGAAGTGGTAGGCTGTCCGTGGTCCGGGCTAGTGACAGGGGCCCTTTGGGGTGCCACATGGTCCCGCAATGTGGTGACTATCTGGTTGAGGGCCAGGACGATGGTCCCCATTGCGGTACCGATGTTCCTGAGTTCGTCTCTGAACCCCATGTACCGTTCCTCCTGCTGTGCCTGGATTTCCTGGAACCTGGCCAGTACTGTCGCCATCGTCTCCTGGGAGTGGTGGTCTGCTCCCATGATGGTGGTGAGGGCCTCTTGGAGAGTGGGTTCCCTGGGCCGGTCCCCCTCTCTCGCACCGCAGCCCTCCCAGTTCCCCTATTTCCCCGGGCCTCTGTCCCCTGGACGGTGTGCCCACTACTACTGCCCCCAGGTCCCTGTTGTTGTTGGGGTTGTGGGTCAGCCTGGGTGCCCTGTAGTGGCGGACACACCGCTGATTGACGCGTCCTGGAGACAGAGGCATGGGCCCGCTGCGTGGGAGCTATGCTGGTATTCCCAGAGGGGGTTGGGTCTGCTGTGGCCTGTGTCTGGGGAACCGACTGTCCAGAGGTCCCCGATGGTCCGGGCTGGTCATCAGGTTCTAGGTCGACAGAGCTGCTGTCATCACTGGGGGCCTGTTCTGGGGGTGGGATGGACAAATCTGGACCCTCCTGGCCGGTGTGTTGGCGTTCGGGCCCTGCAGGGGTAAAAGAGTATGGTTATTGCGTCTGTGTGTGCCATGGCGTGCGATTTGTGGGTGCCCTTGTCCCCCAGTGCTGGCATTCCCTTGTGGGAGGAGTTATGAGGGTGGTTTGTGGGGGGGGATGGGTATGTGCAGTGGTCATGCTTAGGTGATGGGTGTCCATGGTTTGTGTTGGCATTCAGGGATTGTTGTTGTGTTGGGTGGGTTGTGCTGGTGAGACATTGGCAGGGAGGATGTGTGCTGGGGGGTTGGGGGTGAGGGTGGGGGTGTGGGTAGGCATGCTGGTGGGTGGGTGGGGGTGAAGTAGTTGAGATTAGACTTACCAGAGTCCATTCCTCCGCCTACTCCAGCGAGGCCCTCAGGATGCAGGATGTTCAAGACCTCTTGCTCCCATGCTGTGAATTCGGGTGGAGTGGGTGGGGGTCCGCCGCCAGTCTTCTGCACAGCGATGTTGTGTCTTGACACCATCGACCGCACCTTCCCCCGTAGGTCGTTCCAGCGCTTTCGGATGTCTTCTCGATTTCTGGGATGCTGTCCCACAGCGTTGACCCTGTCGATGATCCTTGCCATAGCTCCGCCTTCCTGGCTATTGTGGTGTGCTGCACCTGTGTGCCGAAGAGCTGGGGCTCTACCCTAATTATTTCCTCCACCATGACCCTGAGTTCTTGGTCCGAGAACCTGGGGTGTCTTTGGGGTGCCATGGGGTGGTGTGGATGAGGTGTGGGGTGGTGTTTGTGGTGATGTGAGTGGTGGTGTGTGGTGATGTGTGCGTAGATGTGGTGTGGGTGATGATGTTGGGTTCCTGTGTGTGTTGTGGTTTGCGTTCCCTGTGCTCTCTCTCTGTGTATTGCGCCTTGTCTCTGAATTTCGATTTGGGGGGGTTTGTGGGTGATGTGGGTGTGTGTTTTATATGGTGATGGGTGTGTGGGAGTGTTGTGTGTATGTGTATCAGGTGTTTGTATTTTGAATTGTCCAATGTGGCTGTGTTTTGTATGGGTGTGTGTATTTTGAGCGCGGCGGTGTGTACCGCCAATGGAATACCGCGGTTGAAAGACCGCCGCGTGGATTCGTGGGTCGTAATGGCATGGGCGTGTTTGTGTTGGCGTGACGGTGGAGGTTTGGTCATCTCCAGTTTATCGCTGACCGCTGATGAGGCGGCCTTCCGTGGATGTCGGGTTTCCGGCGGTTTGGCAGTTGTGGGTCAGAATGACCATGGCGGTTTGCCGCTGCGGTAGAATGGCGGTCTTCTGACCGGAGGTAAGAGCCTTTTTCCACCGAGGTCAGAATGACCCCCTAAATGTAGTATAGTGCTTAGAAACACAATAGCTATAACAGCTTTATGGAGTCGCTTCCAACAGTCCGGTCCTAACAGAGAGGGAGCGCAAGATGGCTTCGGAGTCATAGATACCTCAGTTACAGCACCTTAGAAAACTATGAGGAGACAAAGACTTGGCTCGGTGACGGGGAGGTGAGGTGTCGCTAGAGTTGGTGCAGCATCAGTTCCTTACTGCCATGGGGAGTTGAGGAATGAGTTCCTTACGATTGCAGGAGGGGTGATGTGGCACTGGGTGAGAGACATTGGTCCCTTCCAACAAGGCAGGGTCTATGAATCCAGTGGGTCAAAATGTAAGACATCAACTTTGCAGTGTGGCAATTAGGTGGGGCTGCACAGTGGTGGTGTGCCGCGCTGGAGCTGCACCGGACACGAAGAGGAGCGGCGCGTATTCTCCTTCGGGGGAACAGCGGCAGCGGCAGCACTTGCGAGGCCGCTTGGGTGAAGCAGGAGAGGCTAGGAGCTCCGATTCGGAGCGTGTCTGGAGCGGAAGGGGGGACGGAGGCCAGGGCAGCTTGAAGAATGGTAAGACAGAGCGGGGGGAACTGTGACACCCCCTCTCCCCCCTCAGGTACTACGAGTGTGGAAGGGGATGGTCAGCTGTTGGCTGACAAAGCTAATTTTGTAGTGGAAGGTAAGGGGGGCTCAGGCAGGGAGAAGAATGTAGCAAGAATATTCAAGGGAAGAAGGAGTTGCTTGAGGAAAGAAGGGTAAATAAGCTTAAAGGGAGAAGTAAGCTTACTCCTTCCCAGAGATCGTATTTTAAGGTTAGGCCGGAGGTTGTTAAGCTTACGCCCGGTCAGGCCAAAGCGGTGATGGAGGCTTCTGACTTACAGATTATTGACTCCTCTGGGGAGGGCAGGGGGTTGGTCGATAACAATACGGTGTTGCCCTCCCAAGCTAATGGAGGGAACAAGGAGGGATATGTGTGGGGGAAGATAATTCCCCCTGCGCAGCCTGGTAAGTAACAGCTTAATTCCCTTCAAGTTCGGAGTTTAACTCAGGCGGTCTCACAGTTACAAGACCGTTTGCTACAGTTGGTAGTGGAAGCTCCTCTAGTTTCTGCAACCCCCCCACCCCCCTTCTCGCTTGAGGCTTTGATCCTTTCTATCTCTGAGGACATAAAGAGAGGCATTGCAAATTCAGAAACAAATCAAGGGGAGATGAGAGACGTTTGCGGAGTGTTGGAGAGAAAGATCGATGGCCTGATGGAGAGAACCCAGGCCCTCGAAGAGGCTGTGGGCGGTATAAAGGAGGAACTGAGCCGACATAAGGATGAGATTTATGCATTGAAAGGAAATGAGCAGGTGCTACAAAATAGGATAGAGCAATTGGAGAATTATTCAAGAAGAAATAACTTAAGGCTCTTGAAAGTTCCAGAAGGCGTGGAAGGTAATGATCTGAAAGCCTTTGTGGTCTCCCTTATTAAATCTGCAGTGGGCCTGGAGGAGAGCAATGAGGAAATTGGGAAAGACATTCAGAGAGTCCATCGGGACCCTTTTAGGATGCGGATGAACAGTAGTAAACCTCAGAGAATTTTGATACATTTGTTGACGTATGAAATGAAAGAAAAGATTCTGTCTAGGGCGCTAAAATAAAAATCTCTAACAGTAAATGATGTTGTATTTGAGATTAGGTCTGATCTGTCTAGATCTACCATGGATAGGCAGTGGGAATTGGGAAATCGCCTGGAGGTATTCAAGAGTTTAGGGGTTTCGGCTCTGTTGAAATTCCCAGCCTTTCTCCGGGTTATGTACAATAACAAAATGTACGATATCAGGGACATAACTGAAGCGGATGAATTATTGGCAGTAGTTAAGAGTGGGCAGACCATAAATTAGTGGAGTCTGATGTGTTTTAAGCTAAATTCACCCAGGAATGCAGGGGCGTTCTAAAAACGGGACCAACAATGGTCTCTATATGGGGTGGGTTCTCCACGGGTAGGGTAGGTAGGGGGTGGGAGGTGGGGGGATGGATAGTATGGGGGAGGGAGGGGAAAAAGCATAAAAAAGAGCCTTGTTCACCCCGGTTATTTTTTCTGCAACATTTGATAGATAGCTAGTAGGGGGAGAGGCCAGGGGGCAAGGGGTACAGCAAATTCTCTCTTGGAATGTTAATGGTCTGAGAACAAGAGGAAGAAGGGATAGAATATTGCAGTATTTGCGTGATTCAACTGCACAAATTTTGGTTTTGCAAGAAACCCACTTAGCAAAAGCTGAGTTTATGAGCCTAATGAAAAAGCTGAGGTGGGTTCAAGCGTTTGTATGCACAGAGCACAACTATCATACAAAGGGTGTGCCGATTTTGTTTAAACGGCTTCAACAGGTAAATTTAGTAATATTGGAGGTAAGATCAGATACAGCAGGGCGTTGGGTTGTAGTTAAAGTACAACTTAATGGTCGAATCTTGGTTTTAGTGCTGTACTACGGCCCCAATTGCGACGACACTGAACCTTTAAGACAGCTTTTCTCTCAGCTTCTCAAATTCTCGGACCCGGTTATTATGATGGGTGATTTTAATGTTGTGCTAGACAATGAGCTAGATAGGGATAACTGTAAGTTGTTAGGTACTCCCAAATCGCAACAATATTTAAGGAGGATGATGAAAGAATTTGGGTTGACAGAGAGTGGGAACCAACAGGGATTTTTCCTTTTTTAGTAAGAAATATAGAGATGCCTCCAGAATGGATTATTTTTTGCTAGATATACGTTTGAGAGAGGTTGTGGAGAAGGTAGTATATCTGCCCTCTCACTTATCTGACCATTCTGCGGTCGTCTTAGACATGACTTTCCTACAGAGGACAATCAGTAATAGATGGACCATTGATCGCTTTTTATTGTTGGATCAAGAAGTAGTAATGCAATTACGCAAGGAATCAGAGTTTTTCTTTAGTGTAAATGTAGGGTCTGCTCCATTGTCGGTGGTATGGGACACTTTCAAGGCTGTTATAAAGGGGGAGATAACGAATATTTCACATTATAAGCATAAGTTGTTCAGAAATTAAATTAACTTGTTAGAACAAGAAATGTAGAGGTATAAGGCTGAGTCGATGGAATCAGGTGAGACAGAGGTTTTGAGGGCTAGTTTTGATGGGATGAGAAAACAGTTGTAGAATGTATTACAAGGCAGAATTTTAAAGAGAAGGGAGGCAAGTAAATTGGCTCATTTTGAGTATGGGGAAAACGCTGGGAAGCTTTTAGCTTGGAAATGCAAAGCAGATCGAGTGAGGAATTATATTAAGGAGATTGAAGTGGAGCATTCAGGGGAAAAAGTAAGGGAAAATAACGCTATTGAATCTGCTTTTCAAATTTTTGTTGCACAGTTGTACATGGAGGAGTTGGAGTTAGGAGAGGATACGGTGACGGATTGGCTGGGGTCTGATATATCTCCATGTATATCACTGCAGGAAAAGGAAGTATTGAATGCCCCAATAACTTCAGAAGAAATTAGGGGAGTCCTGAATAGAATGGACAGTAAGAATGGGACAGCCCAGGCCCAGATGGTATTCCAGTGGAAGTATACAAGGCATTAGGGGATTCGATTATCCCAGCTCTGACAGAATTGTTCAGGGGGATTTTCGAGAATGGTTGTAGCATACCTCTTTCGTGGAATGAGGCTATTATTTCAGTGATTTTGAAACCGGATAAAAACATGGCAAATTGTGCTTCATATAGGCCTATATTGCTGTTGAATAGTGATTATAAATTATTAGCTAAAATTGTAGTGGACAGATTGAGTAAGGTAGTCAACAATTTGGTTCACCCAGATCAGAAAGGCTTTTCTAAAGGTAGATATTTGCATGAGTTGACTTTTGAATTGATCGGGCGATAGATTTGGTTACATTCTGTGGGTCACCTCTGGCAAATATTATTTTAGATGCAATGAAAGCATTCAATCAGGTAAACTGGAACTATTTAAAATCAATTTTAAGGCGGGCCAACTTAGGGGCTATGTTCTGTGGGGTTATTGATCAGATATATACTGCTCCTATAGCTAAGGTTCTGGTAAATGGGAATCTTACAGGGCCTATTACAATCTCTAGAGGTACTAGGCAGGGCTGTCCATTGTCTCCTGTTTTGTTTAACCTGTATACTGAACCATTTGCCAGAAAGATTAGGCAAAATAGACTCATCCCCCCTTTTTGCTGTAATGGTTGGGAAAAAAAAATATATCCTTATATGCAGATGATCTTCTGATATATACTAATAATAATTTATCATTGGCTTTCGATACAGTCATAGAATTGGCTGAACAATTTGGAAGCATATCCGGATATCGGGTTAACGTGGGAAAAACCAAAACTATGCTATGGAACATGGAGGTAGGTTTGAGACGGGGCAAGCAGGAAGTACGGTACTTAGGTATTCTAGTGACTCACGACCTTAAGGATTTAGTTGAAAGGAATTTACTAAAACTGTTAGCAGAGTGCAAAGGTATATTGCAGAAATGGGCACATCTCCCTTTGACGATGCTTGGGAGAGTTAACTTGATTAAAATGTTTATTTTGCCTAAATGGAATTTTGTGTTCTCATTTATCCCTCTTATAATGCATAAAGGGTATCTGGATAAAATGCAGCAGGCGATAAATAGCTTTATCTGGAGTTCAAAGGGGTCAAGGATATCTTGGAAGAAATTATGTAGAAGAAGGGAAAAGGAAGGGTTGGTGTTGCCAGATTTGGCATATTATGCTTGGGCCTTTTTAAGAATTCAAGGATGTTGTTCTCATGTCCAGATGCTTCAGCAGTGGGTGTGAAGTACAAGGCGATGGTTTCAACTGTTAAAGGGGCTTCAAGGAATTTCCTTTTTAAATTTGGCGATCCTAAGTTCTTCAAAAAGATCAAACTGAAAGTTCTGCAAGGACTGGCGAAGAGTTAGTATCAGCTGAGACGATGAGTCGGAATCTCCTATTATAGCTACCATGCGCCTATTTTGGACTCCCTGGGTACCCCAGAGTGCTTTAAAGACGTCTTAGCGCTACCACTAAAAAAGGCAGGGGTAGAAATCTGGGGTGACCTATCTCGGGATGGAATTTTGCTCTCATGGGAGGAGTTAGTAGGGATAACGGGCGGATCCTTGTCTAGGCTGAAGTTTTTGCAGATGAAAGAGTGGGAAAGAGGAATTAAGGGGGGTCTGGGGGCAGTAAATTCATTGGAGGATTCTTTTCTAGAGTTCTCCGTCTCTTCAAAGAAATTGGTGGTTTGGTATTGGGAAATGGTAGAAATATTAGATGGGAATTTTATACTGCCTATTGATCTTTGGGGTAATTTTATGCCCAGGGACAAGGTCTGTGGATGGTGGAAGAAGTCTGTGTCTGTTCTTTATGAAGTAGTGAAGCCAGCCTCATTGAGGAAGAATCATCTTTACACTCTACATAGAGCCCATATTGCGGCGCATAAGCTTTCTAAGATTAAGAAAGGAGAAGGTATTAAATGTTTAAAATGTGGTTGTGTTGTAGCAACAGATGTTCATATGTTTTGGGATTGCCCTAGTATTAGTTTATTTTGGGAGGAAGTATGTGATACAGCATCAGTTATTTTGGGTTGGGAAATTTCTGCATCTTTACCATTGATAATATTTGGACAGTTACAGGAGGAGGGGGCATAAGGAGCAGCATGAGTAATAATAAATGTAAAAAAAATATGTAATTTTTTTGGGTAGAAATGAAATTTGTAAAAACTGGATGAAAGACTCCCCTCCAGTGTATATGGATTGGCTCAACGTGGCTTTTCGCGTGTCTAATTTGGACTTGAACACGCGGAGCACTAGGACAAATGTGGAATTGTGGACACCCCTATTAAATTGGGGGGGGGGCTATCTGAAATATGTTGTTTAATGATGGTCCAATGATTATTTACCACTCTCCAAGCGCTCTTGTCTGATAGAGCTGACCGGGAGTTAAAATTGGGCCTCCTGGGTTGGGCCTCTCTCTTATCGAGATGGTGAGAAGGGTGTACGGATAAAGAGGTAGCTCAGAATGCGGGGATGACTGAGGACAAAAAAAAAAAGAGAGAGCCCAGGTGCTGGGTCTGAGACTTCTAAACAGAGGGCAAGCTCAGTTCAAGCCCTTGGCGAACCTTTGGAAGCAAGATGCAGAAAGCAAGTCCAGTCCTTTCATTTCCAGGACAGAAGCAGTGGGCAAGCACAGCAAAGCAACAAGCAGAGTGGCAGTCCCTCCTACAGCATCAAGCTCTTTTTCCTGTAGAATGTCCTCAGTCCAGAAGGATTCTAACTTTGTGGGGTCGGAGGTCCAGTCCTTATACCAAGTTCTTTCTTTGAAGTAGACAAACTTCAAGGAAAAGTCTTTGTAGTGCACAAGACCCTGCCTTTCCTGCCCTGTCCTCAGACACACTCCAGGGAGTTGGTGATTGCCTTGTGTAGGGATAGGCACAGCCCTATTCAGGTGCAAGTGTCAGCTCCTCATACCACTCTAGCTCAGAAAGACCCATCAAGATGTGAAGGGCACACCTCAGTTCCCATTGTGTGACTGTATAGAGCAAATTCACAAACAGCCCAACTGTCATCCCGACCTAGACGTGTAATCCACAGCACGGCAGAGGCACAGAATGGTTAAGCAAGAAAATGCCCACATTCTAAAAGTGTCATTTTCAAACTTACGATTTGAAAATCAACTTCACCAAAATATATATTTTCGAATTGTGAGTTGAGAGACCCCAAACTCCCAAAGGGTAACTTGGGGATTGCCCTGAAATATCTTTCAAGTGTAATTTCCCATTGAGAACAGATAGCGTTTATAAATATGCACAGTATATTATTACATCATTCATGACAACTTTTATAATGTCAATAAAAATACCAATAAAACAGTAAAAGACAAGTTATTGAAGAAAAACTGTGCATGACAGGGGTGCAAGTTATGGTTACTGTAGGCTGAGAGCTATAGTTACATGAAATAACAATAGCTATAACTGTTGAATTTCCCTGGCTTTGTGTGAGTAAGTTTAGAACCTAACTATAATGACACTGTAATCTTTGTTGTGAATATATATATATATATCCAGTATGTTTCCATTGAAAAAGTGTTTTTTGTCCTGCCTAAATCTTTGGCACAGTTTGATGAATCTTCATGAAACTTTCCAAAAATAAATGCCCTGGTGATTTTTTTCGCACTCCGAAGGTTTGGGGGCGATCCATCAAGCGGAGGCTGAGAAAAAGGAGGAGTCAAAAAAGTTGCATTTCCTATGTTATTACCCACAGGGCCTTTCAACATGACTGCAGCCTGCACCACTGGATGGAATTAAACTAAATTTGGCAGAAAGGTAGCTTTTGAAACACAGATTACGCTTTCTCCTATTTGATTAATCAGATCCGTAGTTTTTGAGAAATTTAAGGAAATCTATATTTGTATATTTCTGGTCGAGACAACTTCGCAAATAATGATGAGCTTGTACAGGGAAATGCACAGCTCTAATTGGCTGCCAAAACTTCAATGAGGAAGTGCTGGCAGCCATCTTAGGTCTCAGCTCCAGCTGAGTCCCTCAAAAAAATTAGTGTAAAAAAAAGAAATGGGGCTAGGGTAGGGATACCCTGACCCTTACCTCTGGTCCAAGAGGGACCACACGAGGGCAAAAAATTCATTTTTTAAAACAAATGTTGCTACAAATTAATGAAATTCATGAATTTACTGCATAAAATTTAAAAAACAAGCATGGGCTCCCTCGCTTGCTTTTTTGACTGCCCTGTGGAGGGCCAGGTCCTGGGAGCAAAGTAAAAAATAAGGAGGAGGCACACAGGGCCCCCTCCTGGACTTTCAGTGTCCCTGGGATCACCACCTCCCTGGGGCTTATTTTTCATTTAATGCTGGGGGCAGTAGCACCAGGGACTGCTACCTCCCTGGGGCTTGATTGTATTTCAATGTGGGGGGCACACGCCCCCCCCCACAGCCCTAGGTACCACCAGTTCCCCATGGTTTCCTCCACCTTCAATATAGGGGGCTGCGAGATCCCCCACAGCCACGGGGCTTGATTGAATTTAAATGCAGGGGGGGGGGCAAGCGGCCCCACTGCTCCCAGGGTTTCCATCTATTTCAATGAGCTGTGCAACCCCCCTGCAGCCCAAGAGACCACCACCTCCTTGGGGCAAACATTAAAAAAAGAAAGAGGGTCTGTTTCGGACCCCTGCACCCCCCAGGGACCATCACCTCCTTGGGCTAAATCCACAGTTGGGGGGGCACGCAGTCCCACTCCAGGAGCCAATGATGGCCATGTGGACCACCACCCTCCAGGGCCAGCTCCTGCTATGTCACGATTTGCTCACCCTGGGAACTCAGCCTTTTGCTTTTGCTTTTGCTTGGTGAGAGCTGGCAGCAAAAGCAACCAAAGTCCACTGTCAAACAGCTTTCACTTGCAGAAAGCAGAGTTTTCATCTGTTTCCCTGCACACGAATATGTGTGCAGGGAAACAGATGAAAACAGTGCTCTCATAAGCAGGGAGCTGCTATTTAAAGCAACTCCCTGCTTGTTGGAGCAATACCGTCTCCCGCAGGATATGGGGAGACCGCAAGGACCACGGGGGCCTTCAGGCTACCCCCCCCCTCATGGCCCTTTCACACTCTCTCTCTTCCGTCACATAATGGGAAGGAAGAGCGAGATAGATTGTCATTTCAATGGGCTTTACATACAATAACTTCAAAAAGTAAGACTAACAAGATGCTTGGTACGAATGTTATAGTTACGTTTGGATGCAGAGCGGAACAGAGTCACTTTTGGCCTAATGTTCAAGGTCTTGTGCTGTTACTCAGGAGGCTGAAGGTTCAAATCTTAGTATTGCTTGGCAGGGAGCTTGTTTATTTACTGGTGTTTACTGGTGGTCTGACTGTTAAACCTTCCTAGTGATGGAACATTCACATTTCTTTCCAATCACATGCATGGGTTTGACTGTCACAGTTATGTCTGAAAGCATCAGACCTAAAGGTTAAAGTCACAAACCCTTGCACTGAAAGTTGAGTGTTCTTCTCCAGGTATGCATGTGGTCCTTTATCTTTTTTAATTCCTTTTAAACTTCAAAAGTTTAAGGTTCATACTGAAAGGTGATCTCACCTTTTAAATTGTCAAATACATTTTTCTTTTCAATTTGTCCAGAAATATTTCGTTCTAATTATATCATCCACCCAAGCCTAAAAAACTCTATCTCTCTCCCTCTCACTCTCTTTTTCTTTCCCTCTCTCACTTTCTCTTTCAATTTCTTTCTCCCACTCACAGCCCCTCACATACTAACACACATACTCACAGACCCACTCAGACTATAACACACTCACTCACAGACCAATTGAAACCATTAAGCAGCCACTCACAGACCTGCACAGACACTGGTGCACCCACTAAGACATTGATGCACACACTCTCACACCCAGACAGAGACTCTCACAGCCACTCCCACCCCCAGATACACCCACTCACACCTATTCTGACACTCAGAGAGAAAGGCTGTGGCTAACTCCCACCACGCAAGGCCAAAGGGCAAAACGCAGTGTCGGGTTAGGTGGTTAGTGGGGTTGGCCGCAGGGTCTGGCTGCAAGGGCTGTTAACGGCACAAGGTTGGGTGCTTGTAGGCAGTATGTTTCTGTGACCAACAGCACCCACACACGGCCAAAGGCCATGCCGGTGGTGGATGAATTAACATAAGGTAATCAAAAGCATAGACATTCACTTAAAAAAAAACAAAGGTTACAGGGACATTATAGTTCGACTCACATTTTAAAAGTACCAAAATATAGAAATTAAACAGTTAGAGTTAGAGTTATCTCAAGAAATTATAACTCATCACCTAAGATACCTATAACTTTTGCCCTCGCATTGCACTGCTAATTAACCCCACAAATTGCAACACCAATGACAGCTTTGATTATGTCATTGATAATATCAATGTAACATTTGCAGTAACATTTTTGAAGAAAAAACTGTGTGGCGGGGGTGCGAGTTATAGTTACCTTAGGGCATGAGTTACAGTTACTTGAGATAACTCTAACTATGACAGTTGAACTTCTATGGTTTTGTATGTTTAAAATGTGAGCCTAACTATAAGGTGCCCTTAACCTTTGGTTTTGTAAGTGAATTTCTATGTTTTATTTAATTCTATTTCTTAACTATAAAATCCCTGTAACGTTCAGTTTTTTAAGTGACACATATATATATATATCATATATTCACTTAAAAATAAACAAAGGTTACAGGAATATTATAGTTAGGCTCGCATTTTACACGTACAATACTGTGGGCCATTGAGCCCCCCCTGTTTAAACAGTATATTTAACGTTCCCACTGCCAAATAGGTCTGTCATTACTTTCTGCAGTACAGAACAACTAGAGAGCATCTCAGTATTCTTTAACCATGTCACATTTGTAAAACAATTTTCGAACTTAAACTGTTGTGGTGAAGTCTGTCCTCAATTTGGCAAGACCCAGTAAAAGACTACACCATCACTGTCAAGTACATGAATCATGAGACAAAAAGAGGAACTTTTTTCCTAACAAAGTGACAGTTTCACAATGGCACACAATTTTTATTGTTCCTTCAATTAGTGTAATCATTGTGGTACAGAAATACTCCTGATTCCTTATTTTGCTCCCCGGATTCACAGAACATGTTTAACATAAATATAAAGTGGTAAATACTTTGCTTCTGTTTTTTTGCTTTAGTTTTTGCTTCAGTTTATCACTGGGCAATTCCAATTCAATCAAAAGATTATAAGATTAGGAGTTCCATATTTATAGGTAACACTATTAAAATGGACAGTTGGATAGCTGCTCTAGGGAGTGCTGATTACAAATACCTCAAGGGATTATTTTCAACTATCCACGTCCAGTTCTCGTATAACTCACCACAGTGCTGGTATTAGTTTCTTAATGAAGAGGAAATGGAGACAGTAGAAGTACAGTACAAGGTGATCCTGTTAGGCTTGAAATGTTACATATTGGTAGAGTTTCTCCTACCTAATCAATTCCTCAAAGTTATTTCCTCAAGATCAGGGGCATAAGTTCAAAAAAGTTTATTCAGGGTATTTCACGACTTGAGTGCTTCTTACTGCTATAATCAGCCGGTCTCTGGACACCACTTAGTTTCTTGCTTGTTCTGGATTGACCAAGGTAAGGGTGACCCTTTCCAGTAGCCACGGTTCTGCTGATAATATAACACCAAGCAGGCTGTAACTTACAGGAGAAGTCCCAGAGGAGAAAAATCCAATGTGGGAAAAACCTCGGAATCAAGGACTCCTGAAAAAGAAGAACAAAAGCACAAAAAAGAACTGAAACAAACTGCAGGTGGAAAAAGAACAGGAGAAGTTCAAACTCACAGGATTTAGGAGCGAGGAGCACAACCACAAAGGAAGTGTTTGCAACACGAGGAACACAGAACCAACTGTGCTTACATACTGAAAAACAGGAAGTGACATGCAGGAAATTATGAAGACAACATCTTCGATTGGGGAGGACCACATTCAGGTGAATAGAAAAATAGTCATAGTATAGAATGGTAGTCACCAAAGCATGTAGCGAAAAGAACACAGACTCTTGGGAAAAAGAAACATGGCCAAGACAAGAAAAAAGGAAGAAAAAAGAAGAAAAGTGGAAAACAGCAAGAATAGGTAAGCAACTAAAGAGGGCAAAGAGCGGGGGCAGCAAAAAACAGTGCCCAAGGGGAGAGTTTAGCCAAGATGAGACGTGGACCGCCGATCTGACCGCAGCCCGTAAATGAGGCACCGCCAGTCTCCCCGGTGTCACATGGTATAGGACTTGTCAGTAAAATAGTACTCATAAAATTCATGAGGTTCATTTTAGTCCCCAAAAAGGTTCCTATACATTGTTGATAAATTATATTGTAAAAGTCTCAATGTGTCATTGAGACATACCTGATATGATTCTTAGATGGTAAAAAAGCATAATTCTGAAAATAAAGTGCATAGTGGGTTAAGTATATGTGGTTACGTGTATGCACTAATTTGATCACATCTTTCCTAGCATGAAAGACCCTGATCAGCATCTCCCTCCTATGCATTATAAAGTTTTAGGTTACAAGGGCAATCAATTCCATTAAATAAGATATGATCAGTTTACATAACAACTATTTTGTGTTAATATGCACAACAGGTCCTAGTGCAGTGAAAAAGGGAACTGTGAGATGGTTCACTATATTTGTTCTCCTTTATCAGAGGTGTACATGTAGTTCTGCACCGCTATTTTGTCCCATCAGGCTTTCTGTTCCTAAGAAGATGATGATTCTTGATTCCAGTCTGCGTAGTGTGAGTTCACGGTTACCATCTTTTTCATTTGGTAATATATTTTATACCACAGTACAAATCCTTGATGTCACTTTCATGATATCCCCCAAAACTCTTAGATATTGCATACAAGAAGTCCAAATTTACTATAGCTCTTGGGTGTTGTGGGATCTTTAGTTTAAGTTTATTTATTATACATTCTACATATACTTTATAGCAAGGCATTCCAAAATGAAGATCACAGACTTGCTTGTACGTCTGATATGTTCCTTTGTTTTTATACATTATACAGTTGATAAGTGGTTTTGTTTGTACCATTGAGGCATGCTTTCCATCTTGTACATTTCCAGAAACCTTCATGGTTAAGCCAGTTAGTTTTCTTTATAGATGCTTCCTCAGAAGGGAGGTGGTTTTGTGTAAGCTGGTCTCTTCAGAATGCCTCTTTCCTATAGGTAATACTGGAATGTTCTGTCAGAGCAGTTCCTAAGGTGTCATCTAATTTCTGAAGTTTCCAAATTCTTTGCAATATTTCTCTCAAGTTTAAGTCCATGGTCTTCCAAATTCTGGTATCCTTCGTGCCATAAGTAATTATGCTCTTGATTGACAATTGACTCTTTTAAGTGCATCTGTGACAACTTTCATTAGGTAGCCTTTTTGTAAGAAGCTTTCCTTTGTTTTTTTTATTTGGTCCTCTAGATCCTCAGGTTCAGAGCAGTTTTGCTTTGCCCGTAGCATTTCTCCAAAGAGAACACTCCATGTAAGCGCTTTAGGGTGGCTGCTATTACCATGAAGAGTGCTATTGCAGTAGGTTGCTTTTCAATTAATTTTGGTGCAAATCCTTTCTTGAATTATAGTGATGTCTGTAACCAAGAAAGCGATATTGTTAGGACTCTTAGGATTATTAGCTGCTTTATAGGTCCCACTGTCAAAAAGCAGAGTGTTTGCTGTTATGGCAAACAGCTATGTCCTGTGGGTGGGCACCCTGGGACATAGCAAGGGCTTTCCCTGGGGGGGGGTGGCAGGCCCCAGGGCCACTAATGACTCCTCAAGGGGGGCAACCCTTCCAGCTTACAAGAATCCCCAGGGAGATGGTGGTCCCCAGAGCTAATGGGGTTTTGAAACAAACCCCCTTTAGATTATTTTGTATTTGCCTCAGGGAGGTGGTGATCCCTTGGGCTGCGGGGCCCTCACACCCTTTTGCTTAACTGCTGTGGGGAGGTGGTGGTCCCTAGGGCTGTGGGGGAGCCAGAGTGGCCCTTCTGCACCTAATTTCTTAAATGCCCTTGGGGGATTTGGTCCCCGGGGAGCAGGGGCGTGCGTGCCCCTCCACTCAAACTTCAATATTTGCCCGGTGGGGTGGTCCCCGGGACTGTGGGGGGTGCGTGCCTTCCGCTCATAGAAGCTCTGAAACTTTAAAAAAGCATTTTATCCAGGAGGTGATGGTCCCCAAGACACAGGGGGCTGTGTGCCCTCCGCTCATGTGTCTATATTTGTCCTAAGAAATTGGTGGTCCCTGGGGCTGTGGGGGAGGCCATAGGGCCTCCCCCCCTTTAAAAAAGCATTTTACCCTTGGGGTGATGGTCCCTGGACTACTGGATCAGCCCTGGTGAGGGGTTGATACCCAGGACTTATTAAAGCCTAAGGAGGGGGGCCCCGTTCGCCCCCTCCTTTATTAAGCCCCAAATGCCCCCAGGACCTGGCCCACCTGAGGGCAACGAAAATAAAAAGAGCGAGCAACCTCATTTTTTTTTTTATCTTAGAAAAATTTGTGGATCCATCTGTGGATTTTCCCCATGATTTAAAAAAAAAAATGTTTTGACTCTACCATGGCCCCATTTCTTTTTTTTTTGCTTTTTTTTCTAGGACTAGGCATGCCCCCCTGCCAACCGCCAACTTCCAGGGCCAAATACAATCTGTATGTATGGGGCCACACAGCCCCTCCTGCAGGTCCGGGCAGATTGCTACCTGCCCAGGGCTGGGGTTTCCTCGAGTTTCCCTGCCTGCAGATATACAGGCAGGGAAACAGAGGGAACAACTGCTCTCACAGAGAGGGAGCTGCTTCTTTTTATCAGCTCCCTCTCTATGACCGCAATGCTGGCTCTAGCAGGAGGCGGGAGGCAGCTGGGACCACAGGGTCCTTGAGGCTCCCTCTGAAGTTCCCAACCATTTTGTGACAAGTCTGGTCCCTGGCAAATGGGGTCCCCGGGTCTGAGATTGGCCTGGAAGGGGGGTTGCATGGTCGCCCTCCTCCCAAAAAAATTTAATGTTTAGGTCGGGCCCAAAGGGATGGGGTCCCTGTGGCTGAAATCGGCCTGGGAAGGAGGGCCATATGGCCTCCTCTCCCCCAAAAATAAAATGTTTAGGCCAAGAGACAGTTACACACAGACATCCAAAGTTTTAGTGCTAAAACTGAGCTTTCACTCCAAAACCATGTATTTCCACATATTAAAGCCTGCCAAAATGTTAGCCTGTTTATGTGGGGGCATTTCCATTTTTATAATGTGCCTATGAGTGACATTTTAATTTTTTAAGTGTAACACCCTGAGTGACACTTTATCATAAAATGTATTGACCCAAAGCAGAGAAACAACCACAATGACAAAAAGTATTACCTTCAGTAGAATATATGTTCAATCATTATGTTTGTTCCATTCAGTTTCCATCCATCCCAACTGACCTGATTCTATTTATTAATATTGGAGTGATCAATGTCGATGCACACAAAGGTACTTTCATATACACCAACAAAGTTGCATCATCAATATTAGATTTTCAGTCATAAACTCACTGTCAACCATAGATCTTATGTATGTGGTTAGACAGGCTCCGAGACCTTGGCCTGAGTTTCCTGAAAGGTCACAGATGGGGGGACACATAGCTGACAGGCAAAGACACATACAAGAAACATAAATCAGATCCCACAGATAGGCAATGCAACACCACAATGTTTCCAGGATTTTTGCACCTATAAAACACACATTTTTAGAGGGGCGCGTACATTACCTGAAACACCATAAAGTTAGATGCTCTCAGGAATCCTCAAGATGCCTCCTGTGTTATCTGTCAGCATCCCCAGGGATTAGCGTTAAATCATATCTCTGTTCTTGGTTAAATCTTCATGTTTCTAAGTCAACATAATGTGCTGTGTTACACAGTTGGTTTTATCAATGCTTGTTTTACCAATGCTTGTTTGCTAATGTGAGTAGGTGTAGACATGTGCTTCGGATTGGGTGTGGTGACTCATCCACATGTGGAAACTCAACTGCTTTCCTGATTGGCTGTAAGTAGCAGAGTGAAGCATACCTCCCTGCTTGGCTTTGTTTTGCTTCCTGATCTCAGCCTCTCACTTGGCAGTCCAGCCCCTGCTGTCCTCCTTGTATTCAGGACTTTTGAGGCAATTCTTTTCTTCATTCCTGTACCAGGCATTCCTCCAGCACTCCGGAAAAGACTGCAGCTAAGTGGCTAGTATTCTCCAGGGAGTTTGTTCTTTGAGCGCTGCGCTTTCCTAGAACAGCTGGTGTATTTCAGACCTCATATTTTGGCAGAGTGCTTATCTTGAAAAGACATATGCGTTTCTGAACATTCTACATTATTATTGTAGTTACTTGCCTAAATGTGCTTCAGGAAACTACAAAAAGTGACAGTGCGATTTTAAAAGAGCATTTACGTGACTTTTCTTTCTCTAATAGCATTATTCTTAGATTTAAATTGTGTCATTCATGCCTGTGTTTCAGGTTTGGGGAATTTGCCTTTGAAGGGTTTTTCACACACATAGTGAAACCAAATCGAACTGTGCCACTCTAACTGTTTAAACCCAGAGTGGACATTTGTATTTCTTGTATTGTTTTTGTTCCTTTTAGCTTACCCCTATGCATGCAGGAAAGTTATACATGATATAATTAATGCCCTTGTTTGTCTTTCTTGTGCATGATAAGTGCAACCACAGTTCTAATTGTAGTGTGCAACAGTGAATCTCTGTGAAGCCAGCCCTAGTGTTGAGTACTTATTGTTATGGTATTCAGTTTGGGTTTTTGGTAATGCAGTGTTAGTAACTGTGGCAACAATTATTATTATCCAAGAAAAGTGCTGGAGCATTCTGGTGTTCTTCTAACGCTCCTGTGCCCATATCAGAATGAGAGATTCAGTTTCAAGGAAGTTGAATGCACTAACTCTACAATCACTGTGTCAACAATGACCTGCCCCCTAAAAATACAGTGTGCCTAGCTGGACCGGCAAGACGTGGCGGTATTTTGTCTCTTTCTCTTCCACTACCCCTTTCCTTTTGGGACAACTGCCGGGGTTTCTGTGTCCACCAGGAAGTGCCAAGAAGTGTTCCAGGAGGTCGGGGGCATACCATTGCTCCTGCAGACATCCTGCTTTTTAGGTGAGTGGCCCCATCTCAACAGATGCCGCCTATCGTTAGGAACACTTAGCTAGTCAAAACACAGCACACATAGCACACACAGCAACCATGTGTCCCTCATGCTGGATATCTGGAAAGATATTCACAGACCACATTGTGTTCACACACAGTCGAGACCTACCTGAACTTGCAATATGGAACTGTATTTGTGACTCCATGACCACTGTTTTCAGTTTTAACCAAGAAAGGAATGTTTTTTATTGTTTTAGAGCAGTCAGCAAAAATGTATAAAAACCTATTGCAAACTGGTGTATATCGAGAGACAGTCCTCAGACCACAACTCCGTAACTGCTCTGCCAGACATAATGTTTAATTAAACAAACTTTTCCTGTTTTGCCATGCGCCTCGTCTTTTGTTTTTTAAGGTAAATTGTCATTTAAGCAACATTTTGGTGAGCCAGACAGGAACTGATTAGTTCCTCAGACCTGACTGTGACCAAAGGAAGGGGACCCCAACCAGTCGGATTCACATTTGTGCAACAAGAAAGGTGAGCAGACGTCATAATTAGTTGAAAGTTCTCCTGTCTCTATGGAGCAGAGGTCCATCCTGAAGCCGCAGTAAGAAAGGTAAGAGACTCCATGAGAGACTTAGGCTCATATTTATACTTTTTGACGCAAACCAGCACCGCCACTGGTTTGCGTCAAAAAATGTACTGCCGGCTAACGCCATTTCTACGCGCCATGTGGGCTCCTTATTTAAGGATTGATGTTAGCCGATGCTGTGGACTGGTCAGAGCAAAAAAAAAAAAAAGACTCAAAACAGGCAGCGCCGGCTTAGGGGAAAATGGGGGTTGAGCGTCAAAAAATGGTGCAAGTCAGGTTTGAGTAAAAAATCATGGCTCATACCAGACTTGTGCCATTTTTTGACGCACAACCCCCATTGAAATGACTCCTGTCTTAGCAAAGACAGGAGTCATGCCCCCTTGCCCAATGGCCATTCCCAGGAGACTAATGTCTTCTGGGCATGGCCATTGGACACAGTGGCATGTAGGGGGGACAAATTAGGCCCCTCATGCCACTTTAAAAAATAATAAATAAATACTTACCACAACTTACCTGTACTTACCTGCGATGGGTCCCCCCATCCGTGGGTGTCCTCCTGGGGTGGTAGAGGGTGGCAGGGGGTGTCTCTGGGGGCAGGGAAAGGCACCTCTGGACTGCTTCCATGGTCAGAGACCATGGAAGTGAGCCCACAGGTCCCTTATTGCCTGTCCTCACCCAGGCGTTAAAAAACAGTGCACATCAGGCTGTGTGATGTTTTTTAAGGCCCGCCCCCTCCTGTGCGTCAAAATGTCGCAGGAGTATAAATAAGGCGCACAGGCCTTAAAGTCATTTTTTGGACGGGAACGCCTACCTTGCATGTCAATAACGCAAGGCGGTTTCCTGCATCCAAAAAATTATGCACACGGAGGTTTTTTGATGTCCGCGGGGTCGGGTGTCATAGTTTAAATATGGGGCAATGTTTGCGCCGAATGTGCATCAAAATATTTGACGCACATTTGGCACAAACAGAGTATAAATATGCCCCTTAGTTCTAGCATTTAGCTTGTGAAAAATTAGGAAAAAGCATAACTGCATAACTCACAAAAGTCACCTTCTGTTGCACATCAGTGTCAGGAAAGGGGAACATTGTTTTTTGTTTTTTTGGGGTTGCTGATTCCTTGGACCACTGGGCATAACACAGATAGCTTGCATAGGTATGACACAGATGGTACGCATAGGCTCTGGGTGTGATATAGGGCCCATACTTCAATCTTGCTAAGCTAAAGAGATTTTCTTAGCGCTACTGGTTTCTTAACACTGATAGTATCTGAAAGAAGTGAGAGGTGTGTTCGCTTGAATCACTGGGCGTGACACAGATGGTACACAGGACCCCTGGGTATGACAAAGGGTTTAATTTGGATGTTATGGCACTAGAACAATTGGGATCCTAGAGATTAGGCATAGCTTGTGTTTGGCCAAGAAGGGCGCATGGAAGTAATTCCTTTCTATCTCTGCATTAATTGCTGTTATCTTTACCTCAGAACTGATATTGACAGAATTATCAGGTTTACTTAGTCCTGGGCACTAAGCAGCGCTTCCCCTGGTCACAGGATAACATGCACTTGGATCAGGCTAAGGTATTCCTGAAAGGCTGCTCCCTTTATCTTTTGTGCCTGTTGATGACTCAATGGGCTGCACAGGTAAATTTCTATAATTATGTTTTGTCTTGATTGTTGTGTTTTGTCAATGATTTAATGTGTTATGTGGACATTGCTGGATCTTACAAAATTGCTATTTGATACTAAAGTAAGGCTTGTGATTTTGATGCCAAATTTAGTGCTGCTTTGAATTAACAATTGCACTTTTCCTAGGTTGTGGTTCTTCATTTGCACTGATGTTTCTGCTTGCATTTATTCTGATGCATGTGTAAATAACATTGAGCTCGTAGTACTAGTAAACCCCATGTATATATTTTCCACTACTAGGGTAGAGCTGGTAGTTCCCATGTGCATATTTCCACATAACCAGAATAAAACTTTAAAATCCTTTAAAAACAGGAAAGTTAAAACAGTGCATAGCTCAGAGCGAAGGAGGCAATCTAGATGGGGGTCAGAGGAAATGTGTAAAGTGGGAAAGAGAGAAAGAGAGCTCACACCCTAGAGGCCCAAAGAGAGACAAGAGCAGCATACCCTCCATCAAGGGAGAGCAGGGGGAGATACAGAGCCCCAGTTGTGGAAGAATCAGAGGGTAGTCTTTTGACCAGAGCGCCAAGGAAGGAGAGGGTCTGACCATGAAATTAGGGACCAAGGTAGCCTTGTGCAAACACAGCTTAGTCATAGAAGAACCAAGATTGCACCTTTGCATGCACACGAAGAGAGCAATGATAATGATGTCCACTGCTCCTCCCAAATGTGCAGTACAACTAAACTAATCCCCAGGGATATAGTAGCTCAGGAGGAAGGTGAGATCTTTGCATGACCATCCTGCTAGCCCGCTGGATGGAAGGAAGTGATCAGTATGATAGACCCTAGCCAGATGAGGGATCCATCGAACCAGAGGACATAGCTGTTGTGGAAGACTGCATCCATCACTGAGTGGGAGACCCCAAACAACCCCGAACAACTCTTGGACCATCTCCTGTTCATGAAAATCGAAACAACAAATCATGCATTTGTTTAGGGAGGTGCCCAAAGACCAATTAAAAGAAGCCCAAAGTAAGCCCAAAGAAACCCTCTCGAAAATGGCATAGCCAAGACACCTGGTGCCACTTGGGAGGGTCATGGTGCACGCCACAAGCCGGGACTAGAGGGGCACACACGTGGCCTCAGGGTACCTTGTGATAATTGACCAACGATAAGTGCAGCATGACTCCTCTTTATACATCTCCCATGCATGTGTAGGTAAAAAACACAGTCCAAACAGATTGCACCCCACACACACACTAGGGTACTGGAGGGCTGGTAGCACCGACAGATCACCACTTAAAAATATAATTGACCAACATACATGTGAATGACCCCATAAAGCATACCCTCAGACATACACTTAGTCAGGCACAGAGAGGGGAGAGCCAACAACACACAAAAATCAATATGTGCCTAAACAATCACCCATTTTTTTCCAAACTAAGTATTCTGATTGGGGACACCTTCTGGTGCCTTACTAAATCATGGAAGATGCAGAAATTCCTAAGAAATAATTGGGAACATGCAAGGATGCGATGTGTTTTTCTTTTATAACAACTAAAGATAGCTCTCATTCAACAGGTCTGCAGTCGAGCCGCTAAGTGCACCAGTTCTACAGGGGGGTCATCACCTTCTCAGTGGGTGCACTAGTACCCCAAAAGGATTGAGAGCTACCAACCGTTCCAAGAACTTTCATATCCAACATGATCAAGAGCTACAACCTGCTCCAGGAACTTTCCACATCAATATCCACCTTGACCCCGAACCACACCTTGCGCCAAATACTTTTTTGGGACTATTTGCACTGAAGAAACTCCCATCACCGAAGACCACATACATCTCCTCTGGAATCATCCCAAGGCCTAAAATGTTTTATAAGCTATGTGTTTTTATGCAGCTATACACTCTGTGTTTACTAGGGGTGCTACCACATCCATGCATTTCCAAAAAGGTGCCTTGTCTAATGGAGTCTATTCAGAAATCACCACAGTGCTTGCGTAGGAACTTCTCCCATGTCACCTATAATTACACCATACCCAACACTAATATTCCACACACACCTCACAGGGCCCTTTTACACATGTGGTATTAGCAAATAACCTCTGTGGGATCCAAAACATCAGCTGGATCATGTTACATCTGTGTACTGATACCATATGCAGTATGTCCACATAGGCTTTACTTACCTCAAGAGATAGCCCATGAAAAAGCAAACTGCCTTCTCCATCTATTCTAGGGATGGGTGGTGAGCTCTGATCTGCTAGCGGAGTTTGCAGAGTTTTTCCCACTCCACGCTCTGTTTAGAGCACGGAGTTCTGAAAGACTCTGCATAGCAGAGTTTTTTCCTCACTTGCGCTTGCGAACATTAAGTTAAGTTAAGCGGGAAAATCCAGCTCCCAGCAAGATTTCTCAAATTGGGTGTTCACAGATGGTGGCTACCGCCCATGTTGAGAAATCTTCAGTTTTCAATGAGGAACCTCCTGCTAGAGTAGAAAATCCCCTCGATAAGCAGAAAAGAAGCAGTGCCCACTTGCACTGCGCATGGTGCCGTTCACGCTGATTTTTCAGTGCGGGTCAAACACCCGGCACTAAAAATCAGTGTTAACCGCATGACCTAACACACTCTGCCACTTGCAGAACTCCGTGTATCACAGCAGAGATTTTTGGTCACTTTGCAGAGTTGTACATAGCAGAACTCTGTGAACTCTGCCCAGGCCTAGTGCCAAAATGCAACCTAATAGAGTAAAGCCCCATAGGGTAGTAGCAACTCTGACCCACTACGAGACCAACCACACAGCACTGTGCCCTCTCACGAGCCTAGCAATACCCACACTGAGCTAGACAGGATGCACAGAAAGGGAGCTATAGGGGAGGATACTGATTGGCCCTGATATTTTCCAGAGAAGAGATTCTTGGAGATAACTAAACCAACTAACCACTGCTCAAGCATGTTCGCTCCTGCTTCCATTTGTGATCCCAGGGTGGCCCTTAACTTGTCTTGGACTGTCTTCATTAACAACATGGAGTTTCAATGCAGGGCTATCCACCTCGATGATATGAAGGTAAAGGGGTTTCGTAGGGGAGCGTTAAATAACAGCATAGATACCCCATGTCAGGAGATCTGGGACACGGAGAAAGATAGCTAAACATGGATAGAAGGGAAGGGGCAACCCCTAATTGTATGGCAACTCACTTTGTATTTCTTATATTTCAGAGGCAAAGAAACCATTCCACTGGGCACGAATGACAACTATGGACATTCAACGGGGCATCTCCAAGCTGATGGACACCGACTGTCAATGCAGCAAGTTTGCCTACACTTAGCTCATCCCCAGATGGTGTGGCCTCTGCTCCCTCGTCACAATACATACCCCTACCCTGGTCATCCCAGGAGAAGTTCTGTCAGAACTGTACCAACAACTGCTAAGGAAGAAGATAACGCTGTCGCATCAGGCTCAAGAGAAAAGGAGTGCCAATTATTTTGGTTGGGCTCATTACAAGGACATTCCAGAGGAATTTAGACTGTTAAATGATGCCCAAGTGTCAGCAGAAGGGTCTATACCCTTCTTTACCTTGCAGACAAAAGCAAATACCCACTGGTTGCAAATAACCAGGTGGGAAATGCTCACAATCATGAGTAGTACTGAGCTGGGCCTTAATGCAACCATGGTAGAACTGAGAGCCATCTGCCTAATGGTGATACAACATTGGAACGTGTTGTACTTGATGATAGCAATGGAGGGTGGGGTATACAACAAGATCAGTGCATCTTGCTGTACTTTCATACCTGGCAATGACATAGACAATGAAACTCTGACTCTTACCATTCCAGCATTGTGTCAACTACAGAAAGAGCAGGAACAGTACACACACTGGTTCTCCTGGCTACCCCAGTGGCTGACTAGTCTGTGCACATCATGTTTTCCCATTTTCATCTTGCTACTGTTTTTGTGTGGTTTCCTGCAAATGGGGGTTTTCTGCTGTGAAAATACAGTCTTCAAACTGGGTAGGATACAATTAGCTGGGGAAGTGGGACAAGAAGTTCTCGACAATGTGTCTGTCATGAAGCATGGGTTTGATGGTGTAGCTAAAATTTCAACTACAGGGGGGAGTGTTAATATTGAAGTATTAGATGTTGATGCACACAGCAATACATTCATATACACAAACTCCCATCAGCATTATTATTTTCCCCCATCATTAACTCTCTATCAACCCTGTCTCGTAGGTATGTGGCCAGGCAGGCTCTGAGACCTCAGCCTGAAGTTAATGATGACAGGTCACAGGTGGGGTGACACATAGCTGACAGGCAAACGCACAAACAGGAAACCTAGATCAACTCCCACAGATAGGTTCAGTGACACCACAATGTTTCCAGGAGATTGGCCCCGATAAAACACACATGGCCAGAGAGGTGCATGCATAACCAAAACACTATAAAATTAGACGCCGCATATAGTTAGGAACACTTAGCCAATCAGAGCACAGCACATACACAGCAGACACGTGTCCCTCAGGTCGGACATGTGGGCAAGTATTCAATGGCCCACACTGTGTCCATGAAAGGTTGAGTCTTCCCTCCATTCACTATCTGGAACTGTATTTATGACTCCAGAACAACTGTTTGCATTTTCAACCGAGAAAGGAATGTATTTTTGCTTTATGGCACTCAGAGAAATGTATACAAAAACTACTGCAAACTGATGTACAACAAGAGGCAGTCCTCAGGGTCTTGTTCTGTAACTGCTGTCCCCATCATAATGTTTAATTAAACAAACAGTTTAACACTTATTTCACAGGTAGTTATGTGAGGCACTCTTTTGACTGTGTTCAGTCCCTGTACATAACACATATGCATGCACTGTAAGAATGTCAGATGTGTTAGTCTGTCCCAGTATTTACATAAATAACAATTTAAATGCTTCTATTTTGTTTTATTTCCATTATAGCACTATAGCACTAATCATCCGAATGCCAGGTGTCAGAGAACTTTACATCACAGGTGATTTACCGGGCACACACAGATCTCTGCAACAGGTGCCTTAACCCCTTAAGATCTTTGAAAATGCAGACTTTGCAACCAATTAAGCAGACCATATTATTGGCACATGTCTCCTTGTTGCCAAACTCCTTGTGGCAGCATTTAAAAAAATACATTTGCAAGATGAGGTCCAGATTTTGCATCTGGGTTGCATCACTGTTTTGGCACATCCCAATGCAAAGTCTAATTTGTTGAAATATTGTAATGCGGTCAAATGTACTCATGATAGAAATGCTAATCAGAGGTGTGAGGTCTTAAGATCTGATGTCACTTCTTGTGATGGCACTTCCTGTGAGGTCAAGGGCTGTGATGCAACTTCCTGTGATGATGTGTGTGATGTCATGCGTCAGGATGTCACATGCTGTGATGTCATGCACCGTGATGTCACACTACATGATGTCACTTGCATACTTCCTACCGTGGTTAGTCCCCCCCACTTCTTTTTTGAGGACTTGCGCACTAGATAAAGCCAATTATTTTTTTTCAGTATGTTTGTTCCCCAATCTCTGAAATGCCATCTTGCGACACCAGGCCGCTGCAGCCGTGTGTGAATTTAGATTACAACTGAATTGCGTTCTTTCTAAAATCTTAAAGCGTGGGCATACTTAAAAGGTCACGTGTGACGCCACAGTGTTAAGTATTATGCAGCTGTGTGCATTTTTAAAGATTCATTATGGACAATCACGAATTACCTCTGCCATAACATCCACTAGGACTAATATTTTTATTTCTGCTATACTCTCGTTGTAAAAGATGAAATGGCAAAAAATGCATCCAGGCTATTGTTGCAGAGCCCGGAACAGGTCTATTTATTTTATGCACGTTTACAGCTGACTAGTGCAGCTTATCTCAACTTGGCTGATAGTGCGTTTTTGTTCTCATTCCATCCAGAGAAGAAACTGAATGAAAACACTCATTCATTCCTTAGGCAAAATGGTAATAGAAATAAAACTAGAATGATAAAATACAGACACTGCAGAAAATGGTTCCAAGCCAGAAGTGTACAAAAGCCTCGTGACATAATTACACAGACAACATTTATTGTGATTGCTATTTTTTTTCTTAAGACTCTAAAACTATTTCCAATCGATTTACTTCAGGAAAAGCCATATGAATTGTAATTTGGAGGGAATATAATTTGACAACTCCAAATCTCGCTATGATAGACATTAAATTCAGATCTTGAGTGCATTAGATTAAAACCTGAGCTACTGATAAATTATGGTCTTATAACATCTACGTGCCCTCTTTATTTGTAAAATCGGCCTCGTGTCGATCAAAACAACACTACGGCAGCCAGTTCAATTCTGACATTAAAATATTGACCATGGTTGTGACAACCCACATTTCCAAAGCTCAGACCTCTTGGATAATTATATACCATTGGAAGCATTACCTCCTCATCCGCGTTTCTTACTCTGAGGCTGGGTCTCTCCCTAGAGACAGGCACCTTTGCTTCCCGAAAAGAACACCCCACCTCTTCCTCTTCCAATTTTGTTTGTCTGCATCTTGAGTCAGATTCCTTCTTTCCCTGTGTTTCTAGGTGGGTGGGTTTCTAGGTTCACAATTTAGTTAGCTTCATTCGGCTAGCGTGTTACATGCTGAGAGAGCGTAACTTATATAATCAAGATTAACATGAAATGTTTATGTACTAATGTGTGATAATGCCGCATAGAAAATGTATTAATGTATTTTGCTGAAACGTGCGCTTGAAATGTGCCCACGGGGAGTGGCTGCCAATATATATATGGACTAATGAAACTGACTAATAATGTTGAATGCTATATTATGATATGCTTTTGCATTAATAATAATAGATATATGCTAAAGTTTTTGCTAATAAATCACTTGCTGAAGGATATGAACTCTTGTTTTTTTCTCTAAACTAGAACCTGAATGTAACTGTAGTAGATCCGTTCTCATGAAATTCGTCTTGCTTGTAGAAACATTTTAGCTGAATGCAACACCGCCGGCCCCGGCGGTGCGACCGCGGCGCTACCGCCGCAGTCGTAATAAGGGCCTCCGTACCGCCAGCCTGTTGGCGGTACGGACGCCACATTACCCCTGGCGGTCTCTGACCGCCAGGGTCGTAATGACCACCTAAGTCACTTTGCTTAGTGACTTGCTAATTTTACTGAGAATCATCTTTGCCCTTAGATTGCCCGTTTACACTTTACCTCCTTATGAGGGAAGTGCCCCTTTTACCGGAGCTGAATTCCTGATGGCGAATCAACTGATGTCCTGAGGACGAAGACCGAACCTGAGTGCTGACCCAAACGGAGGGTAACTATTTGACAGAGACTATAGTTAGATGTTTTTCCAAATTGGTGTTACTAAATTGTTTTGCATGAAGCTCAACATGCCAATGCTAATTAGTGGTTAGTTGAGAGGGGTTCACTAAACTGACGCAAATAGACAAACGACTGAATCTATGCTTTGTTGAATAACGTGATAATGACATTCTGCTGAGGATAGCCTATGCTGACGCCGTATTGTATTCTAATGTTTGTGATTCTTGCTTTGATGAAATCTTATCAGAGTTGCCATATTGTGACTATGCTAATGTGTTTCTTGGTTTTGAGACTAATAAACTTGCTAGTAGAATTGTAATCAATAGGGAATAAACTTCACAAAATCATATTATTCTGGTGTGATTATTCATGACTGAAAGGTCATGGTGTTTCCTGAGTTTCATTAAATGTCATTGACTAAGGTAAATTGCATTGTTTTAATAAATATTGATGATGTTATTGACATATTGATTGACATGTTGATTAGCTATCTCGTCCTAAGGTGTCTTCAATCAGGGTCAAAATATTCATTGGCCTAAAACGAGTCCCAAAGTGAGTAAATTAGTAATTAAGGGACGCGTTAACAGTTCTGGTAGCCGAGCGACGGTTTAGGCCCTTTGGGGCCCTAGGACAGAGGACTTTTGTTTAAATTGTTTTTCGAGATAATACAAATTGGAGGTATGATGTATTTCTAAATTCCCCATGACTTTCCCGAAATCTCGGAGCCTGCCTAAGTGAGTTGGGTATGTTCTCGGCGTTATAGTGTGTGTGGTGTAGAATTTGCGCTTGCTCAGCTTATGCACATTGCAGGTGTTTTGTGAAGTTTGTGTGGATTTAGGTCAGGTTATGTTGTTTTAGTAGGATTGGGCGTACTCCCCAGTATGAGAGTAGGGAAGTCGGCGAACTTCATATGAGTGTGGCGCTTTGTGCTGAAAAATTATCCACTTGGTTGTTGTTGGTGATGTATGGATCCGTTGTGGTCTAAGACTCCGGAGTATATTGACAAGTGTAGGAGACACTTGGGTTTATGTTGTAATTTGTGCGGTTTAATAGGTCAATCGGGCGTGGTTGACAAGTCAAGTTTGAGTCAAATTGAGTGAGTGAAACCTTCGATGGAGATTTGGCAAGTTCTCAAGTGCACTAGAACAAACCATTGACAAGTCGAGAGTAGGATTTGCGGGTCGAATTCTGCTTGCGTATGCGGGAGCTGAGAAGGAGAGAGTAGTGGCTGAGGCTTCAAGTGAAATCTCTGTAAAGTTCTGAAGCAATTGTGTTACCCTTGCTGTAGTAAACTGGCAAATTTGGGTTTTGTTGTTAAAGGTGCTCTCAATACATCACATTAGTTTTGTGTGAGGAGGACAAGCCGCAAGGCTTTGTCAGCTGCAGTGTGTGCGAGTGTGATGTCAGTGGTGCCACGCTGGGATAGGTCAGTTACCGAGAGGGGTCGCGCACAGATTGGCAACCGTCCATGAGAGGCAATAGGTTGAGAAAGGCGAGTGAAGAGTGTTCTGGGATTTAAAGTAACTTTCTGATCAGATTCTAAGCAAATTAAAAGACGCAAAAATGAAGTTTTTCAAGGCTTCAAAGAGTATACATATATTAGGGCGAGTGAAGGGGAGCCTACACCGCCTGAGGGTACTCCAGCTTATATTGTAATGGAGGAAAAGGGAGTCACGCCATGTCTTTGGATGAAGCAGTGGCGCAAATTAACAGAGAAGAAGGGATGTTTAACGTTTCCGGACCATGGAACGTTCAATACAAGAATTTTAGAGAACTTGAGGTGAATGGTAAGTGTACAGAAACCGCCTCCGACACCAGCTCAGTATGAGGCATTAGCAGTCTGGGATTTGATGGCCATACGACAAAGACAGCAAAAACATGAAAGGAGAATAAAAAGAGCAGAGAAAACTTTAGCTGAGGCTAGATGGGACAATGAGAGCAGAATGTGGAGAAGGGGAATAGTTGACGGACTTAAATTGTTTCCGGCAATAACCCAGGAAGATGAGACGCAGGGAAAGAAAGCCACCTGTAAGACAGACAAGGGCTCTAGCAAGTCAAAGGAGACTCAGGGTTCTTGGGTAAATGAAGATGATTCAGACTACGAAGAATTTCTTAATCAGTTGTTGCATGATCGCCCGCCACCATATGCTATAAATGACACTGCTCCGAGCACTAGTGCGGGTCCTGAGGATCCTGCACAGAGTAAGGGAATTACAAGTACAATGCAGACAGGCAATACAGTTTTGATACAAAATGGTGTCAGTGTACCCACTGCACCAGACACGCAGATACAGTTGCAACCTCTGCCACAGATTCAAAGGATCTATCCAGATGTCCCAGTACTAGAGACAAATACGAGTCTGATGGTGCCGCCTGATCCAATATATACGAGATCAAAGCTAGTGCAGATTGAGCCAACTCCCCAATTGCTGCCCTAGCTGCAGCAACAGCTGATTCCGAGTTACAATCCAGTTGCAAAACCGCTGTCAATACCTACACCACCCACCCATGATGGGTCAAGCTATGGGAGTTAATGCTCCACGGGGTTTGGGACCTGGTCAGACACCAGCTGACATATCATTACCCATTACTGTTGATCCACCAGTACCGCTGTATGCGCAGGGTAAGCCTGGTGTGTGTGATCAGGGAGTGATGACCCAAGAGGCAATAAGAGAAGGGTTCACAGGAACTCCTGAAGTAATGACACCAAGAGAACAAGCAGCAGAAGGATTCAGGTCTTTGTTAGACCTCAGTCCGATTGGGGCTCCTTTAGAGACAATGAGGCAAGCAGGGCTAAGTGTGCTAGCCCCACAGGAACTGAGTACAAATACGTCACAGTCACCATTGATGCAGTCAGGAAACATTTTGTTGCAAGGCTTTTCCTTGCAACAGTTGAATGAGTGATTAGAAAAGATCAACGCTTCACCAACTACTGCAGTGACCGCAGAGAGGTCAGAAAGAGATGAATACCTGAATTTTGTGAGATTGGGTGTAGAAGCTGCAGAACTAGTAGAAGGAACAAAGGGAGTGAATAGATTAGAGTCATACACAGAAGCAGAATTGAGGTATCTGTGCCCCAAAATCACTAAAAAAGTGAGCAAGGTGCATCAGAGGTTGGCAAACCTGGCAGACAAATACAACATTGATATTGAGAATACTAAACATTTGAAAAGAAGCTGCAGATTAGACTTCGATTCTAAAGATTTTGATCACATGAGGTCTACCGGAATGAAAGCGCGTCTTAAAGAAATACTGCAAAGTGCGCAGATTTGGGGAGCTTTAGAGAAATGGGAAGGCAGATGGGCAAAGAAAAGAGATAAAGAGAAAAGTGATGATCTGGAACCAAAGCAGGCTAAAGCCGCACCGGACAAGGGGACAATAGAAATGTTACCAATGAGAGAAACAGCAGGAGGGGTTGTAGTCCATGTACCATGGTCTAGGGGAGACATCCTGTCATTCACAAATGATTATCCCAGGTTGAGGGAGAAGCCAATAGAATGGTACAAACAGACGGAGAGGTTTGTGAAGTTGGCAAAATGTCTCTGGGGGGACTTGAATACCCTGTTTGAGATTATGGTTCCACCCGACTTATGGCTTGAGTGCAAGAGAGGTGTGGATTGGCCGACACAGGAACTGGCAAGGGATAAGGTGACTGGAGCATCATCTGAGGAGGTGATGAAGTATTATCATAAAGTGATTGAATTTTTGAAGCAGAAAGTGTCGCCGAAAGTGACTGATCGGCAGTAAATCGATCGAACGTCACAGGAGGTCAAAGAGTCGATTCCTGCTTATTATGAGAGATTGTTGAAAGCATTCAAACAGTACAGTGGCACTGAAGTCATTGAGCCGAAAGACATGAATCATCTTGTGTTCAGGTTTGTTGAAGGGCTGAGACCAGAGATTAGCCAGATGATTAAAAATCATTTGATCTGTTGGCAAGCAAAGCCGATTGATGAGGTGTTGCAGTATGCGAAATACTGTAGTGACGAGATTGAGTTGAAACAAAGAAAATTTAAAGAGAAGGTGATGGTGATGCAGATTAAGGCAGCACAAGCAGGGATGCAGGGGAACGAAGTACAGCAGGTGATACAACAGCAACTGCAAGGGAATGGCGTGTTTCAAGCACAACCAAGAGGTCCAGACTTGAATATCGCTGTGGTTCAAAACGATGTGCAGGGGATGAAAAGGTGTCACCATGTCACGCGTGCAGGGGCGTGGGGCATTGGAAGCGGGAATGCCTAATGGTGGTGCAGGATGGTGTTGTTCAACAAAGCAATGATGTTGGTACTTTCCAAAATGTGAGGGGTCCAAAAATGAAGGGGCAAAATCAGAACTTCCAGAATAACATGGTTCAGATGCAGGGGTTACAGCCCATGCAGCAAATACAAATGCCGCGTGTTCAACCAGCACAAATGCAGCAGGTACAACAGCAGGTTCCCATGGTACCTAGGCAGCAAATGCAATTACCATTAGCTCCATTGGGACAGCAACAGGTGATGCTTCCTCAACAGGTCACAGGCCAAACGATGAGTCAAAATAACACAGTACAACAGTTCCCATTGCGTGGTGAGGATGGAATAAACGATCAATGGTCGGATGATTGTTCAGACAGTGAGGAGTGCAGGCTTGCAGCGTCCCTAGAGGTAGATCAGAGGGGACCCTATGTAGAGGGAAAGGTGATGGGTCATAAGGTTTCATTCCTAGTTGATACAGGAGCTACACGCTCTACAGTCAGAAGTGCAGAGGTTCCGAAATTACCACTTTCGGGGTGTACCATAAGGGTGGTAGGAGTAGCAAATCAGTTCATGACAAATCCGATTACAGACCCGGTCCAAGTTGAAATTGGCAACTTTCAGGGATTACATACATTTGTAGTCTGTGATTCGAGTCCCGTATCCCTATTGGGAAGAGACTTAGGCCCTCATTCTGACCTTGGCGGGCGGCCGAGGCCGCCCACAAAGTCCCGCCGTCAGATTACCGTTCCGCGGTCGAAAGACCGCGGCGGTCATTCTGACTTTCCCGCTGGGCTGGCGGGCGGTCGCCTTCAGACCGCCCGCCAGCCCAGCGGGAAAGAGGCTTCCACGATGAAGCCGGCTCGGAATCGAGCCGGCGGAGTGGAAGCTGTGCGACGGGTGCAGTTGCACCCGTCGCGTATTTCACTGTCTGCGCAGCAGACAGTGAAATACATGTAGGGGCCCTCTTACGGGGGCCCCTGCAATGCCCATGCCAGTGGCATGGGCACTGCAGGGGCCCCCAGGGGCCCCGCGACCCCCCCTACCGCCATCCGGATCCCGGCGGTCCGACCGCCGGGATCTGGATGGCGGTAGGGGGGGTCGGAATCCCCGCGGCGGTGCAGCAAGCTGCGCCGCCGTGGAGGATTCAATGGGGCGGCGGTACACTGGCGGGAGCCCGCCAGTGGTGCCGGTCCGACCGCGGCTTTACCGCCGCGGTCGGAATCCCCATTGGAGCACCGCCGGCCTGTCGGCGGTGCTCCCGCGGTCCTCCGCCCTGGCGGTCAAAGACCGCCAGGGTCAGAATGACCACCTTATTGTGCAAAACGAGGTGTTCGATTACCTGTTCAAATGAAGGGATTGAAGTGCAAACAAACAGTGATGATGAAGGGGACGATGGCCAGTTTTCAGAGTCAGAGACAGAGACAGCAAATGAAGAATACCCTCTGATAACCTTATTCCCGGTGCTTACAGTACTTGACTTGCCACCCGAGTTGCAGGGAACAGTAACAGAGAAAGTGTGGGACCTGACAGGAAATGAAGTGGGACTGATAAAAGGAGTAGAACCGGTCAAAGTACAGTTAAAGCTGAATGCAGTGTTTCCACAGGTACCGCAGTATCACATGACACAGGATGTCCTCATTCAGGTAGCACAGATAATTGCGGACTTTGTGAAGCAAGGGGATCTGAAAGAAGTACTGAGCAGCCCGTGTAACTCACCAATAAAGGGTCTGAAAAAGCCTTGTGGGAAAGTTTGAATTGTGCAAGACTTGAGGAAAATAAACAAGATTGTGGTATAATGCTGCCCCATAGTGCCAAATACAGCAGTAATCATGTTTCAGGTTCCGTGTGATGCAGAGTGGTTCACAGTTGTGGACCTGTCTCAAGCATTCTTTTCGGTGCCTCTTCATGAGGACAGCCAATTTCTTTTCAGTTTCAAATTCCTGGGTAAGGTGTACAGTTGGTGTAGAATTCCTCAAGGGTTTTCTGAGTCACCTTCCATCTTCAATCAGATATTAAAGAAGGACTTCGAGTCATTAGAACAGCCTTTCAGATTGACTCTAGTACAGTACGTTGATGATTTGTTAATTGCGTCCAGAACAAAAGACGACTGCAGGTATGACACAATTGCCTTATTGAACCATTTGGGAAAGAATGGACATAAAGTTTCCCCAAAGAAGCTGCAATACTGTCAGAGAGAGGTGAAGTACTTAGGTCACCTGATTGAGAAAGGGTCGAGAAAAATATCCAAAGAGAGAGTGACAGCTATATTGCAGATAAATCCCCCGACAACCAAAAGAGATGTCAGAATGTTTCTGGGAATGGTGGGCTACTGCGGTCAGTGGATTCCCAACTTCTCGATTATCTCTAAACCATTGATAAAACTGACAGGCAAGGAAGTTCAGGATGACCCGGGTAACAAAATCTTGTCCGAGAAAGAGATGAAGGCATTCATGGAATTGAGAGAATGTATGTGGAGGGCACCAGCCTTAGTTATGCCTGATTACACGAAGCCTTTTTTACTGTTTTGTCATGAACGTGATATATGTTCTTTGTCTGTTTTAACACAGGTCCATGGAGGTGCAACCCGCCCAGTAGCATATTTTTCAGCTACTTTGGACCCAGATGCAGCATCCTTACCGGTTTGTTTGCGTGCAGTTGCAGCAGTTGGTCAAAGCCTCACACAGTGTGAAGGCATAGTGATGGGACATCCCTTAACAGTAATGGTTCCTCATTCAGTTGAAATGTTGCTAACCCGAACCAAAACACAGCATATGACAAATGCTAGGTTAACTAGAAACAAGACCGTTATACTGGGGTCTCCGAATGTTTCCCTCAAGAGATATACTGTATTGAACCCGGAAACTTTACTTCCTATTGATAATGCAGACATTAATGATGCTGAGGAAGTGGAACATGACTGTCTCGAGGTAACAGAATTATGCACCAAACCAAGACCTGACATCAAAGATACCCAGTTAGAAGAAAATGATTATATCATGTTTGTTGATGGTTCATGCTTGAGAGACTCAGTGGAAGTACTGAGAGCTGGGTATGCCGTGTGTACACTCACTGGTATTCTAGAAGCTTCCTGGCTCGAAAGAGTGTACTCTGCACAAGTGGCTGAATTAATTGCCCTTACTAAGGAATGCCACGCAGCTGAAAACCTAAAAGTCACTATCTATACTGACAGCAGATACGGATTCGGAATTGTACATGATTTTGGCCAACTATGGTCACAGAGGGGTTTCATGACCTCTTCTGGTTCACCCGTGAAAAATGGCGAAAAGATTAAGGATTTGTTGCATGCGATTCAGTTACCTCTTGAAATTGCCGTGGTGAAATGCAATGCTCATGTTAAGTCACAGTACTTTGTGTCAATGGGAAACGGCTATGCAGCTCAAGTCGCAAGGTTTTGCGCATTGAACTGTATATCGTTCTGAGATCAGTGGGAATAGTTACCTGAAACTGAGAATGAAACATGTTTGAATTTTGCATTAAGGGTGGTTGACACACTAGATGAGCTACAATTACTGCAGGGACGTGCTGGCAAAGAAGAGAAATGCTCCTGGCAGAGAATGCATTGTATACAAAGAGCTGATGACTTATGGGTCTCAGAGGAGGGGAAAATGGTTTTGCCAAACAGTCTTCTGTCACAGTTTGCGAGGTTCTATCATGGCCAAGCCCATATAGGGAGAGACGCAATGATCAGGTTGTTCAAAATCGATTGGTTCAATCCAAAATTCAGACAAGCTGCAGAGGTTATCTGTCACAGGTGCATCATCTGACTACAGATGAAAGCAGGAAAAGGGACGGTGGTAAATATGAGCCACGTTGGGAGAGCTGGCGGTCCATTTAGCAGGATGCAGATGGACTTCATTGAGATGCCTATGTGTGGAGGACTGAGATATGTGTTGGTGATTGTGTGTGTTTTCAGTCACTGGATTGAAGCTTACCCTTCACGTAGGAATGACAGTCTCACAGTAGCAAAGCTGTTGCTTAGGGAGTTAATAGCACGTTTTGGATTCCCGATCTCTTTAGAATCAGATAAGGGCAGACACTTCGAAAATGAGGTGATTAAACTCTTGTGTGCCGCATTGAACATTGAGCATAAGCTGCATTGTAGCTATCGCCCTGAAGCATCAGGACTAGTGGAACAGATGAATGGTTCCTTGAAGTCGAGAATGGCAAAAATGTGCGTAGCTACCAATCTGAAATGGCCAGATGCATTGCCCTTAGTAATGATGTTGATGAGAAATACACCTCACAAGAAAACAGGACTATCTCCTCATGAGATTCTGATGGGTCGAGCTATGCGATTGCCCCCAGTACCTGCAAATGCTCTTGTGAATATCACTGATGATATGGTTTTGGACTACTGCAAGGGTCTGGCTGATGTGGTCGGCTCAATTTTCTCACCAGGTGGAGGTTAATACATTGCCACCGATCAGTGATCCAGCTCACACCCTGAAAGCTGGTGACTGGGTTGTTGTCAAGAAACATGTGAGGAAGTCCTGTTTGGAGCCGCGTTGGTAGGGGCCATATCAAGTAATACTGACAACCACTCGCTGTGAAATGTGCAGGCGTTCCAAATTGGATAAATACCAGTCACACAAAGAGAGTAACGTGTCCGACTGATGAGGAACTTGAAGTATCCAAAACAACAGCTGCAGAAAAGGAAGTCTCAGGGCCGGAGAGTGTTCAAAGGGGAACTGAGACTGAAGGAGAGCCCGCTGAGAATGGTTTAGTCACTCAAAGTGAGTACCAGAGGGGTGACAGTGAGCCTATCTCAGTTGAGGTAACAGGGGACCCAACGCAAAGAGAGGTTCTCCCAGAAGCAGACGGATACGGATTTGAAGTTGAGCCCATAACAGACCCTGAATGTGAGGGAGACGAAGCAGAAGGGGGTCAAAGTGAACTAACTCCTCCTGAGCCGATTGCAGGTCCATCAAGAGAAAACACCATAGCACAAGAGGAGGGCGCTGTTCAACATTCTGAAGGGCCAAGCAAAACGAAAACTCATAAAGGAGATAACTGGTCGAAGCCACAAGCTGCAGGAGAGAAAGTGGTCCCTTGTGATACAATAGGGGAAGAAGTTGACACAACCAGAAAAGAAGATCTCAGTGAAGGAGAGTTGCAAAGTGAACGACAACTGAAAAGAAATAGTCGCAAACAGAAGGTACGCAGGTCCTGAATGGACATATGCAACGACAGCTGAATGGCAACAAGAATTCTTGGCATTCTGTTTTGATCGAGAGGTACCAGGTCAATACTACAGCACCTGAATTCAACTCTAGAAAGAGACTGTGTTAAAATATTAAAATTGAAACTGAAAACTAAGAAGCTGAGAAAAAAAACTGATAAATTACCGGATGTGACACTGTTAACCTGAATTGACTCTGAAAACCAATTATGACAAGCTGCTAAACCTGATCTGACAAAAGGGTCCTGGAGTGAGTAAAACGCTGTAAATACTCCCAGAGAGAGAGAGAGACGTTTGCACTAAAAGAAAAACAAAACAAAAAAAGAGCTTTTATATTGTCCTCAAGGTTGATTGTTTGCTTTGTATTATTCTGGTTTCTGATTCTTACAGATCATGAGTTACAGAAAAAGTAAGAGCAAAAAGGGTAGGATGTGTGGTTGGTTGAGTGCCATTCTAGGTAATGTATGTGCAATAATAATTATAGGTGTGATTGTGGGAATGCCATGGGTGGATAAGAAAGTGACTAACAATGCTTCAAAACCTGAGACTGCTACACTAACAGCGTGGGAGACGTTTGAGCTGGATGCAAAATACTTACATGAGGGAACTAACTCAAAGGGGGAACTATCCACTAATGTTTTCTATCGCTTGTTGGATGAGTATGTTGACACAATGGATGCAAAGAATTGTTATGTGTGCACAAAGATTCCTTCGTCAGTACAAGAAGGGGTTACTTATCATAGCTTGCTGTTAACTTATGGGATAGGCTGTAGTTTGTTATTAACAAGATTCTATGATCAAGAGCATGTGCAATACTTCTACTCTAAGTTGGATGTAGTATTTTCTTTTGTGCCTGTGATTGAGTTATCAAACAAATTAGCTAAAGAAGTTAGCATAAAGTTAGGTAGGGGTTTCTTTGAGCCGACACTGACATTTGGAACATCTTAGGCGCACCGCAATAATCTAACCTGCTTACTTACGCCTGTAGAGAAGCGCTTCTTAGATCACACTGATGATAGATGAAAGGCATTAAAGGAAAGGTTAGAAAAAGGATTAGAAAAACGCATGCTTGCAAATGATTATGCTTACACTGCAGTAAAAACACAGGTCAAGTTAGCTATAGATGCATTACATGTAGGTAGTCTTTTAATATATAGGCCGAAATCTGGGCATGACACTTTATTTGTGGGAACGAGTGAATGCAGGCATGTGTTTTTGTTTCAGAGTAAATGGACATTCATGTTAAATGGACAGGATCCAGCAATCCCTGGGATCTATTATATATGTGGACTTAATGCTTATTACCGTCTTCCAAAGAGATGGTATGGGACATGTTATTTGGGAATAGTTTTCCCAAAGATTTACCAGATTGATGACTTAAAGCACATTCCTAAAATGTCTGAATTACAACACACTAGACAAAAGAGAGAGACAGCGGCTGCTGTCGTTGGTGACATATTTGGAGCCATAATTCCTTCAGTCGGGGTTATCCTAAACTCCATAAAGATTCAAAAGTGGATAACATGCTGACAATGGTCTACTATGGTGGATAACATGCTGACAAACTTCACAGGGGCTATTCTCCCGATGGATACTGAACTTGCTGCAGGGAGGGCTATGACTCTTCAAAACCGGCTTGCTTTAGACATTCTTTTAGCAAAGAGTGGCGGAGTCTGTAATATGCTTAATGAGCGCCATTGTTGTGCGTTCATACTAGAAAAGAGCAAAAAAGATTAGAGGTATGCTTACTAAACTAACAAGAGATAGTGTAGATTTGAAGGAGCTGAAGGAACCTGGAGTTTGGGAGAAGGTTGGGAAAGGAATTACCAGAGTAGGGAATTGGTTTAGTAATATTTGGAATGGGGTTCTTGCAAAAATATTAGGGAGTCTATTAATTGTCCTAATTTGCTTATTGGGATTATGGTTATCATGCAAAATTAATGAAAGAATAAAAAGAAATTTGTCAAAACGAAACAAAAGAAATGAAGAAAATGAAAGGAAGAAAATGTTTAATGAAATTTGGGAAGGCTCACACAAAGGACAGGATGTTGAAATGTGCATTATGTGGAAAGTGAAAGGTTAAGAAGGGAAAGGTTTGTGTGATGACAAGTGTCATCAGAGGAGGGACTGAGAGAGCGTAACTTATATAATCTATATTAACATGAAATGTTCATGTACTAATGTGTGATAATGCCGCATAGAAAATGTATTAATGTATTTTGCTGAAACGCGTACTTGAAATGTGCCCACGGGGAGTGGCCTCCAATATATATATGGACTAATGAAACTGACTAATAATGTTGAAATGCTGTATTATGATATGATTTTGCATTAATAATAATAGGTATATGCTAAAGTTTTGCTAATAAATCATTACGCTTTAGTTGGCATGAGTCGAGGCTTAGCTGCCTGGCTCTCATATTAAATGTATTTTTCTGATGTGCAGTGTGCTGACTTGCTGAAGGACATGAACTCTTGTTTTTTTCTCTAAACTAGAAGCTGAATGTAACTGTAGTAGATCCGTTCTCATGAAATTCGTCTTGCTTGTAGAAACATTTTAGCTGAATGCAACACTGTAGACTACTCTTAGGTACAAGGTCGCCTGAACCGGTACAGACAATGGAGCCATTGACCGAAGATGTGCAAAGGACCACAAGACTGTGAAATCATACCGGACATTCCACCCACTAAAGACGTCAATCATAAGGACCAATAAAATACGTGTGAACTGTTATGGGGTGACAAATTCAATGAGCTAATGTGAAGATAATTGGTTAAAAATCATGGGGTGTAACCCATCATACAACCAAAGTTTAGGGGAATATACAATGAAAAGGGGATAAAAACCCTTGACACCAGGAAGTAAATTAGAACTAGGGAGAACAGGAGGGATAGGAGAGAGTTAGGGGAGACGCTGATGGAATTTGCTATGATCCAGACACTTTGGCGGTCATTCTGACCCTGGCGGTCAAAGACCGCCAGGGCGGAGGACCGCGGGAGCACCGCCGACAGGCCGGCGGTGCTCCAATGGGGATTCCGACTGCGGCGGTAAAGCCGCGGTCGGACCGGCAACACTGGCGGGCTCCCGCCAGTGTACCGCCGCCCCATTGAATCCTCCAAGGCGGCGCAGCTTGCTGCGCCGCCGAGGGGATTCCGACCCCCCCTACCGCCATCCAGATCCCGGCGGTCCGACCGCTGGATCCGAATGGCGGTAGGGGGGGTCGCGGGGCCCCCGTAAGAGGGCCCCTAAATGTATTTCACTGTCTGCTGCGCAGACAGTGAAATACGCGACGGGTGCAACTGCACCCGTCGCACAGCTTCCACTCCGCCGGCTCGATTCCGAGCCGGCTTCATCGTGGAAGCCTCTTTCCCGCTGGGCTGGCGGGCGGCCTGAAGGCGACCGCCCGCCAGCCCAGCGGGAAAGTCAGAATTACCGCCGCGGTCTTTCGACCGCGGAACGGTAACCTGACGGCGGGACTTTGGCGGGCGGCCTCCGCCGCCCGCCAAGGTCAGAATGAGGGCCTTTGTCACTTTGCTTAGTGACTTGCTAATTTTACTTAGAATCATCCTTGCCCTTAGATTGCCCATTTACACTTTACCTCCTTATAAGGGAAGTGCCCCTTTTACTGGAGCTGAATTCCTGATGGCGAATCAACTGAGGACGAAGACCGAACCTGAGTGCTGACCCAAACGGAGGATAACCATATGACAATGAAATTGTGATTGTCTGTTTGTTTTTCCTTTCTAGGTACCAACTGCTTCTTTTGACAGAGACCATAGTTAGATGTTTTTCCAAATTGGTGTTACTAAATTGTTTTGCATGAAGCCCAACATGCCAATGCTAATTAGTGGTTAGTTGAGAGGGGTTCACTAAACTGACGCAAATAGACAAGCAACTGAATCTATGCTTTGTTGAATAACGTGATGATAATATTCTGCTGAGGATAACCTATGCTGACGCTGTGTTATATTCTAATGTTTGTGATTCTTGCTTTGATGAAATCTTATCAGAGTTGCCATATTGTGACTATGCTAATGTGTTTCTTGGTTTTGAGACTAATAAACTTGCTAGCAGAATTGTAATCAATAGGGAATAAACTTCACAAAATCATATTATTCTGGTGTGATTATTCATGACTTAAAGGTCATGGTGTTTCCTGAGTTTCATTAAATGTCAGTGACTAAGGTAAATTGCATTGTTTTAATAAATATTGATGATGTATTGACATATTGATTGACATGTTGATTAGCTATCTCGTCCCAAGGTGTCTTCAATCAGGGTCAAAAGATTAATTGGCCTAGAACGAGTCCCAAAGTGAGTAAATTATTCAAAAAGTAACGAATTAACAATGCCATGGTCCCGCTGGAGCCCTGTGACTTGCCTACAGCAGGCAGAGGCATAACAAGGGTGCAATGCGCCCCAGTGCAAGCAAGGACAGTGAACTTCTGATCACCTGTTAAGTAATAAAATACAGCAATAACTTGGTTGTGTAATGTGCTCCAGTGCCACTACAGATACATCAACATTGATAGCTGCGCACCAGTGCCTGGCTATCCCACACGGCATCACCAAACACTGTAATAATACGACACAACATAGCATAGCATGTCTGTCAGTTGATACCACATATATACATGTTTGTGTGAGTGTGTGTGTGGATAACTAGATAGATAGATAGATAGATAGATAGATAGATAGATAGATAGATAGATAGATAGATAGATAGATAGATAGATAGATAGATAGATAGATGGAAAAATCTAAGTTTATAAATGTTGTAGTTAGAAAAAAACTTCATTTATTCTTTCCACATAAAGCATACTCAAACTACACAAACATTAGAAATGTTAAAGTTTTTGGGGCGGATTTAGAGTTTGAGGGAGGAGTTACTCTGTCAGAAACGTGACAGATATCCTGTCCACTGTATTATAATTTCCAAAGGCTATAAGGGAAGGTCCTTAGTTGCAATTGAAATTTAGAATTTCTAATTACTACGGCCATCATTATGACTTTAGCGGTAAGTCCCACTTACCGCCATGCCGACTGCTGCCAACAGGAGGTTTTCCACTACCCATATTATGACCCACACATAGCAATCCGTCACTATATAGACACACACACAAGTCCGCTAGCCCAAAGGTCAATGATAAACTGGCGGTATCCAAACCCACACCGTTAAACCAACAGAACAAAGCCCACAGTATTATGACCTACAAATCACTGCGGTGGACATTCAACCGTGGTAAACCATTGGCGGTAGATATCGCCAAGCTCAAAATACACACAACCTAACAAAACATCACTACATTGGACAATTCAAACTACACACACCTAACACACATACACACACTACACCCACACACACACACAAACACCACTATAAAACAAACACCCACACTACCCGAAACCCCTTACGACTCAAACATATTGCCAACTGAGAGAGACAGACCAACAGCACCCATACATCATCCACGTACCTTACAGCACACACCCCAATACATCACCCCACACACCCTCACACACACCACTAACACTACACCCATGGCACCACAAAGACACCCCAGGTTCTCAAAGGTGGAGCTAAGGGTCATGGTGGAGGAAATCATCTGGGTAGAGCCACAGCTATTCAGATCACAGGTGCAGCAGACATCCGTTGCCAGGAATATGGAGCTATGGCGGAGGATCATGGACAGGGTCAACGCCATGGGACAGCACCCAAGAAAAAGGGATGACATCAAGAAGAGGCGGGACGACCTATGGGGGAAGGTACATTCTGTGGTAGCAAGACACCAGATAGCAGTACAGAGGGTTGGCGGTGACCCCCACCTCCTCCCCCACAACTAACAACATGGGAGAAGCAAGTCTTGACAATACTGCATCCCGAGGGCCTGGCAGGAGTAGAAGGAGGACTCTGGTAAGTCAAATCTTTACTACTTTCACACCCCAACCAGCATGCCATCACATACCCCCACCCTCATCCTCACTCCCATCACTCCACCACCTCCAACACACCCCACCATCACAACCCACCCCTCCCACAACCAACCCCTGCATGCAACACCAATGCATGGACACCCACCACAGACCTGCATGGACACCCATCACCAAAGCATGCACACTTGAGACAATCACCTAACCCACCAAATCACCACTCACACAAGCCTATGCTGCCAGGGCAATAACAACCATAGAGGGCAACAGACCCATGCAGAAGATGTCACACGCAGAACAATTAACACTACATTTACATCCCAACAGGTCCCCCACACAACGTCACCGGAGAGAGGGTGCCAGGAACATCCAACCCTCCCCCAAAGAGGCCCACAGTGATGACAGCAGCTCTGCACGCCTGGATCAGGATGACCAACCTGGCCCATCAGGGGCCTCAGGACAATCGGTTACCCAGGCACAGTCCCATACCACCACAGAGCCCCCCCTCAGGAAACACCACCACAGCACCTACCCAGCGGGCCCATACCACTGTCCCAGGACACGCCAATCAGCAGTGTATCCACCACTACAGGGACCCCAGACCACCCCACAAACAAAGTGGCAGTGGGCACACCATTCAGGGGACGGAGGCACAGGACAACAGGGAAGTTGGGAGGACTGCTGTGCGACAGGGCGAGGACAGGCCCAGGGAACCCGACTCTCCACGAGGCACTCACCCACATCCTCGGAGCATACCACCATTCCCAGGAGACCATGAGCCAGATACTGGCCAAGTTGCAGGAGACCCAGCGGCTGCAGGAGGGACAGTAACTGGGGATCAGGGAGGACCTGAAGGACATCCACACCACCCTGGTCACCATTGCAGGGGTGTTGGAAGAAATGGCCAACACCATGAGGGAGGCAGTGGCACACCAACAGGCCCCTGACACTAGCCACACCGATGAACAGCCTTCCACTTCCGCTGCTGCTAGTGGACCGTTAGGCCCCGCCACAGGAACAACAGGCCACCAGCACCCTACCCCCTGCAGAAGGAGAACCACCCCGTAAACGGTCCTTGCTATCCAGGCAGAAGCCAGAGAACATTGCCAAGATCCCCGCCAGGAAATAAGACCCCCATGATTGTCACCCTTGTGTCCCACTCTGTCACCATGTCCACCTTGAACTTACATTGCTTCCCTTCATATGCCCCCTTGGACAATGCACCTCTGATACCAATAGACTGGACCCTATCCTGGACTTTCCTCCACCATGACCCAAGCCCATTGCACATCCCCATTTACTTCTCAGCACTGAAATAAACACCTTTGGAAAAAACAAGTATGGAGTATGTCAAATGATTTAAGGATGTAGTTGTTTAACAATCTGTAGACATTGCAATTCAACTGTACAGTAATGTATACATAGGTATGACCTGTATTTGGCTGCAGTCAACACACCAGGAGCCAGAGTGGGACACAGATATCTAAAAATGGACATGCCAAAGGGTACAGTAAGTGGACATAGTAGTGGGAAAATCACCCTGCCAGTGACAATATCCAACACAAAACTGTCAATGGAAGGTGAAGTTACAGTGTCTTACCTGTGTGTCACTGGAAGCACTGTCGTATGATTGCTGTTCTGTTGTACTCATCCTCTGCCTCCTCTTTGTCACTGTCCACAGGGTCCACTGCTGCCACACGCCCCTCTCCAGCCTCATCCTTCTGCAGAAAAGGCACCTGGTGACGTAAGGCAAGGTTATGCAACATACAACATGCCACGATGATCTTGCAGACCTTCTTGGGTGGGAAGCACAGGGAACCACCTGTTAGATGGAGGCACCAAAACCTGGCCTTCAGGAGTCCGGATGTCTTCTCTATAATCTTTCTTGTTCGCCCATGTGCCTCATTGTAACGTTCCTCTGCCCTTGTCCTGGGATTCCTCACTGGGGTCATTAGCCATGAGAGGTTGAGGTAACCAGAGTCACCTGCAAATATCGAGGGATACCTGTTAGCCAAACACTAACCCTTAGGGCCAACCACATACCCATACACCAACATATACTGGGTGGGAACCATGGGCTCACCTCTTAGCCACAGGCGGTGCCTCTGGAGTTGAGCCATCACATATGGGATGCTGCTATTCCTCAGGATAAAGGCATCATGCACAGAGCCAGGATACTTTGCGTTGACATGGGAGATGTACTGGTTCACAGGCATACTATCTGAACATTCATCGAGTGAAAGCTCTTTCAATTTCTGAACACCTGTTCATTTCTCCGGGGGGGGGGGAGGACAAAGGCAATTTGTGTACCATCAATTGCCCCAATAATGTTGGGGATATGTCCCATTGCATAGAAGTCAGCTTTCACTGTGGCCAAATCCTCCACCTGGGGGAAAACAATGTAGCTGCACATGTGTTTCATCAGGGCAGACAACACTCTTAACACTATTGAGAACATTGGCAGAGACATTCCTGCTACCAAGTCCACTGTCTCTTGGAAAGAACCAGTTGCCAAGAAATGGAGCACAGATAGCACCTGCAAAAGAGGGTGACAGTGTGATGGGCATGCAGCCCCCTCCAGGACCAGTGGTGTTGTTCCATCTTCCAGCTGAAGTGTCCCCCGTTCCACGTCCCCCTGAGGTGCGTGGGTATTTTCGACCTGATGCCCCTGCAGTGTTTTCTCCGTGTGGTTGCAGCAATCAAGTGGGGCCTTAACCTATGTGATGTAGCCCTGTGGCCCACAGACATTGTGGACTGGGCAGTGTCCCTCCATTTGTATATATGTATATACTGTTTTGATTTTGAAGGACGTATTTCTAGTATTTTATCTTATTACACTCACTTTAATCAATGCCTTTTGTCCTTGCATTATTCCTGAGGGGCACGGGGTGGATATGTAATGTTTGTTCATCTGTTTGTGTGTATGGTGTTGGGGGTGGGGGTGTTGCGTGTTGCATGTGTGTGTCACTCTCTGTTCCCCCCCTCCCTTGTGTGCTAGGCAGCAGTACTCACTGTGGTCATCTTTGCTGACGTTGGTATTCAAGGTGAAGAAGGGGACAGACGAGTATGGGGAACACCTGCAACTCGGGCTCCATGGCGGCATGGTTCTTCCTTAAGTCTCCAGGGGTGAGTCGTTTCCCTTCTGTGCACTGTTTCTGCGGTGCTTTTGATGTCATTGGTACCACCCCAGAAAAGGTGGCAGATAGGCCTGTTGTAATAGTGTGGGCGGTACATTGTCTTCCGCCTGGCGCTTACTGCTGTGGTGCTTCTTGCTACCACCTTGGTGGTCGGTGTTTTAAAGTGGCTGTCTGTGTGAGTGGTTTCCGCCGTGGTCATAATTCAATTTTTTTTACCGCTGCCCTGTTGGCGGTATTACCGCTGCTTTATCACCAACCGCCAGGGTTGTAATGAAGGCCTATATGTCATGCACCTAAGTACACAGTGTTATATTTTAACCTAATATATCACCTTCAAATTACTAAAAGATATACACCTACATACACAGTGTTCTGACCTCACTTTCCATACTCCATTAACTATAACTCGTGACTCCACCATGCACCATGTTCTGAAGAATCATCTCATTTGAGGTAGCATAAGTGTTGTTATGAAAGCTATGAATTGACATTGCACAAGTGTTTTCATATGCAAGGATATAACCAGAGCATTGAGTTATAGATAATGTAGTGGGCACAGATTGAACTATAGAGTTAGACAGTGGAGTGGGCATAGACAGAGTGAAGTCGTGTAGAGTGCCATTAAGTGCAGTATAGTTTTATAGAGTGCAGTTCTAGAGAGTGGAGCAGAGTGTCATACAGTGGAGCTAGATAAAGTGGTGTGGCATAAACTGTAATGGCGTGAGGTGGAGTACCGAACAGTGGAGTAGCATGTAGTAGAATGACATATAATGGTATACTGTAGTGTCTAATAATGTACAGTGAAGTGGAGTTGAGAGAAGTGTTTTGACATAAGGTTGAATAGTGTAGTGGAGTGCCATACACTGGAATAGCTTACAGTGTAGTGAAGTACAGTGGAGCGGCCTAGACTGGATTGGTATAGAGTGCAGTGTGATAAAGTGGAATACCATGGAGTGAAGTCACGTACAATGGAGTGGCGTCCAATGGAATAGCTTAGAATGGAGTGTCCTACATGGTTTGGATACAACATCAACATCACAAATTGCATTATAAATACATAACATAATTGAAATTACAAATGTGATCAACCAATAATTCCAGCAATGTGACGTAGGCTTTGAGAGTAATATAGAAACCTACATCGATAGTTGGACACTTTCATGCTTGTCTGGAAGCTTCAAAAATTAAACAAATTGGATATGTCAGATGTGAAGCACTCTTGATGGACGTTATTGTTTTTTTTCCTTGTAGTCAGCCAAAAGATGAGCAGAGTGGGGGTAGGTGACTTGTGGAGATCTGGCCCCTAAACATCACTGAACAATAAACCCTTTCATCAACCATTAATATGAAGGGGCTAAAGGCTGAACATGTAGGGTGTTGTGTGGTCATGGATGAGTCAGCCCAGGGCCCGACCACAGGCCAACCCCTGCTGGCGCCCATGCACAGATGGGGTATGCTGTGGGCAGAAGGCACTAGGTAAAATTACGGTAGAACACTGGTAAATTAAAAGACCGACTGCTGATGCTATTGAAAATAGGTTTTACTTAGAATCTCATACTTTATGCTCACTTAGGAAGATAGCGTGAATGTATGTAAAATGGAGCACCTTCCTTAATGTCTAAGAGAAAACCATGAGAGAAAACCATTTTCTCTCAAACATAGTTCATTAAACTCCAGCAGAGGATGAGCATTTTTTATGTGATAAAATGAATGGTGAACTCATTAGAATTCCTAAAATTGTGACCCTTAAACCTGGCATTCATCACAGGGCATGTCACTTAGGCCTGCCATGACTGTCACAACATGTTGTCCACATTGTGGCCAGGCAATCAAGGGTATTCCTTTGCAATACATCCTCCCATAAGCAACGGTGAACTATAGTGATTACAGATTGTATTTATGCTGTTTTCCTAAATGGGTGTGCTGAATGAGGAGTTGCTGAATGTGCCAGTCTCCTCCCAATGCAGCATATCATTCATGGAATATCCATATGTTCGTGCTTCTATCCAAACAACTCTTAGAACCCATTTATTCAATAATTTTAATTGTACTAGCCTGGCATGCATCCTCACAAACATGACCTGTTTAAAAGTTTAGTTTTATATTTTTTTTGTAATTGAATGTAAACTATCAAGAATTTGCGTTAACAATTGTATACATCTATTTCTGTCAATTTTGTAATAATTACTAAAAATTGTTATTGTTATTATGCATATTCATTATGTTTAGGTTTTCTTCCTAAACACCATAGTTTCTTCCATTGAAGGTAGGTGGCAGATGTTTGCTCTTTCATCTCAAGACAGGGAAGGGAACTTTTATACATGGGTTATATAAATACTGTAAAAAGTTACAGAGAGGGAGAGAAACATAGGGCCAAATTCATAATTTCTGACGAAAGCCTGTATTGTGCAGTATTGCATCTGAATGAGTTGTGTTGGGCTGCAGTGTTTTTCTGTGCCATGGATACTCCGTATTTATCATCCAGTACACCATGGTGCAGGACCAGTTGATAATGGTTCAAAGAGCTGTACCACAACTAATACCTATGTGACACAAAGTTGACTTGTGTGTTGTAAAACACCTTTATGTGCCGCAAATCAGCATTACATCACACTGGCCTGCATTGCGTTACCAGAACACTTGAAAAGCAACAGAGCACCACACACTACACGACCAAAACCCCGCCAACATCTAGAAGCATTGAAGGAGCATCAGGAAGCCAGAAGTGCACCAACTCTAATCATGAATACCTACCAATATCCCCAAAGAAAAGGAAGAGGAAGTCAAACTTCAGACAGGAGGAGAACCAAATACACATCAGCGAGGTGACCAAAATGAGCATCTATTGTTTGTTATCTCCAAATTGCCATTAGCAAAGAAAGCATGACTACAAACGTAGAACTAAAGAACAACTGTCCAGAAACCTAAAAGCAGCCATGAAGACTGGAGGAGGACCTGATGTCCAGGAGGAGCTGGGCCCATTTGAAAAGCAGGTGGCATCCCTCATTCCAACAGAGTTGGTATCTGGAGTAGAAGACCAGGATAGTGCTGATGTTAAGGACCAGCAAGAAGTGCAGGGTGAGTGAAAACCAGGGATCATATGTATTAAACCTCCATGCAGTGCAACACAGCAAAATACCTTGCTGTGCTATGTGAAAACGAAAGAGCAGGAATGCCCCACATTTAACGTTATTCACCACACTACTGTCCTTTCCTAGGGCAGTTGCAATTTTTCATCCAAGTGTCAACACAGGACCCCTTGTACCATGTTGCAAGTGTGCCTGCATTGGAGCTGGTCAAGCAAAAGTGTAATATAATGTGGCTTTGTAGAGTGTGAGCTTGTCGTCTGAGAGGGTATCCAGACACTAAGTAGGTGCATACTTTGCAAGTAGATCAGTTGAAGAGCCAGTTTTTCATTTTCTTGTGGAAATCCATAAGTGATACAGCTGTCTTAATGTGCTGGGGGAAGTTGTTCCAGGTTTTGGCTGTTAAATAGGAGAATTTTCTACCTACTGTCGTACTTTTATGGATACAGGGAGTGTGGGTGAGCAAAAGTGATGCTGAGCATAGGTTCCTTTTTGGTTGGTGTAAGTGTGGATGGTGTTTGAAAAAAGGTGGGACTCTGGTAGTGCAGTGCTTTCCATGTGTGGGTGAACATCCTGAACTGCCAGCATTTCTGAAATGGGAGGTAGTGTATTTTTCTGAGGTGAGGTGTGATATGTGTGCAGTGAATGGTTTGTATTTTGTGTAGCAGGTGTGAAAGAGATAATATTGAGTCCATTGGTCTGAATGATGCTTGCTAGAGGAGTCATGTATGTGTTGAAGAGAGTGGGGCTGAATGAAGGGCCTTGCGGGACTCCACAGATGAGATGCTTGAGTTCTGAGGTGAATTGACCGATTGTTGCTCCCAGTCAGGAACATTTTTATCCACTAGAGAGCTGGTTCTTAGATTCTGGTTTTGTGGAGCTCGGAGATGACTGTATGTGTCCTAGCAAAGAACAGGATTGTCTTGTAAAATATGAAACATGGCACATACATTCCCTTTTCATGCAGTGAGGCAAGGAGGCTTGCTGTATTGTGTTGAGTGCATGTTTTAAAAATCGGACCCCCAGGGTGCTAATATGCACAAATGGCATGCAAGATTTTACAGAAAGGCAGCTTGTTGTGTTGTCCTGTGTGAAAGGTAGAGGGCAGGATTGTGTGCTCCTTGGCAATGTATGGTGCTTTACATCTCTAGGCTACTGCTGCGGCACAAACTGATGCTTAGAGCAAATACAGGCACCCTAGCAGCATGGTCCAATGGTAACTGGGGTGGTACTAGGCAGCACATTTTGTGTCACTTCAGGCAGAGAGCAGGAATGCACCGTATAATGTTAAATGTGTCCCCTTTCTGCCCACTCCCTTTCAGGAAGCTACTAAGCTACCTAGCTGTGCTGCTTTACATGAAAAAAACAGAAATATGCCCCCTAGTAAATAACTAAAATATGGTGTGAGATCAATGTACATGTATTACCATGTAAAAAATAACAATAGTGCAACATGGGCACATTTACTGGTAGAAACATATGTTCTACATATCCTTGTGTACTTGAAAAGAAAAATACTGTTAGAACATAACAGAAATCACTTAGGTCACATCCAATCATGGAGTCGTCGTAACAGACCCCTATTTCTTTCCAGAGGGAAATACAATATCTCCTGGAGATCAGCCTGTCTTTGATGTTCAACCTATTGATGACACCATCCTGCCCCTCATGGATAAGAACCCTTCCAGCCTCACCTGGACACATTTAGCATCTCCTCTGATTTTGGCAAGGGAAGACAATGTTGTTCGGTCTCCATATGAACCAACCCAGACTGGAAATGGACCATCAACGTAATGATAATACAAGTGAGGACTCAAAGGGCCCCCAAGTGACATATCACCAGAGATTGGTGGAAGTCCAGGAGTGAATGATTGATTAAGTCGGGTTGGGGATGGGGACTACAGTGGGTACTCTTGATGGAGTTGGTGTCTCATCCCCAATAAGGGGTTGTCAAAAGCTATTTAGACACCTACTCTTGACTCAATGGAATAAATGCTTGATGCAGAAGGACTAACAACATCAGCCTTCAACCTCTGACAACTGGAGTCTTTAGGTACTCATTTGGAGGCAAAGATGGATTCCATCATGGCATCATCAGGTGTACTCAATAGCAATGTTGTAGCTGTGCCAGGGGCTGCAATGTTGCCTTATTGGCATTCATAAATGCAATTGGGTAAATGAGAATTACATTTACTGCATCTGATGTTTGTGTTTCAGAGGCAAGTAACATCACTCATCTGCCTCCTATTCGAACACTTCAACTCCTAGAGGAAGCAAAAAAACTCATCAGAGGAGAAAGAGTTACAGTTCCCCAGTTTCAGAAACAGAACGTCCAGATAAGCATTTGTGTATGTCCCCTTGCCAGTTTTACAATACGGCCTGTTTAGGAAATTATGTTTGTGAAGTTTGTGAAGTCTTTGATCTTGTCCACCTATTCTCATAAAATAGCATCCATAATTCCAAGTGGCAATGAGTTCTTCTACACTTTTCATATGTAACACATGTAAATGTGAAGTCCCATGTCTAGCTACACGTGTTTGGAACCACTAAACATTGGTATTCGGCACTATGTGATGATTTTGAAAAAGTTAACTTACCACATGATTAAATGTAAGAATCTGAACCTGGTTAACAATGAACAAATGTAAAATCCCATTACCAGAATTGCAATATCTATTATCAAAAGTCTTTATACATACTGTACAAAAGCACAGAAAATCTTAAACAAAAAGAAAAGGTGCATAAAGTAAATATGACATGTTATCTTTGTATGTGCAACTACTTCAATGACAATTGTGTAGTACTTCTATGGAACATCAGAGTGCATCAATAAGCAACCTCATCTTGGTGGACACAGAGTGAAATGATTGCAAAGTACACAAATATGTAGCACCTCTAGAAAGGCTGTGTGAGGTATGTGACTCCAAAACACTGTGCCAATAATCAATTTTTATGCTGCAAAGTAATAAGCTCAACATCATTACATAACCTGTATACCTCACTACTCACACAAATGTTTATCATCAGTAAATTACTCTGGATGGTTGTACCAATACTAGCTGGATGCTGATGTCCATAATCCTCATTTATTTGCATTGAACTTGTGCCACACAATGGGGCATAGGGGCAATGCAATACCTTGAGTGACAGTTACCAAGCCATGCAAGGCCACTTTTCGTGGCTTTCTATGTCTTGGTAAATGAAGAGTAAGATTACACAGGGGAAAATAGCAGCCTTGCATTACTCTGCCCTATAGAGACAATACTTGTGCTGAGTGTGTGTGTGCCAACACATCCACACATTAATTTATTAGCACACATAGCTTTTGCATTCGTGGTAGGCAAGGGGACCTGTTACAATGCTACAACTCCCCAGGGGAGGGCTAATGATGAGCTATATGGTCAAATCTACTTGGTGTGTCCTCATTCAAAGTGAGCTGCATTATGTTGCACACCTAGCAAGAAGTAAATGACTATAAGGATTGGATTTGGCCAGGCGGATGACACTTCCTGCACAAAAAGTATTATACGTAACAACACATGCCCACTTGCACTTTGGTGCAAGGGTGTTTGTGTTAGTGCTAGTTAGCAGTTTGTGTGCCTGTGCAGGCAGTGAGCAGCAATCTGTGGTGCCATGTTAACAAGGACACTTTCCCACCCTCTCACTTTCACACAGCAGGTTGCAATAAGGAGACTACCTGTGTTGTGCTCTGTGCCAAATTGAGCCCCATTTTCAGTGTCTAAAGTAAGGATGTAGGTGCATTCATAACTCTTATTTGATAAAGACCTACAGTTGTCAAAAGGAGTCTGACAATAAAACATTTTGGTGTTATATACTCAGGACTATTTTAACATCATGTACTCACTTAACTCAATAGTTGGAAGTTAAAGCAAAAATCACTAATTACGTAAAGAACAATGAAACATTTCAATAAATAGAAAACATATGATATAAAATGACTGCCTAACACTATATAGACTACACTACTTATCATTAGAACTATCCTATTCTATCTTATCAACAACTTAACCTATCTTAACAACTATTAACACATAACAAGAAGTTTGAAGTTGGGTTATTAGTATGGGCAGGTCATTACTTACACTTAGTAATAGGCCACAAGATCACATAAAGTCCGGTAAAGGTCTTGATAAATTAATCCTTGCTTAACTCTTGATACCTTGTCCTACGAGCAATTAGGCTTAACTTAGGAGACAAATGTGTAAAAGATTTTATATCATCAAAATGGTAAGTAAGTCGAACACAACACAATAAAAACCCAACACCCATTTATAAACATAGAAAATATTTTTACCTTTAGAATGACTACAACATGTCAACTATCTAATGTAGGGAACTAGATATATGAATTTGTAAAGATTAAGGCCATCATTATGAACTTTGTGCCAATCACCGCCAGCCGCCATGCTGTGGGTGAACAAAAGACCGCCAGTGGCAGGTAACTGGACACCGCCAAATAATGATGCCAAAAAGACAAACCTCCAAAGATTCTGCAACCTCCACCCACCGCCTGGGCCAACAATGGCGGAAAGGCAGTACACCTCACCCCACCACCGCCATGGAGACAAATCCCTTGCCCACCACATAATGATGCACAAATCAGCTAGGTGGACAGTGAATGTCGAACGACCATTGGCGGTACGGACAGCCATGGCCAGCAATGGGAACCACTAACAACATATGCACACATTGGCAAGTTTGAAACCCACACACCTGACACATATCCACAACACTATAAAACACACACATACACACCCCACAAACCTTTTCAACGCCAATAGCACAACAGATATTGACAATACAACACCATACACTGAACCAACCATCACACAAGTCACACACACAAAAACACCAATAAAACTCATACATTGCTCAACCACCATCACAAGCCACACACCTAACCACACAACAGCACCCTCACCAATACACCTACAACACACCATCCATAACACACACCATGGCACCCCCTAAGCACCCCCGCTTCACAGGCAGTGACCTAAGGACCATGGTGGACGAAATACTCAGGGTCAAGCCACACCTATTTGGGGTACAGGTGCAGCAGACACCTGTAGCCAGGAAGATGGAGCTATGGCAGATGATTGTCGACAGAGTCAATGCAGTGGAAAACCATCCACACAAAAGGGAGGATATCAAGAAGAGATGGAACGAGCTTCCCGGGAAGGTTCAGTGCATGGTATCCAGGCACAACATCACCATACAGAAGACTGGTGGTGGTCCACCACCTCCTCCCCTGAATACACAGACTGGGAGGAGAAGGTCCTACCTATCCTGCACCTGGAGGGCCTCACCAGACTTACTGGAGGACTGGACTCAGGTAAGTCAACTACAATATCTTAACAGTCACCACATCTGTAATGCATGTATCACCCCATCCCCTCACTACCACCAGGACCCCATCCCCTACCCAGTCCACAACATCCACACAACCACATCCAAGTCATCTACAATTCCCCAAACAAATCCCCTTGCACAGTCACCTACCCCTGCATGGAATCCCAGTGTCACTACAGCACCCACAATGCACCTCCACTCCCCCTCAGAAAATGCACCTAAATGTGCACCTAAATGTGAAGGGACTTTGCATGCCACTACATGGGAATGTAAGCATCAATTAGAGCTGACCAGTGCTGCAATTGACAAAAATGTACAGGACACCCACATTTCTATTCTCTCACACACTGGCACTACCATCCATGCCACCAGGATGGAGACGTCAAAGAGTGCCAGTGCTCCACCTGAAGACAGAGACCCCACTCAGGAGAGGACAGAGGAAATCCCTGGCCCATCCCACACCCCTAGACAGTCACCCTCCAGAAGCCCCACCCAGGACACCACTGACACCCCTACCACTCAGCCATCAACATCAGCTCTGACCAAACAACCCCACACCAGTGTCACTAGGGCAAGGACTGGCTGCCCACAAGTACAGAGGCCAGAGTCTCCACCCATCAACAGGCAGGATGAGGAAGGGCCAACTGCAAGTGGGACTGCCAGACCTGTACAAGGGACACAGGCACCGGGGACTAGGAATGGTGGGAGGGCATCAGTGGCCCAGGGGGGTGGCCAAAGGATTGCTACAGCAGCCCAGGAAGTGATATCTGAGGTCCTGAGAGCATACCACCATTCCCAGGACAGGATGGGCCAGATCCTGGCCACCTTGGAGCAGAATCAGAGGCTGCAGATAGCACCCCACCAGGAGGCCATTGAGCAATGGAAACAGCTCAATGCCACCATGGTCTCCAATGCAGCGGTGCTGCACCACCAGTACCACAGCCAGCCTGAGTCCTCCAACCACCTGCAGGCCCCTACCACTAGCCAGGACACTGCCCTGCCATCTACATCTGCAGCATCCACTGGACTGGTGGCACTGTTAGAGGACTCACAGGACATCAGCTGCACCTTCGCAAATGTGCCCTCAGACACAGATAGCCCACAGAAACACCAGCCTAGACCAAGCCCAGTGCCAGGAAGTGACTCTCCCCTGAACTGTCTCCCTTGTGTGCCACTGAGCTACCTCGTTGACATGCCACTGCCATCTCACCACCTTCCAATGGCCCCATGGACTATACCCCTGTGCAACCAACAGCTGAGCATATGTACCTGAGTACGTTGTTCACCATGTGCCCATTCCTTTTCACTGTCCCAACACTCATGTATATATTGAAATTGAATAAATACACCTGTACACTCAAAATTTATATCATTATTCAATATGAGAGATCAATTGTGAATGTGAATGCATTAGCCAGTTACCATCATAATGCCACTTTTATTGCAGGAGGGGATCCAACACACTGTAGTGTCTGAAGTATGTCACACTGTACAAACAATTGCGTTCCCTTGCATCTGCCACTTCAGTCATGATTTTGCATTGTCAGTTACAAAAGACACCACAGCACTTATTGCATGAGTCAGGTTGAAACAATTCAGTGAATACATCAGCATCATTGAACAGTACCTGAGAGTCACTGGAAGTATAGCTGGATTAGCTGGGTCCTGGAGTTGATATCTTCCCCCTCTTCTTCCTCACCATCACTCTCATCCCTCCTCTGAGGTTGCAGGGGTTGGTTGAACAGCAACCTCCTCTTCCAGAAGTGGGATAGCTTTCCACACAGAGAAGTTGTGCAGCGTGCAGGAGGCCACCACTATCTTACACACCTTGTCAGGGACATAGCACAGGGATCCTCCAGAGAGATGGAGGCAACAAAATCTGGGTTTCATGAGTCCTATAGTGCGCTCTATCACCTTCCTAGTACGACCATGGGCCTCATTATAATTCCTCTCTGCATCTGTCCTGGGATTCCTCACAAGTGTCAAGAGCCATTGCATGTTGGGGTAGCCAGAACCACCTGCAAAAGAGAGCAAAGGAGGACTTGAACACACACATTTTACTTGCATACAGCCTACTTGTCAGTAATGTAGCTGATCCAGTGTCATACGCTCTCACCTATGAGCCAAGCTCTGTCCCCCTGTGGTTGTTCCATCATGTGTGGCACACTGCTGTTTCTCAAGACAAATGAATCATGGACTGATCCTGGGAACCTTGCATTGACATGTGAAATGTATTGATCAGCAGTACACACCAATTGGACATTCATGGAGTGATAGTTCTTATGTTTCTATACACCTGTTAATTCATTCTTGGGGATATGAGGGCTATGTGGGTTCCATCAGTGGCACCAATCACATTGGGGATATTAGCAAAAGCAGAGAATCCAGATTTGATGCCGGCGAGTTCCGCCCTTTGGGGAAACTGGACATAGGTTTTCAAGTGTTGAACAAATGCATCCAGGAAATTGGACAGGATGTGGCTGAACATTGGCTCTGATACCACTGCAGCCATGGCCACTGTCACCTGAAATGAGCCTGTGGCCAAAAAATGGAGCACAGATAGCACTTGCACAATTGTAGGTATGGCATGCTGATGCTGATTGGTCGGCTTCAGAACAGAATCCATTACTGCACAAAGGTCAAGGATTGTAGCTTGATTGAGTCAGTAGGTAATGATGATGTGATGTTCTTCCATAGTGGCCGATCTACGAGGGGTCTGTAAACAGTTGGGACCCTCCCTCACCATATAGGTCTGTACCTGGGTGACAAAAGAATAAATCTTGAGTTTCGATATACACTTGCATCACATGATGTCACTATACTTTCTAAAATGTGACACATAGGTAACACACCAAACAGAAAGAATGAGGTACACCGTCAGGCTCATGTGTGCTGAGGTTTCTCTGTCATAATGACATCACATTGTAGACACACTTCCAACCATCAGTACATGTTGGGATCAAAGAATCATGTCAGTAATCGACGAAGGGGAGAGAGAATGAGGACAAGGATGAGGCCCCCGACCAGCCAATGGAGACATAGTGAAAGCAAAATGTCAGCCTCCTGCCATCCAGGTATGCTAGTGTGGAAGTGACTTCATTCCATTGGCGTTAGTCGTCATGTCGGTAGGCGGTGTTCACCGCGTGCACCTGATCATTGGATTACATGGTTGTCAATGGGGAATCTGGGTCAATCATGATTGCCTCCGGCGGTGGCGGTGCACACCGCTGCGGTATCTACCACTTTTTAACAGACCCTTGACTACTGCATTACGTGAAGGGTAGAACTCCACTGCGTGTGCTGCCGTGTCCTGACTCTGGTCACTGGGATGGCACGTGTGACAGGGAAAAAGGCCCCAGCCTTCACTGTGGAAAAGCTTAAAAAAGCTAGTGGACGAGGTCCTACCCCTGTATGCAAAGTTGTATGGGTGACCAGAGGAGCAGCTGAGGTGCTATCTGTCATCCTTAGATGTGTGTCATTGTGGCAGATGCCTGTATGCGTTTGTGTTCACGGTGTGACTGCCCAGCCGTAGTGTGTCTGTACTTTCTGCTTCTAATTTGTTCATTTGCAAGTCCCCATGGGCAATGTCAGTATGAACAGGCATGGCATTTGTTTATGGGGCACCCACACTGACGTCTCCGAGTGTCCCATGCAGGTCAGCGCCCATCAGAAGAGGGGCCACTGGCAACCCATTGCCAAGGAAGTACAGACCCTGGGTTTCTACAACCGGCGGAGAACCCAATGCAGGAAGCGGTGGGAGGACCTGAGGCGCACGGCCAGAAAGACCAGATAGGCCCAGCTGGGGAAGGCCTACCAACGAGGAAGGGATGCCGGTCGTACTCTGACCACCCGTAATGGGCCGCATTCTGGCAGTGGCCTATCCGGATTTGGATTTGGGTGGGTACTTGAAGGCAACACCGCAGCCACAAGGGGGTGAGTACCAACACTGTTGTGATGCCACTATGATGGGTGTAGTTTGGTGCTGTGGGATGCATGCATTTTAGTGCCAGGCACTTAGACAAGTGTATCCCTGCAGTCCTGCCCCCGTCCACGTCCTTGGGATAGTGTCATAGCTAGTTGTGGCAGGGTCTGTAGGCCTGTGAGGGGTCCCATTTTTGTCATATGGCATTCATTGTGGCCTTATGAACTTGTAGATGTATTGGCTTGGCAGTCTTTCATGGGTTCACTTCCCACAGTGCATCAGAGTTGTGTTTCAGAAAGGTAATGTGGTGCATTCTGGGGTCATGCCTACTAGTCGGGCACATTCATAACATGTGTTGTGTCTACTGAGGGTTCGTGCCTGACCTGGGTGGGAGTGTCTGTGTCTCCAAATGTACATATTTCAGGGATTTGACATACTTTTCTTGTTTTGTTTCCCACCCCTGTGCTCTAATGTCTCTGTGTACATTAGTATCATTTGGTGAGGGAGCTAAGGTACCAGCGAGTGGGGACGCAGCAGCCCACTGTTCCAAGGAGGCAGAGTCAACCAATGCCAAGGGGACCAGTGGGTTGGAGGGCGAGGGGACTCTGAGACCTCCTCCGATGGCAGCTCCCTGGTGATGGCAGACCCTACTGGGCCCACCCATTCTTTGTCAGCTTCCACCACCCCCATGCCATCACCACCCTTCCAGTTGCTCCCCACTGAGTTGCCCGTGCCCGCTCACCCAGGCACCTACTCCCCTGCACCAGTCAGCCCTCCTGCCCTTACAGAGGAGGCTATTGACCTCTTGAGAACCATCTCCGTAGGGCAGACAACCATTGTGAATGCCATCCAGGGTCTAGCATCCCAGATGCAGGAATGCAATACATACCTGGAAGGCATTCACAGTGCATTGTCTGGCCTACAGAGATCTTTTTAGTCTGACCTCCTCTTTGACGGCAGCCAGTGACCTGGGTCCTTCCCTCCCCCCTCCCACCACCTCTACCCTTTTCAGCATCCCACTCCCTTCACCGATTCCAAACACACATACAAACAGCCATGCACACAGTCCAACACACAAGAAGCACACAGAGAAGCACAAGCACCACACTTCCTACCACAGGCAGGCACACATACAACATACCAAAGCACACACCACAACATCCAGCTTCCCCAGCATGTCAACCTCCCCCCACCCTGTCTGTCACCTCACCATGCACACCCACATGCACTGCATCCTCAGTCACTGCTGCTGCCCCCATTCTTGCAGTCACCACAACAGCTAACATCCGGACCTGCACCCCAGACATCACACCTGCACTCACTACAACTACATTCACATACACGTGCAGCACACTCACCAGACCTGCAGACACCCACCCAACATCCATCTACACTGGAAGCCTGTCTTCTCCCACTGAGTCCATCCCCCTCCAAAAACACTTAAACGTTCACACACATCCACACCATGCACATCCACCATACATAACTTTAAAAGGCCAGTGCTAAATAGTGTCCTCATGGGTCAATTACTTTTCCTTATTTATTTCGATAACTTTTATACAAGGTCAGCAGTGGCTCATCAGTGAATTATATACAACACAAATATATACATAACATCACAATTACCTACTTACATATACACAAACAATTATAGCAAAAACAAATCTAAATGTTGGCAAAATGCCAGAGGAGGGTTATGCCCAGCAACATTTCTTTCATTGTGTTTACTATTGCAAGTTTGTGATTGTAATCCACTCGATTGCGATGATTGAAGGTTCAGATGCAACCAACTGACAAATACCTATTTATTTTTTAAGGGTATTTTGTAATGCATATTAAATTTCTTGTCTGAGTCAATTAACTTAAAGACCATAATCTCGCAAAAAATGTGTCAACGCATTTCGGCCTCTTCAGTCAGGGCCTCATCAGGACTATAGGGGGAAATGACGCCTCTACAAAAGTTAAAACAAAGAATAAAATCACACAATTGAATACACAAATCCTTAAGGTATCAAAGCAAAAAGAGAGCATTGTCTCTGTGCGTCAGTGTCACCGGAAAAAATCTCTGTCCCAACAATGTCACTTCCTGTGGGTCATTTATAATTGTTACACAAGTGAATCAAACACCGTGTCAAAAGGGTGATATCAGAAGATCGAGTCAAAGAAATTAAAAGAAATTAAAGTGCTCCATGTTGTTAACGAGCATGCATTTTCAAAGTGCATCAAACGAATGCAGGGAATTCTAGGCAATACCTTTTCCTGTTGGAATGAATAATGCTTGAGAGTCACCGCGTATATTACAATGTCGAAACCTAACCAATCCAAAGGAACAAAACTCACCAATATGTTTTAACAGAGAGCATTCAGCAAATATCATGTACCTCACAAGGAGGGAACAGAGTATTTCATGTGTGCTACAATACTGAATGGACAGAGGCCTAGGTGCTTCATGTGGCTAGTAGGGCCTGCATTGTGAGAAGTATTTAATTTTAGATGCGTAGGTCATGGCAAAATGTCTGCCCACTGTAATTCTGCCCTTTCGTTGTGGAAGTGACCTCATACTGCTAGCGGTTGATGTCACAGCATAAGGCGGTGTTTACCGCCGTTCTCACCCTCATTGGTTAACATGGATGCCAATGGGGAATCCTGGCGTATCATGATCGCTGCCGGCTGTGACGGTGCACACCGTCACGGAACGTATGCGTGTTCGTCATCGTTTATTCACTTGACTCCCTGATCTTGTGCGGACAGGTACTTCACTGTGTGTACTGCTGTGGCCAGCCTCTGGCTATGGATGTGTCTCGTATTGCAGGGGGAAGGGCCCTGGCCTAAACCCAGGAGGAAGTGGAGAAGCTTGTAGATGAGGTCCTACCACTGTACGCAAAACTGTACGGAGGGCCAGAGGTACAGGTGAGTATGGGTTTGGGGGGCACTGTGTGTGTGTAATGGATGGTGTTGATTGGACATATGTGTGCACCTCTGTGCCTGCATGGGCCATGGTGCATGGCATGCTGCGTGCATATGTCCTGTATGTCTGACAGTAATGTCAGTCCCATAGTGAATGATTAGGCAACTGTTCCTATCGTGCAAGTGCCTGACCTTTGTGTTCCATTTCTGTGTCGCCCTTTTAGGTCAGCGCCCACCAGGAGAGAGCACTTTGGAACGCCATCGCCGAGGAGGTGTGGACATTGGGGGTCTACAACCGGCGGAGCACCCACTGTAGAAAGAGGTGAGAGGACCTGCGGCGATGGGCACGTAAGATCAGTGAAGCCCAGCTGGGGAAGTTGTCCCAACGTGGAAGGGGTGCCCGTCGGGCACTGACCCCGTCATTCAACGGATCCTGGCGGTGGCATACCCAGACCTGGATGGGTGCTTGAAGGCTGCACAGCAGTCACAAGGGGGTGAGTACTCATTTTACATACTTCAGTCTGGATGTTGGGAGGGGCATTAGGGTCCATGCTGTTTAGAGGCAGGGACTTTGGCTGGTGTCCATCAACTTTATGGTCCCCAAAGGGTGTAGGGGTGTCTTTGTCAGGTCTCCCATATGTCGCATCCTTAGGTATTCCAGGATATGGGTGTAGAACAGTACTCTGGTCAGTAGTCAGGGGCATGGCCATGGGCATAGTGTTCGGTGCTGCCTGTTGGGTGTGTCTTCTGTGTGGGTGTATGTCTGGCCATTAGGTACCTCTATTCAGCTATTTATAAGTGTCTCTCCTGATTTGTCTCCCCATCCCTGTTCTCTTGTGTTGGTTTGGTACAGCATCAACATCTGGCAAGGGAGCTGAGGCACCGCCAATTGGGGAGGCAGTGGCCCACGGATCCTCGGAGGGAGAGACAACCAACGCCCAGGGGACCAGTGGGTGGGAGGGCGAGGGTTGTTCCACGGTGGAGGCAACTCCCACAGGAGGTAGTGACTCCGAGACCTCCTCCGATGGGGGCTCCCCAGCGGTGGTGGACCCTAGTGCCCACACCACTACCGTGACATCTTCCGCCACCCCCATTCCATCACCACCCTCCCTTCTGCTCCCCACCGAGTTACCCGTGCCCACCTACCCAGAAAGGCGGGCGTCTCCTTCGCCCCAGGCACCTCCTCCCCTACCCCAGTAAGCCCTGCTGTCCTCACAGAGGAGGATATTGACCTCCTGAGAACCATCTCTGTAGGGCAGACAACCATCGTCAATACCATCCAGGGGCCAACATCAGAGGTGCAGCAGACAAATGTCTATCTGGTTGGTATTCATGGTGGGGTGTCTGCCCTACAAAGATCTTTTCAGGCTCTGGCCTCCTCTCGGACAGCAGCCAGTTTCCCTGGCCATTCCGTCCCCCCACCATCCTCCTCTACCCCTTCCAGCACCCAACTACATTCACCCGTCCAAGGCACACATTCAGACACACAGTCAAGCACATCAACACACTGGAAACACACTTCTAAACACAAGCACCACACCTCCCACTACAAGCATTCACACAGACAACAGACACATGCACACATAACAACATTCACTTCCCCCAGTGTGCCTACCTCTTCTGCCTCCCTGTCTGTCCCCTCTACATCCACACCCTCATGCACTGCACCTTCAGTCACTGTTGCTGCTCCTCTTCCTTCACTCACCACAAAATAGCTGATCTCCATACATGCACCCCATACACCACACCTGCACTCACCACCACTACTGTAGTTGACACATGCAGCAGACTCACCAAACTTGCAGACACCCACACAACATTCATCCACACTAGCTGTCTGTCTTCTCCCACTGTGTCCACTGCCCTCTCCTCCCAAAACACACAAACGCACCAAGACACCCACCCATCAGACATCCACCACACCACAGCATACTGTCCAGTCACCTGCACCCACTACACGCACCCCTACACCACATATATCCACACCCTCTGCCTCCACTCCCACGGCCACCCCAATTGATCCAAAGAAACATTTTCTCTCCAGTGCTGACCTCTCCCAACCCACTGGCCCACACCTTTTTGTCCCCAAACGTGCTCACCTCCTTGCCCTTTCCACTCCTTCAACACCACAGCCCACCCCTGTCTGCCCTTCACATTCCCGTGCCCCTTCCCCAGATAACAAAAAGGCCCGGACTGAGCCGAGTCCATCTAGCTCCACCCGATCTAAATAGCCCCCACCCTCTTTAAAGGACAAACCCACAACCCTCCACCTTCCATACGAAAGTCTAAGGCCCACACCCTCACAAATCCCCACCACCCCTGCCCCCGTTCTGTGAGGTGCCTGGATGTCCATATGTTGCCCCATTAGGTGGAGTACCATGCACCAGAGGGAGTTAGGTTGTGTCAGTTGTGGCCCATGGCAATTGTAGCCCTGTATGGCTATGTGAGCTTCACATTAAAGTTTCTGTGTCGCCTGTGTTTCAGTGGCACACCGTTGAACCCTGGTCTTTTGTTTCATTGTTCATGGGTGTGGGGCATTCGTATTCACTATGGTCAAGTTGGATTAGCCTTGTGTCGGATAAGTACCTCTTGCTGTGGGGTGTATGACGTGTGCTGCTGTGAAGGGTTAGGGGGCATAGCAGGGTGGGTGGGTATGTGACTGTGCCCTTTCTTCCCTTGTTCAGTAGGTTGCGGTACTTACCTTTGTCATTGGAGGTATATGGCAAGGAGCAGGGCTGGCATGATCTGCAGCTCTCTATCCATGTCTGCTTCAGCGTGTTGTGTGGGCCTCCGGTGAGTGTTTCCTTATATTTGGTTCATTTCCACCTGGCTTTGCGTGGCGGTGGAGCCCGTCCCAGAACTGTTGGCGGACTGGTGGTTCATTATTTGATGGTCGGGTTAGGCCTTTCCGTTGGCCTGTGGGCGGACTCTGCCATCATCGTCGGCACTCCTCTACTGTCGGTGGGTGGTTTGCGGGATGCCTGTGTTTAGTTTGGTTCATTATTTGGCGGTCCGGCCCGCTCCTCTGTTGGTGGTTTCTACTGCAGGTGGTGCGGAATGGACCACCATGTTCATAATGAGGGCCTTGGTTGCGCTTGACTGGGGCAAAGTGAAAGTTTGAGGCTGACAGTGATGGAGCCCAAGTTGCATTCACTGAGCAGGAGGCCCTTGGTCAAAATGTTATATTTGACTTAGGGCTGGATTTAGATATTAGCGGGTGAATTACTCCGTCACCACAGTGAAGAATACCCCATCCGCTGAAGTCTAAATCCCATGAGATTTAATGGGATTTAGATTTCGACACATGAGAAATCCATCACCATTGTGACGAAGTAACTCGTCCCCCCAATATCTAAATCATGCCTGTAGCCTTTTTCCTGGAGCTTTTTCTTTCGTCGTCGAGTGGGGCTCCCCTTCAGGCCAGATTGTGATGCAGCATCATCAGCTTGGCTTAACACAAGGACCTGGTCAACTCCTGGGGTCTTAATGTGGACAAGTTTCAGAACTTCAGCAGGACTAACCTGAATTTTAGGGTGGGTCGTGGTTCAACGTTGCCAGCTTTTCTCTCATCGACAGGTTGGCCACCTTATGGACCTTTTTACTGAAGTTGCCCCAAATTTCCACAAACTTCTGGATCTTCTTCAAGAAGTCCTTTTTGGGGTATTGCAGTGTCCAGAAATTTGGTCCATGGTTCCAGAAGCTCTGACCTAGTCCATGGTAGTTGGGACTACAAATCCCAGAAGGCCCCTGGTCAGAATCCTCAAAAGGCCACTGGATGCTGGTAAGCTGGGCTCTTCTTGCAGGACTTGATACCTGTTGCTTCCTAGAAGTCCTTTCCTGGATTTTGAGAAGCAAGTCAGGTCCTTCTGGTGGTGAATCCCGGAGTGTGAAACTGATGCTGTCTTTGTGGGTGCAGACCTTCTGATGCAGTCCAGGGGTTAGGCAGGCATCTGAGTTGCTGGGCAGCTCCTCCATTTTTTCCATGCTCCTGGGTTTGGCAAGAAGGAGGGCATCTGTGACCAATTGGGTACAGAGTACCACCCTCTGGGGTGATTACTTCCTGTAAGGTGTGACAAAACAAAATTCCAGGAAGCAATATTCCTTTAAAGTCCAAGGTGGAAAACATCTCTCCTGGGTGGTTAGATCTGGCCGAGCCCACCCACTGCACACAGCAGTACTCCACCCACTAGATACTTCCTTTGTATCAGCCCAGGCCACTTCACACTTCATTAAGGTTGCTTGGCTCAGCCTGCCAGAGGCTGGCCAATCATGAAAAGGCATAAGAAGAATTGTTGGCTCCAAAGATGCATACCAGAGTAAACTGCTTGACATGCGTTATAACATATAACCCTAAGGCTAACAGGGTAAGATCAATTATCGAAAGGAACTGGAAAATGTTAGTACCATTGGACATACCTAACCTTTATTTTCTTTTAAAAGGGGTCGAAATTGACGGGACTCTAGTCCATTCTTCAACTTTAGAAAGAAAGAAAGAAGACCTTAGGGAAATCCTTAATCTACCCCCAGTGATTAGTCACTACAGGTGTAAGACTTGAAGTGCCTGCAGATTTACAGAGAATACAAAAACTATTGAGGTAATGGAAAAGTACATACATAACTCAAATTTTCCAGCTGTAACTCTAAAAATGTTGTATATTGTATAAGATGACCATGCTTGTGTAACACACATTGGACAAACAGTGGAAACGGTTAAATCATGCATTCTACAACATAGCTCTAGAATCAGATGTTCTGTACGAGGAGCTCCTCACGTAGAACACTATGGGGCATATTTATACTCTGTTTGCACCGGATTTGCATCTTTATTTTTTTTTACACAAATCCAGCGCAAACTTAACTCCATATTTATATTTTGATTCTAGACACGTTTAGCGTCAAAATATTGTAGTCATTTTTTTTACAGTGGAAACCTACCTTGTGTCAATGAGATGCAAGGTAGGCGTTCCCTTTCAAAAAATGACTCTAAGGCCTTTGCCCCTTATTTATCCTACCATGAAAAAATCACGCACAGGAGGAGGAAGGCCTTAAATAATGGTGCTAAGCCTGTTTAGAGCCAATATTTAACGCCTGGGTAAGGGCAGGCATTAGGGGACCTGTGGGCTCATTTCCATGGTCAGAGACCATGGAAGTAGTCCACAGGTGCTCTTCCCTGCCCCCAGGGTCACCCCCAGCCACCCCCACCCCCACCCACACCTGGAGGACACCCAAGGATGGGGAACCCATCCAAAGTAAGTCCAGGTAAGTTTTTATTTTATTTTTTTAATGTGCCATGGGGGGCCTATCTTGGGCCCCCCTACATGCCACTGGGCCAATGGCCATGCCCAGGGGACATGAGTCCCCTGGGCATGGCCATTGACTAGGGGGGCATGACTCCTGTCTTTGCTAAGAGAGGAGTCATGTCCATGGGGGTTGTGCATCAAAAAATGACGCTAGTCAGGTTAGAGTCAATGTTTTTGACCTGACGCTTTGACACACAACCTCCAGGTTCCCCTACGCCTCCCCTACCCGGTTAGTGTTATTTATTTTGACGCTAACCGGGCCTTAGACCCGGCTAGCGTCATTCCTTAAATATAACGGACGGCTGTTGTCTAGGAATGGCGGTAGCCAGTAGTAAACTTTTTGATGCAAACCTACGCTAGCGCAGGTTTGCGTCAATAAGTATAAATCAGGGCTTATATGAGTAGAAATCATTCAGAGGATGATATTTGGTGGTCAGTATTATTTGTGGTGGAGACAAAGCAGCAAATAACTAGTTTGACATCCACTTTGGATAAGGTGGAAGCCAGATTTAATGAAAAATATGGCGCTACCCAACATGGGCTGAATGATTTAAATGATATGCGGTCCCTAATACAATGTTGAATATATATATATATAATTGAAAGACATTTTTCTGTTCTCTTTTGTATATTATGTGTAATTTCTGTGGATTTTTCTATATATTTTTTTACAATTGGTGTTGTATGGTTAGGGTTTTAATACTGCCATAAATTAGCATTAGACTGTTTCTTAGTGTGCGATTGTATAACAAAGCACATACAAATGGTTAGGGTAACAGGTGGTTCCTAAATATTAAACATTATCTAGTGGTTAGGCTGTTTCCCTCAGAGGTTCATTTGCATGATTCTTCGAGACATGGGGTAGTGGAAGAAGTTGCATTGAAAAAGGGCTAGTGAAGATGAGTCCATAATTATACTTGAATGTATGCCCGATGACTATTTAAATATTGGCGCCAAGTTTATCCAGCATTCACAATCAATGGAAAATGTGACGAGGCAATAGTTGTGGTGTAGCCATTTAAGAGGAGGCCCCTTTGAGAACCACGTGATGACTTAGCAGATCCCAGACACCAGAAATACTGTAGCCGCCAGGTTTATCAGGCTCCCACAATCAATGGGAAGTTTGTGGTTGAGATAGTTGAGGTGCAGCCATTTAGGAGGAGGTCCCTCTGGGAACCACGTAATGACCTAGCACACTCATACCATCAGTGTCCCACGACATCGTGTGGGTGTCCTTAACATTCTGTGATTTAAACAGTGATTTGGGAGAGACTTTGTAGTAAGGAGGGCCGCTCATTTATTCAAGATTTTACAATGGTAAGAGACACAGAGGATTTTAGGTTGTGATTATTTTTCGCATTGCCTCAAATTATTAGGTGTACTTGAGTTTTCAACGAGTGGGCGTCCTCCCGCTTTGGATAGAATATGATGTAAAAATGCAACCTCCCCTTACTTCTAAGGAAAAGGTGTACATGAGGCTTTTTGTAGTATCTCACGTACAAATACAAGGCTGGTTTTAGTGCTCTAAACTGTGTAAAGGTCAGTGTGAGCGCATATGTGTACTAATCACAGGTTAAGGTTCTGCCCAAGGAATTGTTTTCCATCTGGGTGTTGTGGTATTTTTCTTTCAATCCAATTCAGATGGTGGAGTTCTGTTCATTTGGGTTTTCAGAGACAGAGTGTTAACCTCACCATATCATCCAGATCATATAAATATTTAGTTTGCATGTATGTGGCTCTTTCAACCTTTATTATCATTGAAGCATGATGGATTTTTATTATCACTGAAGCAGGATGGATTTTTGTAGCAGATAGGGTTTGATCACAAGGTGAATAATTAATTTGTTGGTGAACAGGGTGGTATGTGACCCTGGTGGTTTTGTTAGCATGTATATAGTTATAATAATGGGTACATACATGTGTGATGTTACATTTAGGTGCTGCTTTTTTTCCAATGTGCCAATGAGGCCTATAGGGATTAAGGGCCGAAACGTGTCTTCCAACAGTCTGAGGAGGATGATTAATTTATGAATCAAAGTTGATGAAACAAGACTATACCGCAATTAATTATCACAGACAAATTATCATTCAATTATGGTATTTATCACTACTACCTCAAACAGTGGACTGCTCTTAGTTGATTGGCAGTCCTTAGTTGGGAATAGAGAAGAAAGGTTCATCTGCGGCATCCGTTGCACTTAGTACGTTGCCCTGGATAATTGATTTGTAGAATTGGATACTTTTTAGATGTAACCTATATATGTGTTTTAACGTTGTGTATTGTGCTAAAATTGTATTTTTATTTGTCATGTATTTTTTATGTCTTTTAGAGGAGGAGCGGGATAAGGTGTGATGAAAAAATAAATTTGCTTACAAAAAAGTATTGGTGCTAGAAGTTTATCCATGACTGGCATATTTGATTTACAAGTAAGTTTCTAGTAAAGTGCACTAGAGGTGCCCACAGGATGTAAATCAAAAGCTACTAGTGGGCCTGCAGCAATGATTGCGTCATCCACATGAGTAGCTCTGTAAACATCTCTCCCACCTCCCACTGCAGTGCCTGTGTGGGCAGTTTTACTGCCAAATTGACCTGACACGTACTTGCCAGGCCCAAACTTTTCCTTTTACTACATGCAAGTCCCCCTAAGGTAAACCCATAGCAGGGTGCAGTGTATTTAAAAGGTAGGACATGTACTGGTGTGTTTTACATGTTCTGATAGTGGAATATTGCAAAATTTGTTTTTCATTATTGCAAGGCCTATATCTCCCTTAGGTCATCATGGGTATTGCCTTGAAATATCTTTTAAGTGTAACTTACCATTGGGAGCAGATAGAAATATGAAGTTTCTGGTCTCTGAATTCAAAATTTGAAAATACATCTTTTGTTGAAGTTGGTTTTTAATAGGGGTGGGTGGAGTGTGCAGGGTCGTGCTATGCGGAACTCAGCAAAGTTGCAAAGAAACTGCTGCATTAGGAAAACTTCCATGAGCGGGTTAAGTTCTATGTAGTGCCCCTTTGAATTGTGTTTGATGTCAAACCAAATACGACATACGTAATCACATTGACAATTGCTTGTGAATGCACCACACAGTTTGGAAGGGCACGGCCATCTTGTTTTTTAATCTGTTTGTAGAGCTGGTCCTGTTTTCTCCATCCCTTTCTATCCTTTTAAACAACCACCCTCCTAATTAATCTACCACTCATTTTTATTTGCTTTATTAGCCTCTCTTATACAGAATCTATATTTTTACATGTTCTTTCCTTTTTTGTGACCTTTATGTATTTTTTGTTTATTTTTCCTATTTCTTCCTTCCTTCATACTTTTTTTCTTCTCTACTTCACCCCACCCCACCCAGCACCATATCAGATTAAGGTAGCAGCCGTCGTCTACTTTGTGGATGGCAGCGCCGCTAAGGGGTGCAGCCTTGCCCCATCTTCAGTGCGGAGAAGGTGGCAGCACCACCTCCCCTCCATGCTGACAGCAGACGGTGGGCCCCGTTCTGGCAACACCCTTTGGGAGCGTCGAAGCTGTGGGGAAGGGTTCACTGGCTGATTTGTTGGCTCACTTGTGGCCGGTGCACCCAGCAGCAGTTGATGCACCAGTGGGTGGACATCATCGACTGGAAACAGGACCTGCTTGACCTGTTGGGGATCTAGGTGTCAGGACTTGGTAAGTAATAGTTCTTTATTTATTTATTGTTGTGTATGTTGTTGTTCCGCAACGCAAGTCGCTGTGTTGACTCACCCTGCGACAGGGAGGTGTTCAATGAGTGTTATGGTGAAAAACTCTTTTTGCACTAGTTTTTTTGCAGGAAGGTGTCCCTTCCTGCACAAAAACAATCATCCCCTCAACACAGCACCATTGGAGCATGGTGCATGGGTGCCTGCATTGGCTCATGGCAGCCCCTTTGTGCACCAATGCAGGGGAAAAGGCGGACAGGAATGCACCATATCTATTGTAGACACAGCACATTCCTGCCCTCTCCTTTTGACGCAGGGAATCACTGTAAGAAGGTTTGTGGTGCTGCTCTGCGTCAAAAGGTTATAAATAATATGGCTTGCAGTTTAAGACATTTGGTGTAGAGCTTAGATGTAGAAATTAGGAAAGTAAAAGTAATAGCTCAACTCGAGTTGAGTCCATCATACTAGGCAGTCTGATATAGAACAGTAAAGAGTTACTGTATTTGCCTATGTTTGTCAAAAATATTTTTGGGCAGATTAACTGTACCACTAATCGTTTATTTTTATCTTTTTCTTTATTTCTTACTCCAGTATCGGTCCGGGAGGCGAGAGTGCCAGTACTTCTAGTGCCACCACCAGTGCGGATGTTAGCAGATCTGCTAGCCCAGGTAAGTCTTCCTGTTATGTTATTTTTATTTACCCACTTTTATTTTTATTTTTAACCTCTCCTCATTTCAAATAATGTTTCTTTTAGTTTTGTTGTGCCTGTATTCTGTAAACTTTGTTAAATTCTTGTTATCCCTGCATTTATTTATTTATTTAAATGTTTCTTCTGTACCGGACTTGCTCCTGGTTGTAGTCTGTATTAGCTTTTTTCCTGCTTTGTTACTATTTACTAAGCTTAGCTTTCTCTTCTCCCCTTATATATCTTGCAGTCTGGTACTTAATACTAAGAGGACAGATTTTTAGGACAGGTACCCTACAGACAAGTTTGAATGCCCAAGTCAGCTTTTCTACACATTTGTGAAGGTTTTCTTTGCCTTGCTCACGCCCATTGCATTTGCCAACCAAGACCTCATCATAGGTTCTCCTGGATAGACCAAAGTGTTCCACCCCTTTATTGCACTTTAATGACTTAGCTGAATTCTGTGCCTCCAGTATGAAACGTTTGCAGTTGGTTTGTCCACCTTGCTTTTCTAACAACCAACAAAATTCCTATAGTGAATGACAAAAGAAGATAGAAATGTAATGATCTATTGTGGTTGTATTTATTTTGCTGGAACTAAGTTGTGTAATGTTTTTTCCAGCCACATCGACTACCAGTGCCAGGACCAGCAGCAGCACTAGCACGCCAGACACAGCAGCAGATAGAGGGGGAGAGCTGGCCATAGCAGGGACAGGCACTGGTAAGTCATATTGCTCTTGTTCATTGACAATTACTAATATACTCACTGCAAGGGTGTTGCTTGTGAAGCACCTTGTTTAGCAGCTGTAGTGAGGATTGAGTTCTTAATCTTGATGGCCTTTTCTCTCTGCAAATCAGCAGACTAAAGCTCATCATAATGGTTGAATGGAGGTTAAAAATGGTGGCTTGATAGAAAAGCAAAGGATGGACCGCTAAAAGAAACAAATGGATGAAATGGTATATGAGTGAAAGGATGTGTGGGTCAAAGGAAAAGAAAGAAGCATGCATGAATTATTGGTGATACATGGGTGGGTGAAGATAGATGAAAGGGGTGAAAGGGGTGAAAGGATGCCTCAATGGGTGAAGGAAGGGTCATTGACTATACTCTGGTGACGAATGGGTGGATGGTAATGAATGGTACATGGGTAAATGGACAGATAGGTGAAAGCAGTGTGTTTGAAAGGGTGATTACTGGATAAGTGGGTCTATTGATGGATGGATGGATAAACATGGATGGCTGGATTGGAATAGTGAAAGACTGGATGAGAGAGTGTAAGCTTAAATCAAATGATGGGTATCAAAGGGTGAAAAGAATAGATGAATGAAAAGATGAGTGCATAATTGCTTGGATCAAGAATCTGTTGTAGAGAGGGACATGTCTGCTGTTCATCAAAATTGCTTGGTTGGTTTGCATTTATGAAAGTGGGGGTATTTTAAATTTCTGTCTTCTCCCTTAACTCCCTACAGTTGAAGCAAAGTAGATATGTATCCTCAGACCCATCATGGTCATACCTCCCTCCCCATTAGTAACCAATGCTATTATGATATAACCGCTGTGTGGCAGTGTACAAAAGAGTTTTCTATGTAATGTGTGCAGCTGCTTCAGTTAATGCAGCATTTACAAAGTTGTCAATGCATTCAAACTTAAAGAGGGTGTTTCCCTTCCATTCCATTTCCCTCTCTGTCATCTCCTAGTACTTCAGTGCTTTATTTTTTCAAACGTTTTTTCCCAGCAACCCAAAAACTTTTTAAATCCTTTTTGGCATGAGCCATATTTGTGTATTAGTTAAGAATTCATGGCTTCCATAAAGGATTCATGCCAGTTCCATTACACCCTTTTGACGTTCGGACATCAACTCAACTACAGTGGGGCATGTGTGCGTAAAAAATGGCCCTTGACCTGTTGTAATCGGCCAGGACCAGCCATTTAGTGCTACTGTGCCACTCTACTTTCTTTTGTGGGAGGGACACTTGTGGGTGGAGAGGGTGGTGAGTGAGTTAGGATGAGGTTTGACTTCAGCTTAGACTTTTTGTTGGACTTTTTTGGGAACGGGCTATTTGTTTGGGGCGAGGGGTGGGCCTGTTGTGGGTGGAAAGGGAGGATGTTGTATTTTGTACAATAATAAAAGGGATAATTCATATTACTATATTTATGCCTCAGTCAAATGGTTATTTTGGTGTTTTAGTTTGCACTGCTGTCTAAAAATCAGCTAAAATAGTGTATGTCACTTAGTTACATGTTTACCCTTGCTCTATTGCTCTCTGCAACTGAACTATATTGACCACTAGTGGATGATTGCCATAGCCTATTTTGCATAACAACCTACGTACACAGAGACAAGTAGGACAACATCTTATTTAGTATGAGTTATAATTACTAACTAAACAAGTTAACTACTTCAATCCATAGTTCTTTTCTTACCTGAATAAATGAAGACAGGGAATCATCTTTTTCTTACTGCATGGTTTTTCCCAAGATGGCATCTTAACTCTTAAGGTGGTGTTAGGTGGTAGTAGTGGGAAGGTAGTGTGCTAACAGGGAAGACAGAACTTCACAGAAGATGGCACTCCAACTACAGGATTAATGAAAGAGATATGCATCGCTGTTAACTTAAGTGAAAGAAAAGTAAACAGAGAATTAGTGGATCATCATATTATCATAACTTTAGGAAGACTGAGACCAGACTACCACAATGACAGTATTTGACACACAGCAAAGGAGACCTGATAGGATAATACAGTCTAGCAATATCAATTTTGTCTGAGCAAGGATGAGGAGCTATAAAAAATAAACTTGTGAAATTAAATCATGGAGTCAGAAGAAGTGGGCACAGACTTGAGTGGTTGGACCAGGTTAAGCATTTACAGTTAACATACAAGGCATGAATGATGATTTGATTGGGATGGTGTGGAACACTGCTCAGGCAGGAGAAAGCAGAAAGTCATGCAGTAAGTTGGTGTTTCTTTCACCACATCTGCCCTAGAAAGTGTGGTTATTCATTTATGGTGTAAAATTAAGTCACACCTCAATAAATCATATAGCATGAAGGAAGAGGGTTTGGGACTCGATGAATGGATGGGGAAGAGGATTTGGGGAAAGATGTGACAAAGACAAATGCTACACAAAAGAAAATGTCAGCAATATTCATTGAAGCACTGAGCAGCACACCATCATCGAACTGTTATAAAAGGAAAGTGAAAAAAAGGGATAAGTATGACATAGTTCAGTTAAATGCGTGCAAACAGTTCTTTTGCCACACAGAGGCCCCAGATAGTATGTCCTCAATGTTATGTCTTCGATTTTTGAAAAATAGAAATTATATAAGTTCTAAAAATTATGATTGTTAAAAGAAAAATTATACTGTATTGCAAAATTGGGCAATGCATCTCCATTCTTCTTGGAATGTCGGTCACTCTTGGATGCCTCTCGGAAGTCTGAACCTGTCCGGTAGGTAAGCTGGAGTCTTCAGCTTTCTTCAAGTTTTGTTTATGCAGGAAACGACTAGAAGAAGGCCTGCATACTGAGAAAAAACATTAGCTCTATTATATATAGAGAATGAAAAAAGGAAGATCGGTAAGCTTCATGAGGAGTCAGGAGTATACCAAAAACACAGAGGCAGAGCAAGAACATAAGCAGTTTGACGTTTGAGCCACAATGAAGCAAACACATACTCAGCATTTCCAAATCAACGCACCTCTCTCCAGTTCACAGAGCTGAATGAGTTCTAGGCCTCAGAGCTTTTACCATCGTCATGGATTCTCTTTGAAGTTGATAATGTTCTCCTTTTAGCTGTTGACGTCGTCCTGCTCGGAGTCCTTCCAGCCTCCTCCTACAGAGTCTGGGTAACTCTGCCCCAGTCCCAAACCATGCAAGGTAAACCTGTGAAGTGAACTGTAGTTGAAAAAAGGAGTGGACCATGCAGCTAAATTTCTATAAGTTTGAAAGGTCAGTCCCTTTCTGGAAAAAGTGACCACCCATCAGCACCCAAACTTTGGAAATCCTTTGAAACATGTTTAAAAATGTATTTAATGCCCTCCCTCGCTGTCAGCCAGCACATACATCAATCATCACTCACAAATTCACAAATACTCAACATATCACCACTTATTGGCACAAAAAGAGTTACTGTAGTATGAGTAGTAGATACCTCTTCCAATCCAAGCATAGTGGTTGAACAAAATATCTCTTTTTTGATGGTATCAACTCAACACATTGGAATTTGACATTGGCACTGACAGTGTTTTGTTTCAATCAATGATCTAGGGCAGCCCTGCTAGTTGATATCACAAATAGAATAGGCAATGACGTGTGAGGGTGGCAGGCATCGTCTCCAATGTCCTGAAGGGTATGTGGGGACTTTTTCACTGCACATGTGTCCAATACCAATCCGGGCTTGTATGTGACTATAAAATGGTGAGGCAGCATAAATCAGACACAAACATAATGGTCCATTTTTTTTTCAACAAAAGAAAGATACAAAGAGGTTCAAAATGAAATATTAAAAAGTTCTATGGTGGCTCTGTCATATTCCGTCTGGGAAGTAGGGTTGGTCTTCAAACTCTGGAAGTTCACCCAGAAGTTGGTCAGAAAGCACACCTGATTCTGACCAATCATCCTCTTCCTCCTCCTGTGGTGTTTCAGGAATGGTGGGAATGGTATAAACAGGTGGTATAAAAAGCTGGTTAATGTTAATCATGGTTAATCTTGCCACATATAAAGGCGAGAGACTGGTCCGTCTCACTGTAACAACTGCACCAGCTGCACTGAAAACACATTCAGCAGATACACTGGCTGCATGACAAGCCAAATACTTTATTGCTAGCCTGCTGGGCTCTGGCCATTGTACCACTGGGTTTTGTTCCACATACACTTCTTTCGGGTCATCCCGATATTCCTGGAAGATCCTCTGCTATCTCAACCACTTTTTCCTGTGTCTCAGCACTGGACTTAAGACCTGCCACTTAAAACAAAGCCAATGCAGAGTTTGGTTCCGATTCTTCTGTTGCTGTTACCAGTTTTCTTGTTGGTGGGGTAGGCAGATGTGAGACAAGACTGCCCTCTCCGGAAGGTGAAGATGGCACCCCAGAACTGCAGAGTGGGATACTAAGTTCTAGCCATTCTTCTTCCAGTTCTCCTGCTTGCTCAACAATCCACCTCTTTTATTGTAAAACATCCCCTTCAGAAAAAAGGATTTATAGCAGAAAGATTTTTTTGTAGCCTGTGTCAAGTAGGCTGGCACAGATATACTCTTTGGACAAGCCAAACAATAGCTTAGACTATTAAACAAGGCATGTGCTTCTGGGTTTTCATTTGCACCCACAAACGTGAACTTTTCAGAAAATCTTCTTCATCTGCTCCTGCAGCAGATGCAATAACTGGACAGCTTGGCCCATTGTACTGTTCTACTTGCTAATTCCTACGTGAAAGCCTCAAAAGGGAGCAGCATCTGTGTGAGGCAGTTCACTAGGCTATATTTGTCCACATCCATGGTCATAGCTTTCCCAATTGCATCAGCTCCTCTTTGAATGACATAGGCCCTATTATGACACTGCAAGTAAATCCACCATGCAGCCACGCTGATGGCTGGCAACTTACCCCCGCGGTGGCGTTCACCATATTATGACACACACACATACACCAATCCAACAGAATACAGCCACATACACAAATCTACCAGCAAAAGGTCAGTGATAAACTGGCGGACCCCAAAACCCACACCGTTATGCCAACAGAACAACACCCATCATATTATGACCCATGAATCACCACAGTGGACATTCAATGGTGATACACCCTTGGCGGTACATACCTCCGTGCTCACAATGGACAACCACATACAAAACAACACCACATTGGCCAATTCAAACAACACACACATACCACCCATACACACACCACACCTACACCACTATAAAACGCACACCCACATAACCACAACCCCTTACAAATACAAATCATTGGCATGAGACTGACACCAAGACCACTCCGACAACTAGAGCCACACACCACTCACACCCATACACCCCTCACACACTCCACATCACACACCCCATTTACATTAACCCAACACACCCTCACCAACACACATCAGACAACACCCATAGCATCACAAAGGCACCCCAGTTTCACTGAGGAGGAGTTAAGGGTCATGGGGGAGGAAATCGTCAGGGTACAGCACAGGTGCAGCAAATATCAATAGCTAGGAAGATGGAGCTATGGCAGAGAATCGTGGGCAGGGTCAACGCCATGGAACAGCACCCCAGAACAAGGTACGGCATCTGGAAGAGGTGGAACAACCTACGGGGGAGGTACGTTCCATAGCAGCAAAACACCAATTTGCTATACAGAGAACTGACAGTGGATCCACACCTCCTCCACCATAACTCACAGCATGGGAAGAGCAAGTCTTGGCAATACTGCATCCTGAGGGCCTGGCAAGAGTCAGAGGAGGACTGGACTCTGGTAAGTCAACTTAAAACAATTATCACCCACATACCTGCATGCCATTGCATACCCTGACCCTCACTCCCATCACTCCACTCCATCCCACACACTCCACCATCACATTGCACTAATCCCAGTGCCAAACCTTGCATGCTGTACCAATGCATGGACACCCCTCACAACCCTGCATGGACACTCATCACTAAAGCATGCACAGCATAGGGAAAATAACAATCCCATCATACCCATTGCACTTTCCCCTCTATATATTAGCACTGCAATAAACATCCTTTGATAAAAATCGACTTCGAGTATGTCATGTATTTCAAATTTATATTGATTGAAACAGCTACAACCATTGCAAATGAACTGTACATAGAATGAACATAGAATTATTGACCTGTAGCTGGCTGTTGTGATCACACCAGGAGTATTTGTCAAATCACCAACATCTGCAAAATGAATATCCAGAGGTAACAGTAAGTGGGCAAAGTGGAAAATACCAGTATGCCAATGCCACACAGAGTACAACCAAAGTCAATGAAATGTAAAGTTGCACTGTCTCACATGTTTGTCATTGGAAGTACTGACGGATCACAGATGTTCTGTTGGCCACATCCTCATCCTCTGCCTCCTCATCCTCACTGTCCACAGGGTCCACTGCTGCCACAAGGGCATCTCAGTCTCCTCCCCCTGCAGAAAAGGTACATGGCGTCTGAGGGCCAGGTTGAGCAATATGCAGCATTCCACTACCATCTGGCAGACCTTCCTGGGTAGGTAGCACAGGGATCCACCTGTCAGATGGAAACACCGGAACCTGGCCTTCAGGAGGCCAAAGGACCTTTCAATAATCCTTCTGGTTCGTCCATGTGCCTCATTATAAAGTTCTTCTGCCCTTGTCCTGCATTCCTCACAGTGGCCAGCAGCCATGATAGGTTTGGGTAACCAGAGTCACCTGGAAATATTGAGGGACAACATTTAGCCACACACTATTCTATATGGCCAACACCATTGGCATACACCAACATATACTGTGTGGGAACCAGTGCTCACCTATTAGACACACCCTGTGCCTCTGTAGTTGGGACATCACATATAGGATGCTGCTATTCCTCAGGACAAAGGCATCATGCACCGACCCAGGATACTTAGCATTGACTTGGGAGATTTACTAGTCTGCTCATCACACCATCTGCACATTCATGGAGTGGAATCTCTTACGATTCCTGAACACCTGTTCATTCTGGCGGGGTGGGGCCAAATGCAATACGAGTTCCGTCAATCACACCAACTATATTGGACATATGTCCCATTGCATAGAATCCGGCCTTCACAGTGGCCATATCCTCAACCGGGGGGAATGCCATGTAGCTACACATGCATTTTATCAGGGCAGACAACACTCTTGTCAGCACTATTGAGAACATTGGCTGTGACAATCCTCCTGCCAAGCACCCTGTCACTTGGAAAGAACCAGTTGCCAGGAAATGGAGCCACAAACACACAAGAGAGTACGGGGTTCGCAGGTTGATTCAGAGCTTAAAACAAGGAAGATTTTCCTTGTGGCTCTAAGACCTAATTAGGTAAGGAGATAGTAGTGGATACTGTGGAGAGTTAAAAGTCAGTGATGGGGGGGTTTGTTTCCTTTACAGACTATGTGGTCTCACACACTATATAGTGTCATGCTTCATCATATGACCACCTAGCCCCACCCAGGTAGGACAGTACCACCTGGGCGGACTCAACCTCACTGTTAAAGGAACAGGAGAGAGTGCGTATATTATCACTATTCTGGAAAGATGTGGGATCCAGCTAAACTAGGATATACTTAAAAACACCTAAACAGTCATCTGTGTGAAAGTATACTTTTAATAGTGGTGACTGCTGGTATGGTTTAAAACAAAATCGGGACACCTCTAGGAGAGCAAGGACTCACAGCGTCGCCTATTTAAGAGTCAATGGCCAACATGTTTCTGCCCTCTCTGCTGAGCCAAGGAAGGTCTCTGGCATTCGTCAGGGCCTACGATCCCTAAGCCTCATATTACACGAGGAAAAGACTGTTCCATACAATAGGAGAGCGAGTGGACTAGGTGCAATGAAGGTAAGGGGCCTACCTTGAGCAAGGTATGATTTGTGAAACACAACACTCCACAGCAAAGCAAACACACACGTGACATAGTAAGCAGAACACATGCACTGCAAACGTGTGTAGAACATAATTAAAAAAAAGGGAGAAAATTATTCTTATCCTAAACCTGAAGGCTACTGGCCCCAGGAATCCAGGAGGGGGAGTGTCCCCTTATTGCCACACACTAAGGATAGAACATGAATTACAGTGAAACATGGAAAGGCAGTACATCAGGGAGAAGGCAGGACATACGGGGAAATATGTAATGGATGGTCTTAAGCATCAGGGCAGCTGCCCTGCCGCCAAAAGCGCCCGAGGAAAGGTGCATTGGAGAGCCTCAGTAGCAAATGCCAACATAGGGTAAAAAATATCCATAAAACGAAAATGCAGGAGACAGATCGCAACAAGTGCGACCTGCTGGGAATCGAAGGCAAGAGAATTAAAGAGTGTAGAAAGAAAAGATCTTATCTGTGCCAGGGAAGACGATGACTCACAGCTCCAAAGAGGGCATTCGCTGTGTGCCTACTCCATCCCCCTGCTGGACAGCTTGTGGAGAAGGTCCAGGGTGAGGGAGGTATTTAAAGAAATAAAGTGGATTGAAACCAGTGCGCACAGGCGCTTGAACGCTGCAGTTGGCCCGGGCTGTGACTCAGAGCCTGATGCACGGTGAGGGGCGCCCCTTCGACGTGACGAAATCACGTGACGTGGCGTAACGTGACACTGTGCTGCTAGGGGACTGCTGGGAAATGTAGTTCCCAGCAGTGCCGGCAGCTAGAAAGAAACCTCTCGCAGATCGCGAGAAGGGAAAGGGGGAGTGATGGAAGGAAAAACAAGGAAAAACCAGTGGAAGATTTTGGAGGGGGCAGATGGGGAGGAGGGGTTGGGAGAAAGAAAAAGGGGAAGGGGGAGAAACCAGACAAAGAGTAGGAAGGGCGGAAGGGGAAAGGAAATAGAGAGGCAAGGTAGGGTGAAATGAGGGGATAGGAGGGGAGGAGGTGGGGGAAGGGTATAGAGAAGGGACAGAAGGGGAGAGGAGAAAGGGTTGAAAAAGAGAAGAAGGACGGAGGAAGGGGAAAGCAGGGAAATGAGAAGGAAAAGCAAACAGGAAGGATCAGAGAGAAGAGGTTGGAGAATAGTACTCCACAGAATAGGTTTCAGAACATAGTATTACTGTATACCATGATGATGGTGGACAAGGTCATTTTTTGAGTGAAAACCAAGGGATCTCATCATTCAATCCTTTAGTGTCCGAGTTTAGTCTCCAGACCCAGAGTTGTTCATAAAAAAATTGCTTTTGTGTCATATTTTTGGTCATGGGAGGCAGTTGTTCCAAAACGATCCAAGATAGATCATCTGGGGAATGGTTGCTCAGAATGAAATAACTTTTGTGTCATTGCGTTTAAAACGGATGTTGCTCCTGTGCTCGCAGATCCTGGTGCCCACTTTCCTCGTTGTCATTCCGATATATTTAAGCTGGCATGGGCACTTTATTAAATACACTACATTTTTACTATTGCAGTTAGTGAGGTGACTTTTGAACCCATGAGGTTTTCAGGGCAAGGTTTACTGTTGTGGATTTCTGAGTAAACCGGCATACACTACAATTACCACATGGGTAATGTCCTGTGGGGGATGCTAGGTGCCAGAGAGTTGTCTGTTTACCAGGCGGTTTTAAGGTAGGTCTAGGGTGGACCACTATGTCACGTATATTTGTTGCTCTTTTATAGGCTTGCAATGGTTGTTGGAAGGGAAGACATCCAGATGTCAGGATCTTCCAGTCATGTCTAATGATTTTCTGAATTTTGTTGGATAGTGGGTTTAATGTAGTTACACACACTATCTGCTCCATGTTTGGTTTGTTTGTGCGACGTTGCAACAATTGATCTCTATTATTGTTGCGTGCTCTTTTGTTGGCTCTTCTGACAAGGTATGTAGTATAATCCTTTTCTTGCAGTTTGGTGGATAATTTGTTGGCATGTTTAAGATAATCTGTGAGGTTCGAGCAGTTCCGTCTTGGGCGTAAGAACTGACCCATGGGGAGATTCTCCTTCAGCGACCTTGGGTGAAAACTCTGAAATTGGAGAATATTGTTACGATCCGTGGGTTTGTATTAGACCTCTATGGCTAGGGATCCGTTTTTTTCATAAACAAGTAAATCCAAGAACAGCAGTTGGTTATCCCCTATTGTCATGGTAAATTTAGGAAAGGGTTAGCCGTATTGAGCCAATTCGAGAAGGTGAATGCTTCCTCTCTAGTTCCTGTCCATATCAGTAGAATGTCGTCTATATACCATTTCCATAATCTAATTTGCTGTAGGAACGGGTTGTCGTCACGGAGAACCACCTGTTTCGCAAACCTATCTACATAGAGACAGGCCAGACTTGGGGCGAACGTGCTGCCCATTGAGGTCCCCTGAATTTGTAGATAAAAGGTATCTTCAAAGTTGAAGTAGTTTCTTTTTAATGCAATAACTCCCAGTGTTGCTTCCTGGGGGATATTAGTATAGAGGGATTCAATGTCTAGTGTAATCAAGTGTTCCCTAGTTTTGTCAAAGGACACTGAGTCTAGCAGAACCAGGACATCGGTAATGTCTTTCAAGTAGGTGGGAATTGGTTTCACTAGCGGTTGCAGGAAGAAAATCGCAAAACTGAGAAAGTGGCTCCAGAACCAAGCCAATTCCTGACACAATGGGCCTACCTGGTGGAGGAATTTTTATTTTGTGTACCTTAGGGAGAATGTAAAAATAAGGTATTTTCAGATTTGGTTGTACTAGGAAGGCTGCTTCATGTTTTGTGAGCCAATCATTATCAACTCCTTTGGTCACTAGAAAGGAGATTTCTTCCTGGTTATCTGGTGTTGGGTCTCAGGATAAGCGTTTGTAGTGCTGGGTGTTTTCTAGCAGGCGACGACATTCATCACTATCCAGTGAGGTAATGCCACTGACGTTGTGTGCCCTGGCGGTAGGTGGTCGGGAACCTCTGTGCAATTCCTCATTGGCTATAATTGGTCCTTATGGGGTACAGTGGCCAAAGGTGATCTACACCAGCGGTGACAGTATGCACCGCCATGGACGTGACCGCCATTTTCTATCATATTCTTCACTTGTTTCCTGACCTTCGATAGGAGAGAACCTACACTAAAGTGCTGCTGTGACCTGTGACTGGAACCTACCATGGCCTATGTGACCAGGGAAAGGGGCCCAGCCTTCACTTCTGACTGGTGGATGGGGTCCTACCCCAGTACTGACTGATGTATGGGCCTCCAGACCAACAGGTGAGCACACTGTGGGCACAATGCATGTGGCATGAATGCATGGAGTTGTGTGTGTTAAGGCCTTGTGTAAGGGGGGTGGGTGGATGTCCTCTTGGCAGTGGACACGTGTGCTGGGCTATGTGTGAGCCAATGGTGATGGAAACAGGTATGGTGGGCCATTTGTGTTACTGGCTGGACTGTTTGTCTAATGGTGTTCTCCTGTCTGTATTGCCTCTGCAGGTCAGCGCCCATCAAAAAAGGGTATATGGCATGCCATAGCCAAAGACGTGCGGACTCTGGGGGTCTATGGCAGGTGGAGCACCCACTGTCAGAAACAGTGGGAGGATGTGAGACACTGGGCATGGAAGACCGGGGAGGCCCAGCTATGGATGGCCTCCCTACGAGGAAGGGGTGCCTGTCGGACCCTGACCCCCCTGATGGCCCGCATACTGGCAGTGACCTAACCTGAGCTGGATGGGCGCTTAAGGGCATCACAGCAGCCACAAGGGGGAGAGTACAGTGGCCATCATTGAAGCTCACAGCTGGAAGAGTGGTATCCGTGTGGTGGTTGTGTGTCAGTGGATGCCCCTAGGCCAGGCCAGACATAACAGCATAGGTCCTCTGGTGGCTAAGGGTCTGAAGGGGAAATACTGCTTACTAGCTTGTTAGTATTCACCACTGGTCAGGGCTGCGTGGGTCCCAGGCATGCTGAAGTTGGCGGTGTGTACCCCTCCTCATTCCTTGTTGTGTAGCTATTTCATTGGTAGTGCAATGCATAATGTGAAGGCCCGTTCACTGTGTGAGGGTGCTGTGTATGCCAACTGTGGTGGTGGAGTCATTGACCCAGTGTATCCTTTGTCTCTCTTCCCCCCTTTCTTGTTTTGTCATCCTGTCCTTATGTGCATTAGCAACATCTGGCAGAGTAGCAGTGGCACCGTTGACAGAGGGAGCTGCATCTCATAGGACCCTGGAGGCAGAGTCCCCCAACTCTGAGGGCACCAGTGGGACAGAGGGCGAGGAGAGCACCATAGCAAAGACTGGAGGGGACAACACAGACTCTGATACCTACTCCGATGGGAGCTCCCTGGTGGTTGCAGACACCTCTGTGACCACCCCAGTTGCAGGTACAGCCACCACCCCCTTACCAGCACCGCCCTCCCAGCAGCCCCTCAGCGAGTTGCCCTTGCCCGCTCACCCAGGAGGATGAGCATCTCCTTCGCCCCATGCACCTCAGGCCCTGCCCAAGAGACCCCCAGTGCTCTGAGTGAGGAGGCAATTGACCTCCTGAGATCCATCTCTGTAGGGCAGTCAACCACTGTCAATGCCATCCAGGGGCTGGCAGCCCAGATGCAGCAATCTAATGCATTCTTGGAGGGCGTTCACGGTGGATTGGCGGCCCAACAGAGATTGATTCAGGCTCTGGCCTCCTCTCTGATGGTAGCCATTGTCCCTGTTTCAACTGTCCCCCCTGCAACTTCCACTTCCCTGTTCCATTCTCCTAAACCCCAACCCATCCCAAGCACACAGCCAGACGAGCATGCACACAAGACAACACCCATGAATGTCACAAGCAAACACAAGTACCACACTTCATCCCACAGGCACTCACACAACCACCATTCATTTGCAGACACAACATCCACTATTTCCACCGTCTCCCCTCCTCCTCCTCCACTTCCCACCCAGTTACGTCCACACTCACACCTGCATGCACTACATCATCATCCACTTCCAGCATCATCACCACACCAAGAAGAACACACACCTCACTGCAGACACCTCCACACTATCCATGCACAAACCCTCTGTGTCCTCTCCCACCGTGTCTGTCCCCCCTCCTAAATTACACAAACGCAAGCACTCAGACACCCAACAGCCATCCACCTCACAACAGCATACAGCCCATGCACCTGGACCCAAATCCAGCAAACACCTCCAACAACTACTCCCTCATCCTCCACTCCCATTACTCCTCCCTCTCTCTGCCCCAATGTCCCTAAAAAGCATTTTCATTTCCCAGATTGACCTCTTCCCTACTCCTCCACCCCTGTCCTGCACATATGGGCAGGGTAGCAAGGTCCCAGCCAAGCACTTCAGCTAAACAGTCCACAGGCCCAGTGGTAGCAGCACAAACTCATGGTGGAAAGAATTCCAGGCCACAAATACTGAAGGAGAAAGAGCCTGTACCAGCCTTAAAGAATGGGAAGGAGCCTACACTAGCCACAAAGAAGGCGAATGAGCTTGCACCAGCCACAAAGAAGGGGAAGGAGCCTGCACCAGGCCCAAAGAAGGGGAAGGAGCCTGCACCAGGCCCAAAGAAAGGGAAGGAGCCTGCACCAGGCCCAAAGAAAGGGAAGGAGCCTGCACCAGGCCCAAAGAAAGGGAAGGAGCCTGCACCAGCAGCTGTCACGGAGCCCCCACCACCAGCCGTGGTTTTGCAGCTATCGGAGAGTGCATGAGCTGAGCAGGAGCCTCCAACAGCCCCACCACAGTGCAGCGATTGGAGGGTGCAGGGGCTGAGCAGGAACCTTCCACAACAACCACCACAGTGCAGCCGTCACCACCGGTGGACACCATATAGTCCAGCCTTCAAGGGCTGCTGTGCGGCCTGCCCCCTCCAGAACCAGTGGGGTATTCACCCAATGGAGAGACTGTGGCCTTGCACTGCCCAGGACCAAGCACAGGGTATGTTGCCCCCTCCAGAACAAGTGGGCAAGTCATCCACTCGAGAGACTGTGGCCTTGCACTCCCCAGGACCATGCACAGGGCATGTTGCCCCCTCCAGAACAAGTGGGCAAGTCATCCACTCCAGAGACTGTGGCCTTGCACTCCCCAGGACCAAGCACAGGGCATGTTGCCCCCTCCAGAACCAGTGGGCTTGTTTCCGCATTCGGCTGAGGTGCCCCCCCTGAAGTGCCTGCCTATTTGCCAACTGATGCCCCTGCAGGGTTCTCTCCATATTGGGGCAGGATTGGAGTGGGGCCTTGGACTTTGCCCTCTGGCCATGTGAGCCCTGTGAACTATGGACTGGGCAGTGTCCCTTTTTTATGCATAATATGGTGAGCGGTACTTTGTCTTCTGCCTGGCTGTAGGCAGCTACCGCCGTGGTGTCTGTTGCTTCTGCCCTGGTAGTCGGTGTGGTACATTGGCTGTCTCTCAGAGATATCACCACCATGGTCATAAATTGGTGGTAGTTACCGCCAGCCTGTTGGCAGTATTACCGCCACTCTATCACTGACTGCCAGGGTTGTAATGAGGGCCATAGTCATTGATCTGTTTGTACTGCTCCAACAGACGTTGCAACATATAATAGGTTGAGTTCCAATGTGTTGCCACCTCCTGTATCAGGGCTTTAACTCTTTAACTGGTACTCTCCTATCAAGCTGAATAGCCCACAACCATTTCTGGGCTTTAAAAGAATGGCTGAAATGAGTGTAGATGCTTCTGCAGATGGTCAGTATGTTGCTGACTATGGCGGTCATTACAACATTGGCAGTAAAAGTCACTTACCGCCGTGCAGAAGACCGCCAACACACCGCCGCGGCTGCGGAATTCCGCCACAGCTATTATGACCCACATCTCTGAATCCACCAAAATTCAGACCCCCACACAAGTCCGCCACACCAAAGGTCAGTGATAAACTGGCGAAAACAAATCCTCAACCGCCAATAGAAATACGCCCACACTATCACGACACACGAATCCATGCGGTGGTCTTTCATCCGGGGTATTCCATTGGCGGTACACACCGCCGCGATCAAAGTACACACACTCTTACAAAACATCCCCACATTGGACAATTCAAAATACACACACCTGAGACACATACACACACCACTCCCACACACCCATTACAATATAAAACACACACCCACATCACCCACAAACCCCTACAACCAAAAATTCTGAAAGAAGGCCAGAGAGAGACACCACCAGCAAGAACAACAGCCTCCTTAGGCACACAACACCATCACCCACACAACTTCCACGCACCTCACACAACATACCACTACATAGCAGCACACTTAACACCACATACTCCACCCCACACATCACCTACACCACCCCATGGCACGGCAAAAACACCCCAGGTTCTCGGAGGAGGAGCTCAGAGTCATGGTAGAGGAAATCATCCGGATAGAGCCACAGCTATTTGGATCACAGGTGCAGCCCACCTCAATTGCAAGGAAGATGGAGCTATGGCGAATAATAGTGGACAGCGTCAACGCAGTGGGACAACACCCAAGAAATCGGCAGGACATCAGGAAAAGGTGGAACGACCTACGGGGAAGGTGCATTCCGTGGTCTCAAGACACCCCCTGGCGGTTCAGCGGACTGGCGGCGGACCCCCACCTCCTCCCCCACAACTAACAACATGGGAGGAGCAGGTCTTGGCAATTCTGCATCCTGAGGGCCTCGCAGGAGTAGGTGGAGGAATGGACTCTGGTAAGTCAAATCTTAACTATGACATCCCCCACCCTACCTGCATGCCAGCACATACCCCCACCCTCACCCCATCACTCTAACTCCTCACAAATGTCCCAACATCACAAACCACACATCCTAACACCAAGCCCTCCATAACAACAAAGCATGGACACACATCACTAAAGCATGCCCCCTGCACATACCCATACACCCCCTAAACCACCATCACACAAGCTCCCACACAGGAGTGCTAGCACTGGGGTACACGCTCACCCACCCATTGCACACACAGATTTAACAAACATCCTTTTATACCCCTGCAGGACATCTACCCAACGTCACCGGACAGGAGGGTCCACACATGTCCACACCACCAACAGAAGAGGCCCACAGTGATGACAGCACCTCTGTCCAACTGGATCTAGATGACCAGCCCGGACCATTGGGGACCTCTGGACAGTCGGTTCCCCTCACACAGGCACAGGCCACCACAGACCTTCCCCCCCTCTGGAAACACCAGCACAGCACCCACCCAGCGGGCCCATACCTCCGTCCCCAGGACACGTCAATCAGCTGTGTGTCCACCACTACAGGGAACCCAGGATAACCCACCACCCCAACAACAACAGGGACCTCGGGGCAGTGGGCACACGGTCCAGGGGACAGAGGCACTGGAACACAGGGGAACTGGGAGGGCTGCCGTGCGACAGGGGGCGGACAGGCCAAGGGAACCTACTCTCCACGAGGCCCTCTCCTTCATCATGGGAGCATACCACCACTCCCAGGAGACGATGGCAACGGTACTGGCCAAGTTTCAGAAGACCCAACGCATGCAGGAGGAACAGTATATGGGCTTCAGGGAGGAACTCAGAACCATCAGCTTCACACTGGGCACCATCGTAGGGGTGCTGAAGGAAGTACTCAAACCCAGGAGGGACACTGTGGCACTACAAGGAGCCCCTGACAGTAGCAGGGACGATGAACTGCCCACCACCTCCGCCGGCGCTAGTGGACAGGACGCCCCGCCACAGGACCACCACACCAGCACCTCATCCCCTGCAGAGGGAGAACCACCCCGCAAACGGTCCCTGAGATCCAGGAACAAGACAGAGAATGATGCCAAGACCCCGGCCAAGAAATGAGACCACCCTGATTGTCATCCATCTGTCCCACTTTGTCACCCGGTCCATAATTAAACTGCCCCAGCTCCACTTCCTATGCCCATATGGGCAATGCACCTGTGAGACTAATAGACTGGACTCTGCCATGGACACTCCTCCGCCATCACCCCTCACCATTTCACTACCCCCTCCAATATTTTGCATTTAAATAAACACACTTAAAGCACAAAATGATCTGGAGTCTGTCTGTGATTTTGAAATAGTGTATTAGCAATTACAGTGACAAAATGTTTTTTAAATAGTAACGTCAACATACCTATGTCACACAGCTCTAGTCCATGAGGAATCTAAGCAGATGTCACACAGTGGGACCCACATCTGTGAAACCGTAAGGAAAAGTGACAACTCAGTGACCATACACCGGGTGAAAACGACAGACAGGAGAGAGGTAGTAGTGTAAAAGTACATGTAGTAGGCAGGATTGTATTCTTACCTGTGTTTCACTGGGACTATTGCTGGATCACTGAGTCCCTTTTGTGCATGTCTTCTTCCTCTGCTTCCTCCTCGTCACTGTCCACAGGCTCCACAGCTGCCACAACACCGCCATCTGGACCATCCTCCTGCAGAAAAGGCACCTGGCGTCGCAAAGCCAAGTTGTGAAGCATACAGCAGGCCACGATGATCTGGCACACCTTCTTTGGTGAGTAGAATAGGGATCCACCTGTCATATGGAGGCACCTGAACCTGGCCTTCAGGAGGCCGAAGGTCTACTCAATCACCCTCCTAGTTCGCCCATGGGCCTCATTGTAGCGTTCCTTTGCCCTGGTCCTGGGATTCCTCAAAGGGGTCAGTAGCCATGACAGGTTGGAGTAACCAGATTCACCTGCAAATGGTGAGGGGTAACTGTTAGACACACACTAACCTGAAGGGATAACCCCAGACCCAGACAACAATTCCCACTGACTTGCTTCCAGGTGCTCACCTAATAGCCACACACGGTGCCTCTGGAGTTGACCAATCACATAAGGGATGCTGCTATTCCGCAGGATGTAGGCGTCATGCACTGAGCCAGGGAACATGGTATTCACATGGGAGATGTACTGGTCTGCCAAACATACCATCTGTACATTCATAGAATAACTCTTCCGGTTTCTGTACACCTGTTCACTCCTGTGGGGGGGGGGTGCAAAGTCACATGGGTCCCATCAATGTCACCTATGATGTTGGGGATAGGTCCCTGGGCATAGAAATCACCTTTGACTGTAGGCAAATCCTCCACCTGAGGGAAAACGATGTAGCTCCGCATGTGTTTCAGAAGGGCAGACAACACCCTGGACAATACGTATGAGAACATAGGCCTGGACATCCCTGATGCCATGGCCACAGTTGTTTGAAAAGAGCCACTTGCAAGGAAATGGAGCACTGACAGCACCTGCACTTGATGGGGGATTCCTGTGGGATGGCGGATTTCTGACATCAGGTCTGGCTCCGACTGGGTACACAGTTCCTGGATTGTGACACGGTCAAGCCTGTAGGTGATTATCAAATGTCGCTCCCCCATTGTCGACAGGTCCACCAACGGTCGTTACACCGGAGGATGCCGCCATCTCCTCACATGTCCCAGCGGACGGTGCCTATGAAGGACAACAGGAAGCACAGAGTCAAACAACTCAGAGGTACGTACCCACAGTTTACACAGAACACCAATCATTCACAAAAGGTGGCCTGTATGTGTGTTGAGACTAGGCCTAGGTATGTGTGACACAGTTGGAGTTGAAGCCATGTGGGACCCTGAAATGGCGGCTGCCTGACCTGTAAAGTGGGACAATGGGATGTGAGGTAACTGCGCTGGCGTTATACACCGTCGCGGTAGGAGGTCGAAGACTGCGGCGCAATGCTGCATTGCTTAACATTGGACCCTATGGGTCCCAGGAGCCAATGACGATGTACGCCGGCGGTGACGGTACGCACCACCGCGGACATGACTGCCGCAGATGTGACCGCCATTTTCTATCTGTTCAATCACTTGATACCTGATCTTTGACAGGAGAGGACCTACACTCAAAGTGCTGCTGTGACCTCGGTCTGGAAGAGACAATGGCTCGAGTGTCTGGGGAAAGGGCCCCTGCCTTCACATCGGAGGAGTTGGAGAAGCTCGTGGATGGGGTCCTCCCCAGTACACGCTACTCTACGGTCCTCCAGATAAACAGGTAAGTACACAGGGAGCATGTTGTATAGGCTATGCCTGTGTGGAGAGGTCTGGATGTAAGAAGGAAGGGGGCAGAGTGCTGCGTGCATGAAAGACGGTGAGTGCATGTGCCACATGCCAAGGGTAGAGATGGGGGCCAATCACTTTGACGGTGCAGTTGGTAATGACTTCTCTTCTTCCCCTGTACGTTTCATGTAGGTCAGCGCCCACCAGAAGAAAGATAATTGGTGTGCCATCACCAAGGACGTCCGGACCCTGGGAGTCTACCACAGGCGGAGCACCCACTGCCGGAAAAGATGGGAGGACATTCGCCACTGGAGCAAGAAGACGGCGGAGGCTCAGCTGGGGATGGCCTCCCAACGTGGGAGGGGTGCCCGTCGCACTATGACCCCCCGATGTTCAGGATCCTGGCGGTGGCCTACCCGGAGTTGGATGGGCGCTTGAGGGCATCACAGCAGACACAAGGGGATGAGTACACTCTCATTCTGCTGACTTTGCGCACAGTGGAGTTGTCTGGGTGGGGGAGGAGGCTGTGGATTTCCCTAGGCCAGGGCGAGTTCCGTAGGCAAGACCCCTCCGTAAGGCAAGCCATGTGGCACCCCAGACCTCCGCACTGTTTGTGTTTGTACCGCCGTGGAGTTCTGAGTGTTAAAGTGGCTGTCTTTGTTGGCGGTTTATGCCACAGTCGCAACTGCAATTTTTTTACCGCCGGCCTATTGCCGGTCTTACCGCCGCTTTAACACCGTCCGCCAGGGTTGTAATGACCACCTATGTCTTCTTTTATAAGAAACTTTTGCACAACCAGGCTGATGCAGTACACCAAAGAATGGACCCTGAAATAGCCAAAGTCTGCCACAGCCTTGACTATGTTACTGCCATTATCTGTGGCAACAAATCCAACTTGAAAACCTCTGGGTCACAGCTTTGTGTGACTTCTCTATGGAGAACATGGCTACTGTTGCAATGTGCTGAATGCTCCTAAAACCTTCTTCAGGAACAAGAACTGTAGATAGTGTATCCTTTACCCCCCCTGAAAAGACATCCAGTGTGCAGTGATGCACATGTAATCAGTCTCCAGCAACTCTAGGAAAATAGGTCCGGCTTGGAACCTTCCATTTAGGGCAGAGGGCTGCCACAAACTCTAAGAATCCTAATTCTTCCACAAAAGAAAAAGGGAAGGAGATCCAGCACTTACATTTCTGCCAGCTTCCCATTGTATAAACTGCCATTGGGTGGTTGCAGTATTAGGGACCCTCCTGCCTAAACATGCCCATAATTGTAGCCTAGATGTTCTTCTTTTGTGGGGCCACTGACGTAGGTGATTTTTGAGATGTAGGTGGTAGTAAACTCAGTGTGTGTCATGGTGTAGTCACCATATGTTGTAGTGTCTCCATCCAACTATAAGTCTTACTGTGCCATTGTGAAGTCACTGAGGTGGGTGATTCTGGCGCACTGCTGGAGACAGGGTTGCTATGCGTGAGGATGTCACTCTTTTCTTCCTCACCTTCCACCATGATTTCACTGGTTGCAGCTGATGTTTCCTATCTCCCCTCATCTGTTCTACCATAACCACGTTGAGTTGTTTGTTTAAGGTGCTGCTTACACCGGATTGCATGATGTTTTTTCTTATGGATCATCTGACCTCCAGTACCATAAATGTGACCTAGGCTTACATGGATGAACACTTGCGTAGCAAATGGAGCTTATGGCAATTTTCTCCTCCTGTTTGCTAATCGTAAAAAAGTCCCAATTTTGGTCCACTGCCAATGCCTGAAGAAGAACTTGATGTAGGTGATCGTGGGTGTGTTGATTGCCTCTCTGCAGTGCATACTTCTAATGAGGTAACGAGTTGGTGCAGATCACTGCTGGGGCCTTACAAATATGGGAGCTGGTGGTGCAGCCTGTGCCACATCCCTCAGAGCAGGTTGGATAGTAATGTCAAACTCCTCTGTGCCAGCTTCCACAATGTCTGTCTCGTCATCATCATCATCATCACCATTCCCTTCCATGATTCTAAGGCTTTCTGGAACTTTTCTCCCGGACTCTGCCGGCGTCCAATCATTGACTATCATCATCATCAGAAGAGGTGCTTGGTGAAAAAATTTTCTTGCTGGAGATGTAGGAGCCCTTGATTCTAAAAGAGGAGGCTCATGCTCTATAGAAAGCTCAACCTTCTGTTCTGCTCCAACTTTCGGAAGATCAGGCCGTGGGTGCTGTCCACATTGCTCTGTTTCCTGAAATGATTATGTACTACTTTGTGAAAGGGACAAATCCAATTCAACATCACTGCTCGTCGGTGTCACCTTGATCGCAGTGATTGCCTCACTGACAGATATGGTCTTGCACATGGTTTGGGGTGGTACTGTTGATGCAGTTTTGCTCCCAGGTTTCTCCCCGGAGACAGGAGTGGCTAGCACACGTCTCCCAAAAAAGGTTGCGGTTGGCACACCACTGGCGGAAAGCTACTTCTTCTCACTGCTTTCTTAATCTTTAGTTTGACAGTGGCACTAAGATACACAAGCAAAAGATTTTGGTGCCTGTGGACTGAAGTAACTGTAAGGCCCTCTCTTTGCCAGTACTCTGGTTGATGTGGGGTCTCTTCTCTTGTACACCTAAAAAAAAACAAGCAAGAAAAACATGTAGTTAGTGAAACAAGTCATTGTTACAGGTTGAAAATAGTACAGAGAAATGCAATCTTAGTGTGGTTGTTTATTTAATACACCTATTTAAGTAAACATTGTAAAGGCAAACCACACACCACACATTAAAAAATTACATTTCAAATCATACATCACAACATGCAGATCTAGCTATTTGCTTTATCTCCATCTGTTTTAAGGGGACACCTGGGGTAGTCAGAGAGAGATGCATAGGCAAATGTAATAATCCCCTAAATAGCCTATAGCAGCAGAGTGGTCCAGGGGAAATGTAATAATTGTTAACAAAATGAATTATGCTGTTGATTATTCTGCAATGCTCAACAGCAAGGATGTCCAGGAGGAAATGGAATTACAACTAAGAAAGTGAATACTGTAGTGCATCTTTGGTGGATGGATTGATGGAGGAATGGAATAGATAGGATGGATGTGGAAGGATGGGTCAAGGCAAAATGCAGAATTAAATAAAAATTAAATTAGAAGTAAAAAGGTTTTAAAATTAAATTTTTTAATTAGTAAAATTAAAATATAGATGTAATAACTTAAAATTAAAAAACAAATTTAATAAAGCAGTAAAAATATTAAAAAATAAAACATAAACATAAAAATTAAAATAAAAAGACATTTAAAAACTGAAATTAGACTTCAAGATTAAAAAAGTTTTTTAAAAAATCACATTTTAAAACAAATATAACAATTAAAAGAAAAAAGAAATTAAAAATGTTTTAAAAAATCTAAAAAAATAAAAAGGTAAAATAAATGGAAAAATGAAAAAATTAAACAAATGGCATATAAAATTAAAATGTAAAAATTAAAATAGAAAAAATTAAAATAGAAACTTTAAAAACAAATGATCAATAATTAAGTATGTTTCTATGTACGTCTATGTCAAAGACACACTGGTTGCACAGTGTACGCATAAAAAAACATGAGAGAGTGGTGGGAGTCCTACCGCCCCACACATACTCCCAAAGCAAAAATACACATCTACATACCACTGGAAGTGTGGGGTCAGAGGAGAGGGTGCGAATGGATTAGTGCATCCTCAGCTAATAATGCTGATTAGGTATTGATAAGTTCTAGATGGAGGTGTGTGTGGAAAGTAACTATGAGGATGGCTGTGTCTTACATGAGGAAGTTCCCTTTACGGACTAGGTGGTCTCACACACATTATAGTATCATGCTTCATCATTTGACCACCTAGCCCCACCCAGGTAAGATAGTACTACCTGGGCGGACTCAACCTCGTTGTTAAAGGAACAGTAGAGAGAGTGCTGAAATTAATCTTACTGGATAATTAACAGGGATCCAGAAATATGTTGGTCCCTGCTTTTTAGACTCTATGAGACATTAGCACTCAACTGAGTCACAATTCCCTTTTAACCTTACCTGCGTACACCTTTATTATAAATACCCAACCGGGATTGGTGACACGTATGGTATTTTTATTCCCAACCACACATTTCACTCATATCAGTAATCCCCACTGATGCTGATGTTTGAATGGCAACATAAACCCGGTAGTCAGTTACGTCTTAGGGCCTCATTACGAGTTTGGAATTCTCAGGACCACCATGTTGGTTGTGGCGGTTTTACCATCAACAGGCTGGTGGAGATAACCAGCCAATTATGACATGGGCGGTACTCAGTACAGAACACAGCCAAAGCACTGCTGGCACATCCACTGCTGACACAGACGACAGTAGCCACCTGCAGGCCAGCAGAGACCATGTTTCTGAAAGACAGATTACAAGGTTTCACACCTCCAAGGTTTCCGCCGCGGTTGCACCACCACGGAAACCAAGGCAGAAACCAACTGCATAAAAGGAAACACCCAGCTTCGGGAAGCCACACTCGTCTGGAGCCACCTTGGGACCTGAACTGGACGTCATCCCACTGCTCCTGGTTGCCCAATGACGGCGACAGCAACCATAAGTACACTCCCTTACCTGTTAAGGATGTAGATTGTCAATTTTTTTACACTCACACAACATACATTCAGGAAGGTGGTGCGAGGGCAACACTCACACATAACAGCACACTAACACGCACACTCACATACAGTCACACACTCTCACATATATTAATTATCTATATAGATAGATAGATAGATAGATAGATAGATAGATAGATAGATAGATAGATAGATAGATAGATAGATATTGGAAAAACAAAGGCCATAGGCCAGTCTTTAAATAACAGTCTTAATGCACACAGTGCACATATGTGTGTCCTGACCTTGACTCCTGACTACCATGTAACTTCCACAGGTATAGGCATCTATGGGACAGGCATGCACCTCAGGGGTTATCTGGATGTGTGTGGAGAGAGTGTTTTGGTTAAGGTTTTGGAGGGGTTTTTGATGATCTGGTTTCATATGGGGGTCATGGCTTCATCTTAGGTTTTTCTTGGCAGTGGGAGGGGCATAGGTACTTGCAGGTGGGGCAGGGCCGGTCTTGTAGGTGATAGGGTTGGGGTTGATCATAGCAAAAGTGTTTGGGTGTGGAGGGAGAGGGAATGGTTGTCTGAGGTGTTGGTGTGGATGTCTGGGTTGCATGTTTGTGTGAGGTATGTTTGTGGGTGGTTGGCGTCTGTTGGAATGGTGAATGCTGGCATTTATGTGTCTTCAGACGAGGGTGGGTGGAGGTGCTGGGGGATGCTGTGGTGGGTGGGTAGCTGCCTGGTGGGGTTGTGACTGCACGTATGGTGGATGTGCTGCATGTAGGTGTGTCCGTGGTTGTAGCGTCTGCGGGTGTGGTGACTGTGGTGGATGTCTGAGGGTCTGTTGTGGTGCTGTCTGTGGGTAGGATTGGTGTGGTGGCTGATCTCTGAATGCTTGTGCATTGTCTGCAGGTGTGTCAGGTATTATATCAGTGATGCTGGGGGTGGTGAGGCTGTCAGGGAAGGTTGTTACTGTTGCTGTGTGTGCATCTAAATATTGCTTGTGTGCATGCTGGTGGTGTGCCTTGTGGTGCTTGTATTTGTCTAAGGTACTCTTGGATGTTGAGGTGGATGCATGCCTGTCTGTCTGTGTGCTTTGGCTGGGTCGGAGAAGAGGGGTTTAGGATTGGGAAAAAGAAGGTGGAGGGGGACAGGAGGCAAAGGGTGACTGGCTGCCATCATTGTGGAGGCCAGAGCCTGAAAGGATCTCTGTAGGCCAGTCAGTGTACCATGAATGCCCACCAGGAATATATAACTCTGTTGGATCTGAGTTGCAAGTCCATGGATAGCATTCACACTGGTAGACTGACCCACAGAGATGGACCTTAGGAGGTCAATCGCCTCCTCACTGAGGGCAGCAGGGCTGACAGGGGCAGGGGCAGTGGTGCCAGTGGCAAAGGATACACCCACCCTCTTGTGTAAGAGGGCACGGCTAACTGGGTGGGGAGCTACTGGGAGGGCAATGGTAGTAAGGGAAGTGGCAGACTTATATGGTGCTGGGGTGGTCCCAGATGGGTCTGCCACTGCCAGGGAGTGTCCACTGGAGGAGGATTCCGAAGATGGGTCTGCCACTGCCAGGGAGTATCCACGGGAGGAAGATTCTGAAGATGAAGTAGTGGATCCTGCCTCTCCTGTGGCACTCTCCTCACCCTCTGGGCAACTGGGTCCCTCGATGTCAGAGGTATCATCACTTCGGGTCCCGTGGGCAGCAGCTTCCCTACTAAGCTATGCCCCGTCTCATTTGCCTGATGATGCTGATGCTGAGAAACAGAGAGGTAGGGTCATCACATTCTTTACATACACATACATTACACCACACACAACAATTACATCACATCTATGTGTAAAACACCCCCACGTAGGAACCATTTAGATACGTAAAACAGAAAAGAATATACACAGTTCCACTACATATGTATGAGCCTCTAATTCACAGGTTCCTGGGTATTCAAATTTTAGAAGCAAGAGCCCTCACTCACCAACTGGTGACATGCTTCATCATAGGGCTATACTCCTCATCAGGCCGACACTGCAATGCCTGACGGGCCCCACAAGGGGGCACTTTGCCGGAGATCTTTTATAATGGTAACCAGCCAGTCAAAAGGAAGATATGTGTAGGATTGGTATGAAAAAGAGAGTGCTGTTAAAAATGACTAGAGGTAAAACATAAATTTATTGTGAAATTCGACCTCTGTCATGATTAGAAACAAAAATAAGGGGAGATCATAACATAAGGTTTAAACTCCCCTCACACAAAATGCCAATAGTTTTCACTAACTTCCTAAATTTAGAGAGTAGTGAGGTAGATACAGGATCCCCTGTACTACTCTTAAATCATGGTCAACATGTTTGTCGCTTGATAGTCAAAATAATCTGGAGCGATTCGTCAGGAACAATACAACCTACCTAATCCTTAGAGAAATATCCATATTCGGGATGATATATTTAGCAGGAACCTAGAAGTTAAAAAAGAGACAACATGATCGGTAAACAAGTGGTGAGCACTAAAATATGTGCCGGGTGTCAACAAATCAAGGCCACATACTTGTGAAATATCCCTTCCGTGATGTGCCAAAACAACAGTGAAAGAGGAAACTTTTTAAATATACACATAGAAGCAACTTTGCCAAAGGTGCTTACCCTCCTCATATTAGTGGATGGGCCCCATCGGGGAAAGCACCAAGCTTGCGTGGTCCAATGTGGTCTAAGTATATAGATGCAAAATAAAGAACTATTAGGCTAAGAGCATTTATTATGTTAATTTTAAGTAGAGCCAAAAACCTCCTACTGAGAAGATTTTTATCTAAATGATACAACCCAGACTCTATCTAGAAAGTCAATACCTAATGCGTTTTGTTGGTATCAGTCAGGTACAAATTCTACTGATAAAAACTGTCACAGAGACCTCCCTTATTAACAGCGACCTCTGTCTTTCCTGGAATATAAGCAAGGAAATTAAAGCAGTACTTGGTCTGAATATGTAAAGCGAACATGACATGGTCTAAATATTCCCACCGGGTTGCACCCTTATGTCACATCTTCTGGTGTACTGAGTAAATAGTGCACCCAAATTAAAATTAAGAAGGGAAAAGAGTAGCACTAATGTAAGGGTCAAGCTTGCATAGGGTAAAGTATGTACGTAATTACTGCCGGTCGATGAAGCTTTCCGCACAAAAAAGCAGACACAAGTGTGACCACCAACATGACCTCATACCGGGGTCTATAGGGAATGGAGAATCCCATCCCTCAAATAGGTTTTAATCAAAGCGCATACACGCCGGGCGTCCCAAGGTTGAAGCCGGGACCGCGTGTCACGGTCCCGGAAGAAAGCGTTGCTCAGAAAATACATGCCGGCTCAATAGAATACAACCGACAAAGAATGACAAGAAAGAGGTATACAAAGGAGGAAATCTGCCCCGGACATATCATGAACGGTCCGGGGCATGGTATACCGCGTCAGACGCGTTGAACGATCGCTGCACTTTCTAGTTTTACAGCCATGATTTGCGGTCCAACCTACTTCATCCCGCAGCCCCCGGAACAGTGGGGCTCATCTGTGAGGTGGAGTTTTTATCAGTAGGGAAATTCGTAGAAAGCGAGAAAGGACTGTCGTGCCTCTGTGCCGTATTTATACTTTTTATTGCGCCGCATTTGCGCCGCTTTTTGACGCAAAACAGCACAAACCTACAAAATACAATGGCATTTTGCAAGTTTGCGCCGTTTTTGCATCTAAAAACGACGCAAATGCGGCGCAAAAAAAGTATAAATACGGGCCTAAAAAAGTACAACGGGGGGTGGGGGGGGGGGGGTCGTCCATTTTTGAAGAGGCTACAGAAGGTTCGCTCAGAGTCATATATTAATGCAAAAACTACTCTATTTTGAAGCCACAGGGCTAAAATAGTGACATAATGAGGAAACTAATAAGATGTTGTAAGGACCAAAACAGGCTTCAACAAATTTTTTTTTAAAAGACATGTCCAAGATTGGGTAAATCTGGTTCTAGTAATGTCACAAATAGATATGGGATACATGAAATGGACCATAGAACAGGGAAGGTGATACTCCTACTCATGAATGAAATTATTCCAAGGAATATTGTCGTTAAGCCCCATCTGGTGTGTCTTTAATCCAAAGACCCACCGTTGTTCCTTCTCAAATAACATGGTGGTACTATCCCTGTTGTCCTTGACTGTTTCCAGAATGACCCAGCTCAGGTCATTGGAAGTATGTTTCTTGTCAATAAAATGGTTTGTCATTTTGGTCGCAGCTCTATGACACCTGATAGTACTACGGTGTTCATTAATGCGTATTTTGATCATTCTGGTAGTCATATCTATATATCGTAAGTTACAAGGACACAGAACCATTTAGAACCAACATCATGTCACAGCAACATACATTCCACAACCCTATATGACAACAATGTCACACATAATATAAGCTTACAATCTGACCTCTACATCATCATCCTTCATCAGTACAGCTAAAAAACTAACTATTCCTGCACAAGATAATTTAACAACATCATAAGTGTGTCCCTACACAGAGCATTACCGTGAAACAACAATCCATCAAAGGAAAACAGTGTTAACAGTGTTAACTTTGATTTATAACTCGTACCTTCTCCAAATCTACACTTGCTCAGTCTATTGCCAGAATGTCATGTTCTATGAAAGTTACCTCATCACATTGCAATTATAACACAGCATGTTGCTTAGCTATCACATCTCTAAAATGTAACTGTGCATATAACATTCACAATGGCAAAACCCAGATGCATGAACTCCATTTAGCATATGCAGTTTTGAAGTATAATAGACTCCCAATCCATATCAGCAACACATATATCAACTGTGTTTTTACAAAGGATTGCACAGACATTCTGGACCTACTCATCTTAGTCATTCTCACATAGAAAACAAAGTCATGTATAGCAATAAGGGTCTACTTAGCACTCAGGGTACACCCACAGACAACCACGGGGAGCACACCAACACCTTCAGTACAATGGACATCTGTTGGGTGCATGAAGACCACATACAATTTCACTGATCATGTTGTGTAGCAACCACCATATAGTAAGATCAAATGACCAACATCACTATAATCACTTCAGACATGAGTCATATTACATCTTTGGAGTACAGTTACACTAACATAAACCTCTTCTAAAGTAGCCATGATTGACACATACACCAAGAGTCCAGCAATTTCTCTGACAAGATATACCATTCCGACCAACATATAACTGTCAGCTACAACAACTGCAACAATATGAAGTCATGGTTAATTAGCTTATCCATACTAAAATACTTCAAAACAGAATCAGGAGAGCAAATGTAAGTATACTAAACCTTAATCTTAAATCTTAAAAATGGCATGGAGTACCAATGACACATGGGCCCTCATTACAACTCTGGTGGACGGTGTTAAAGCGGCGGTAAGACCGCCAACCGGCCAGCGGTAAAAAATTTGCAATTACGACCGTGGCAGAAACCGCCAACAAAGACAGCCACTTTAACACTCCGACCGCCACGGCGGTACAAACAAACAGCGCGGCGGTCACCGCCAACAGACAGGCAGAAGACAATGTACCACCCACACTATTATGGCAGGCCAATCCGCCACCTTTTCCGGGGCGGATTCACTGCGGATAAAAACACGGCAGAATCAGGAATTTCGAAGGGAAAACGCTCACCTCTACACACTCCACGAGGAACGAGGACACCATGGACCCGAAACTCCAAATTCTACCTGCGATAGTCTTCCTGCTCCTCTACCAGGAGGACGAACGCTGGCGGCGAAGACCACAGTGAGTACTGCACCCACGACACAAGGGAGGGGGAGGCAAAATACAGGGACACACACACGCAACACCCCCACCCCCACCCTCACACACTACAACACACACACTAATACATATCTATACATTATAGTTACACCCCCCAACCCCCCTGGAAGAATGCAAAGACCAAAGGAAATGATTGTAACCATTGTAATCTATTAAAATACAGTACTATAAAATATATATACCCTATAAACAAATATATACAGCAATAATACAAGTCCAGGTATTGCACCATTAATAGTCCATGGACCACTGGGCCCAAAATGCATGGGAGAGGCCCACACTCGATACCAGATCAAAACAGAGAGAACACTGCAGGGGCATCAGATAGAAATACAACAGGCACCTCAGGGGGAAGGGAAGGGGGGCACCTCAGCTGGATGAGTGCACAACGCCAGATCCACAAGGGGGGCTCAATGCCCACTGTTCAATCTTGGGGAGTGCAAAGCCACAGTCTCTCAAGTCTCTACAGTGGGTGGTTTGCCCACTGTTCAATCCTGGGGAATGCAAAGCCACAGTCTCTCAAGTCTCTACAGTGGGTGCTTTGCCCACTGTTCAATCCTGGGGAGTGCAAAGCTACAGTCTCTCAAGTTGATAACAGTCTCCACTGGTTCTGGTGGGGACTGGTGCCCAGAGTACTTCATCCTGTGAAGGATAGAGGTAGTGGATGGATCTCTCCACTGTTTCTGGAGGGGGACTGATGCCCAGAGTGCTTCATCCTGTGAAGGAAAGAGGTAGTGGATGGATCTCTCCACTGGTTCTGGAGGGGGACTGGTGCCCAGAGTGCTTCATCCTGTGAAGGACAGAGGTAGTGTATGGATCTCTCCTCTGGTTCTGGAGGGGGACTGGTGCCCAGAGTGCTTCATCCTGTGAAGGTCAGAGGTAGTGGATGGATGTCTCCACCGATTATGGACGGGGACTGGTGCCCAGAGTGCATCCCTCACCCCATGACGGTTCCAGTTGCGTCAGTGCCCCTGCCGCTCATGGGCTAGCGGTACTTGATTTGGCGGTGCCCTGTTCAGCGGTGCTTGATTTGGTGGTGCCCTGTTCAGCGGTGCTTGGGTTGGCGGTGCCCTGTTCAGCGGTGATTGAGTTGGAGGTGCCCTGTTCAGCGGTGCTTGAGTTGGCGGTGCCCTGTTCAGCGGTGCTTGAGTTGGCGGTGCCCTGTTCGGCGGTGCTTGATTTGGCGGTGCCCTGTTCAGCGGTGCTTGATTTGGCAGTGCCCTGTTCAGCTGTGCTTGAGTTGGTGGTGCCCTGTTCAGCTGTGCTTGATTTGGCGGTGCCCTGTTCAGCGCTGCTTGATTTGTCGGTGCCCTGTTCAGCGGTGCTTGATTTGGTGGTGTCCTGTTCAGCGGTGCTTGAGTTGGCGGTCCTTTATGGCCCAGCGGGGCTTGTGCTGGCAGTCCTTCATGATTAAGCGGGGCTTGTGCTGGCGGTCCTTCATGGCCCAGCGGGTCTTGTGCTGGTGGTGGCCTCCTGAGCAGCTGGGCTGGGGCTGGCGGGGCCCTCCTGGGCAGCTGGGATGGGGCTGGCGGGGGCCTCCTGGGCAGCTGGGCTGGGGCTGGCGGTGGCCTCTTGGGCAGCGGGGATGGGGCTGGCGGGGCCCTCCTGGGCAGCAGGGATGATGGCAGTCTTCTCCGCCGTGCTGCTCTTCCCAGATTTGCTGGGCTTCTTGTGGCCCTTCCCCACCTTGGGAGGTGTCACAGCTGACTCCACACTCCCACCGGGACCGCTGGGAGTGGCTTTGGTGGACGAAGTCTTCCCCCTCTCCCACCGGGCACTGACCAACTTATGATGCTTCACAGGGGGGGGGGGAGACTGGCTGTGCTGTGGCTCCATGCCACACTGGCTGTCCTGGTGGCCGGTGCACTCCATATACCTGTGACTACAGGCACCACTGGTCCCAGAGATGTTGTGGCTGAGATGCTAGTTCGGGACCTATGAGATGGATGGGGTGAGGGAGGTGTGGGAAAAAGGTCAAGGATGGACAGGAAAAGTTTTTTGGACACACTGGGACGGGTAGCTGGAGGGGGTTTGGGAGTGGAGGAAGAGGTGGTGGTAGTAGGAGGTGTACGTTTGGTGACTTTGGGTGCAGGTGCATGCGCTGGAGGCTGTTGTGAGGTAGATGGCTGTTGGGTGGGTGTGTGCCTGCATTTGTGTATCTTGGGAGGGGGCGTCACAGACACACTGGGAGAGGACACAGGGGACATGTGAATGGTAGTGGGGGTGGTGACTGCACGTGAGCGGGGTGTGCTGGTGAGGGACATAGTGGCTGTAGAGGTAGTGCATGCAGGTGTGTGTGTAGACAAGACTGGGAGGGAGGAAGGAGAAGACGACGAGGGGGACACAGTGGAGGCAGTGGATGTTGGTGTGTCTGCATGTGTCTGATGCTTGCGTGAGTGTCTGTGGGATTTGTGGTGCTTATGTTTCCCTGAGCTTCCCTTGTGTGGTGAGGTGTGTTCAGGCTGGTCTGATGGTGTGCTTGGGATAGGCAGAGGTACAGGGGATTGGGTCTGGGTGGAGGAATTTGGAGGGGGGAGGCTAGACACAGGGACAATGGCTGCCATCATTGCTGAGGCCAGAGTTTGAAAGGCTCGGTGAAGGGCCGCCTGACCAGAATGAATGCCCTCCAGGAATGCATTAGTTTGTTGCAACTGCCTTTCTACACCCTGGATGGCATTCAAAATGGTAAAATGCCCAACAGTGAGGGACCTGAGGAGGTCAATGGCCTCCTCACTGAGGGCAGCAGGGGTGACTGGGGCAGGGCCTCAGGTGCCTGGGGTGAAGGGCACGGGGGAAGGCTGAGGGGATGGTGGGAGGGCGGTGCTGGTAGGGGGGGGTGGCGGCTGTACCTGTAGATGCGGGGGCACAGATGTTGCTGCCACCACAAGGGAGCTCCCATCAGAGGACGAGTCCGTGTCGCTGGTCTCAGCTCCTGTCCCCGCTGTGGAGCTCCCCTCGCCCTCTGTCCCACTGGTGAATTCAGCGTCCGTAGTGTGGCCCTCCATGGCCATGTGGGATGCAGCTTCCTCGTGCTCTGGTGCCACTGCTCCTCCACCTGATGATGCTAATGCACACAAGAACAGGGAGACCACAAAAAGGGGGGGGAACAGAATAAAGACATGTTGAGTGTATGGATTACCGATACTGTTGGCGGACAAGACAGACACAGAAACCCCCTGCACTACGCCGCGCTCTTGGGCTCTACAGTGCAATTCCTGGGAAATGGCCTACAAGGCTATGGACAACATGTGCACACATAGATGACACAGGGGCACGAATAGCTGTACTTGGCACTCTACAGAGGTGGGGTGGGGGGCCACAGGGCTATGCCTTATGGAGGGGTCTAGCCTACGGAACTCACCCTGGCCTAGGGAAACCCACAGCCCTCCTCCTCCACCCAGACAACTCCACTGCGCGCAAACTTAGCTGAATGAGAGTGTACTCACCCCCTTGTGTCTTCTGGGATGCCCTCAAGCACCCATCCAACTCCGCGTAGGCCACCGCCAGGATCCTGAACATCAGGGGGGTCATGGTTCGACGGGCACCTCTCCCACGTTGGGAGGCCATCCCCAGCTGAGCCTCCACCGTCTTCTTGCTCCAGCGGCGAATGTCCTCCCATCTTTTCCAGCCGTGGGTGCTCCGTCTGTGGTAGACCCCCAGGGTCCGGACGTCCTTGGCGATGGCACGCCAAATATCTTTCTTCTGGTGGGCGCTGACCTACATGAAATATACAGGGGAAGAAGAGAAGTCATTACCAACTGCACCGTCAAAGTGAGTGGCCCCCATCCCTACCCTTGCCATGTGGCACATGCACCCACCGTCTTTCATGCATGCAGAACTCTGCCCCCTTCTTTCTTACATCCAGCCCTCTCCACACAGGCATAGCCCGTACAACATGCTCCCTGTGTACTTACCTGTTTGTCTGGAGGACCGTAGAGTAGCGTGTACTGGGAGAGGACCCCATCAAAGAGCTTCTCCAACTCCTCCGATGTGAAGGCAGGGTCCCTTTCCCCAGACGCATGAGCCATTGTATCTTCCAGACTGAGGTCACAGCAGCACTTGCAGTGTAGGTCCTCTCCTGTCGAAGATCAGGTATCGAGTGATTCAACAGATAGAAAATGTCGGTCACGTCCGCGGCGGTCATGTCCACGGCGGTGCATACCATCACCGCCGGCGTACATCGTCATTGGCTCCTGGGACCCATAGGGTCCAATGTTAACCAATGCAGCATTGCGCCGAAGTCTTCGACCGCCTACCGCGACGGTGTACAACGCCAGCGCAGTTACCTCACATCCCATTGTCCCACTTTACAGGTCAGGCAGCCGCCATTTCAGGGGCCCACATGGCCTAATTTCCAACTGCGTCACACATACCTAGGCCTAGTCTCAACACACATACAGGCCACCTTTTGTGTATGATTGGTGTTCTGTGTAAACTGTGGGTATGTACCTCTGAGTTGTTTGACTCTGTGGTCGCTGTGGTCCTTCATAGGCACCGTCCGCTGGGACATGTGAGCAGATGGCGGCATCCTCCGGTGTACCGACTGCTGGTGGACCTGTCGACAATGGAGGAAAGACATTTAATAATCACCTACAGGTTTGACCGTGCCACAATCCAGGAACTGTGTACCCAGTTGGAGCCAGACCTGATGTCAGCAATCCGCCATCCCACAGGAATCCCTCCTCAAGTGCAGGTGCTATCTAGTGCTCCATTTTCTTGCAAGTGGGTCTTTTCAAACAACTGTGGCCATGGCATCAGGGATGTCCCAGCCTATGTTCTCAAACGTATTGTCCAGAGTGTTGTCTGCCCTGCTGAAACACATGCGGAGCTACATCGTTTTCCTTCAGGTGGAGGATTTGCCTACAGTGAAAGGTGACTTCTATGCCCTTGGACATATCCCCAACATCATAGGTGCCATTGATGGGACCCATGTGGCTTTGGTCCCCCCCCACAGGAGTGAACAGGTGTACAGAAACCAGAAGAGTTATCATTCGATGAATGTACAGATGTTATGTTTGGCAGACCAGTACATCTCCCATGTGAATGCCATGTTCCCTGGCTCAGTGCATGACGCCTACATCCTTCGGAATAGCAGCACCCCTTATGTGATGGGTCAACTCCAGAGGCACTGTGTGTGGCTATTAGGTGAGCCCCTGGAAGCAAGACAGTGGGAATAGCTGTCTGGGTTTATCCCTCCAGGTTAGTGTGTGTCTAGCAGTTGTCCCTCGCCATTTTCAGGTGACTCTGGGTACCCCAACCTATCATGGCTACTGACCCCAGTGAAGAATCCCAGGACCAGGGCAGAGGAACGCTACAATGAGGCCTATGGGCAAACTAGGAGGGTGATCGAGTGGACCATCAGCCTCCTGAAGACCAGGTTCAGGTGCCTCCACATGACAGGTGGAGCCCTATTCTACTCACCAGAGAAGGTGTGCCAGATCATCGTGGCCTGCTGTACGCTTCACAACTTGGCTTTTCGACGACAGGTGCCTTTACTGCAGGAGGATGGTCCAGATGGCGGTGCTGAGGCAGCTGTGGAGCCTGTGGACAGTGATGAGGATGAAGCAGAGGAAGAAGACATGCAGAAACGGGACTCAGTGATCCAGCAATATTTCCAGTGAAACACAGGTGAGAATGCATTCCTGCCTACTACATGTACTTTTACACTACTACCTCTCTACTGTCTGTCGTTTTCACCCAGTGTATGGTCACTGAGTTGTCACTTTCCCTTACGGTTTCACAGATGTGGGTCCCAACGTGTGTCATCTGCTTAGATTCCTCATGGACTAGAGCTGTGTGACATAGGTATGTTGACATTACTATTTCAAGATCATTTGGTCACTGTAATTGCAAATACACTATTTCGAAATCACAGACAGACTCCAGATCATTTTGTGCTTTAGGTGTGTTTATTTAAATGCAAAATATTGGAGGGGGAAGTTAAATGGTGAGGGGTGATGGCGGAGGAGTGTCCATGGCAGAGTCCAGTCTATTAGTCTCACAGGTGCATTGCCCAAATGGGCATAGGAAGTGGAGCTGGGGCAGTTTAATTATGGACAGGGTGACAAAGTGTGGGACAGTGGGATGACAATCAGGGTGGTCTCATTTCTTGGTGGGGGTCTTGGCATTGTGCTCTGTCTTGTTCCTGGATCTCAGGGACCGTTTGCGGGGTGGTTCTCCCTCTGCAGGGAGTGGGGTGCTGGTGTGGTGGTCCTGTGGTGGGGCGTCCTGTCCACTAGCGCCGGCGGAGGTGGTGGGCAGTTCATCGTCCATGCTAGTGGCAGGGGCCCCTTGTAGTGCCACAGTGTCCCTCCTGGTGTTAAGTAGTTCCTTCAGCACCCCTACGATGGTGCCCAGGGTGGAGCTGATGGTTCTGAGTTCCTCCGTGAATCCCATATACTGTTCCTCCTGCATGCGCTGGGTCTCCTGAAACTTGGCCAGTACCATTGCCATCATCTCCTGGAAGTGGTGGTATGCTCCCATGATGGAGGAGAGGGCCTCGTGGAGAGTGGGTTACCTTGGCCTGTCCACCCCCTGTCGCACGGTAGCCCTCCCAGGTCCCCTGTGTTCCTGGGCCTCCGTCCCCTGGGCCGTGTGCCCACTGCCACTGCGCCTGTTGTTGTTGGGGTGGTGGGTTATCCTGGGTTCCCTGTAGTGGTGGACACACAGCTGATTGACATGTCCTGGGGACGGAGGTATGGGCCCGCTGGGTGGGTGCTGTGCTGGTGTTTCCAGAAGGGGGAAGGTCTGTGGTGGTCTGTGCCTGTGTGAGGGGAACCGACTGTCCCGAGGCCCCCGATGATCCAGGCTGGTCATCTAGATCCAGTTGGACAGAGGTGCTGTCATCACTGTGGGCCTCTTCTGTGGGTGGAGTGGACATGTCTGGTCCCTCCTGTCTGGTGATGTTGGGTAGGGGTCCTGCAGGGGTGGAAAGGCATGATTATTGCATCTATGTGTGGCATGGTGTGCAATTGGTGGGTGACCGTGTACCCCAGTGCTGGCATTCCTGTGTGGGAGCTTGTGTGATGATGGTTTAGGGCGGGCGTATGGCTATGTGCAGTGTGCATGCTTTGGTGATGGGTGTCCATGCATTGTTGTTGCATGCAGGGCTTGGAGTTGGGATGTGTAGTTTGTGATACTGGTACATTTGTGAGGAGTTGGAGTGATGGGGTGGGGGCGAGGTTGGGGGTATGTGATAGCATGCAGGTAGGGTGGGTGATGTAATAGTTAAGATTTGACTTACCAGAGTCCATGCCTCCACCTACTCCTGCGAGGCCCTCAGGATGCAGAATCGCCAAGACCTGTTCCTCCCATGTTGTTAGTTGTTGGTGAGGAGGTGGGGGTCTGCCGCCAGTCTGCTGAACCGCCAGGTGCTGTTTTGAGACCACGGAACGCACCTTCCCCCATAGTTGGGTGTTGTCCCACTGCGATGACCCTGTCCACTATTCTTCGCCATCGCTCCATCTTCCTTGCAATTGAGGTGTGCTGCACCTGTGATCAAAATAGCTGTGGCTCGACCCAGACGATTTCCTCCACCATGACCCTGAGCTCCTCCTCCGAGAACATGAGGTGTCTTTGCCATAGGGGTGGTGTAGGTGATGTGTGGGGTGGTGTGTGTGGTGATAAGTGTGGTGATATGTAGTGGTGTGTTGTGTGAGGTGCGTGGAAGTTGTGTGGGTGATGGTGTTATGTGCCTGTGGATGCTGTTGTACTTGCTGGTGGTGTCTCTGTGCTTCGTTCTCAATTTTTGTTGTAGGGGTTTGTGGGTGATGTGGGTGTGTGTTTTATATTGTATTGGGTGTGTGGGAGTGGTGTGTGTATGTGTATCAGGTGTGTGTATTTTGAATTGTCCAATGTGGCTGTGTTTTGTAAGAGTGTGTGTATTTTGAGTGCGGCAGTGTGTACCGCCAATGGAATACCGCGGTTGAAAGACCGCAGCGTGGATTAGTGTGGGCGTATTTCTGTTGGCGTGACGGTGGAGGTTTTGTTTTCACCAGTTTATCACTGACCTTTGGTGTGGCGGACTTGTGTGGGTGTCTGAATTTTGGTGGGTTCCGAGATGTGGGTCATAATAGCGGTGGCGGAATTCCACAGCCGCGGCAGTGTGTTGGCGGTCTTCTGCACAGCAGTAAGCGGCTTTTACCACCAATGTTGTAATGACCGCCATGATGTTGGCAAAAAACAGTGTATGTTGTACCTATGCAGGAGATGTCCTGCCCTATGTAGCATCTGCAACATAAATTGGCAAAGTGAATAGTCAGCTAGCCACTTACCTTCTCAATAACATGTACATGGTATAGATAGTCTGAACTCACATGTCTATGAATGTATTCAGCATGCTTTTCATCATGTTGGATGTACACCCTGATCATACTTTACATTTTTACAATGTAGGGTCTGCACTTAACAATGGGGGCACCTCCTTGCACCTCTGAGTAAGTGTAGCAAGTATGCCATGTGAAATTTCTGAATGAGATAACACCCTCACGTGAGGTTTACATCTTTTTCACAACTCAGGAATATTTGGCTTCTTTCTCACCTGTAAGACCCTATGTTGCACAAACAGCTAGATCCAACGGAATAGGAATGGACTGAGACCAAAGAGCTGGACAACCAGATTAGTAGGTGGGAGGATGACATAGCAGGTTAAACATATGTCTAGCACTATTGAGGTACACATATGACACAGTCACATGTGCATCACCACATGCTGTTATACAATAGGCTTAACATAGGTGAGTTATATTTCCCTATACACAATACCATGTACACACTTGGGTATCAATGGGAGCAACTGTACTTCCATTTGTTCCTAGGAGACCCTTTACCTTTAGCACTTACCACATTGTTACAGTTTAGATACTTACACATAAGACACTGAACTGGCAGAGGGATTTAAATGTTGGTAGACAGTACTTATCCCCTTGTGCCTGCTGTGCTGCCCTCAAGTGCCCATCCAACTCAATGTAGGCCACCACCAAAATGTGGGCTATTAGGAGGGATCAAGGTCTGACGGGCACATTCAGGGGCCCAGCGGTCTTCTGGGCCCAGTGTCTCAGGTGGACCCCCAGAGTCTGCACTTGCTTGGCGATGGCACACCAGATTCCCTTTTTTTGATGTGCATTGTCCTGCATGGATGAAACCGACAAAAAGGAGAAAGTTATGTCCACATGCAACATACCACTCAAGTGGTCAGAACACTTCAGTCACAGCAAGTATGCACACATTCCCATCCTCTAAGTTCAAACTCCTTCACAATTTAGCATCTGCAGGCTGTCATGGTCTTCTCATCGCTTATGGTCTAGGTCAGCTGGAACTGAAGGATGACCTCGATTCTTGCAGGTCCTGCTCTGGCCAAGGTAAAGGTGGCACTTTACGGTAGCCACGGTGCTGATGACAATGGTGCATCAAAAGGCAGTCTGTGCCTTCCAGAAGGAGTCCCAGAAGAAAACCCCTAAGGAAAAAAACCCTCTATAACAGGAACTCCCTGGAACAGAAGAAAAAACACAAGAAAAATACCAGACTTCCAATCAAGAAAAATAACTGAAGGAAGCTGGAACAAGCAGGGAAAAAGGCTGGAATCAGAAGAAAGCAACCGGAGTGTGATCACCACCAAAGGAAGTGTTGCAGCACAAGAAGAGCTAGTATCCAACCCCTTAAATGCCCCTGAAAAGGAAATGACATACAGGAAAAAGCAAGGACTCCATGTTGGATTGGATAAAGACTATAGAATGAGATAGATGAGGATGCCATTTTAGAACAGGAACCAGATTCATGCAGGGAAGAAGATAAGAAGAAAGGCATGCTGGGAGAAGGAGAATATGGCCCCTGCTTAGAAAAAGGAAAAGAAGAGAAAGAATGAAAAAAGAAAGAGGAAAGAAGAAAGAAGCCCAAAAGAAAGGCAAGTCACCAGGTAAGTGAGGAGTGGGCGCCAACTCCCAACCCCATGGGTATGTCCGCCCCGAACTCGCCAAGGCCCATTGCCAAATCCAGTGCCTCGGGTGACATGAGGCCAGAAAAAGGGGCCACAGCGAGCCCCACGCTGGGAAAACGGACTGCAACTCCAAACATGTGTGAAGTGGAGTGTCCCATACAATATGCATGATCAGTACCTGGTATTGACTACACACATATGACCAGACCACATGATTGTCCCTAACATGGAGTATCTAGAAAAATCTTTCTCACACCATCATTGTTTTCCATGCTGCAATCTATGCTGTGTATGAAGGAAGTTAAATTACAGACTATCTACAATGTGATACTACTGTATGTCTGCCTATGCACATATACACATTTCCATACACTCAGACATGAGTGGCAAAACCTTCCCTATTTCACATTTGATGTAAACATCATACACTTCACCGTTCACACATTGGCATATCATTAGACTTATCTGCTCCTGTGGTGCATCATATAGCTGTTCATGCTGAGGTAGGACCTCCTCCACAAGGTTGGCCAGCTCTTCTGCGGTGAAGGCTGAGTCCTTATCACCTAAAGGATGTGGCATGATAGCTCCCAGAGGCAGTACACAGCAGTTTAGGTAGTGGAGTTCTTGCTGGCTGCATTGTCAGGAGTCAAGTGAGCAATACTTCAGAAGATGGTGGTCACGGCTGCCACACACAGAACTGTCACTGCTGGCATACATAGCCAGTGGCCCAAGTCCACCAAAGGCAGCAATGTGTTCCAAATGCAATGTCCACCACGGTTGTAACCTCCTACCGCCATTATGACATTTGTTGGCAGAGTTAGGTCACTTCCTCATGTCCAGTACAGTAGGTCAGGCAGCTGCTATTTTGATGCAATTATATGTAGGGAAAAATATTTAATAACAAATGCCTAACATTAGTAAGTGCTGCCTACATGTTTAGAAGTCTAATTGTATATCTGTGTATTAAAAGCTGTGTAACAGAGGGATTGGTGGTAATGGAAATGTACACCTAGTCTTAACATTCTATGTCTGTTGGTAATGTAGCATAGGTGCAACAAATAAGTTTCACATGTAAACTAAGTTGGACTAGCAAACACTGACACACACCTAGTGCCAGAAAAGTATGCATGTATAGTACATTGGAGGATACAGGGAATGTGTACCAAGGGGAGTTCATAGGATGCACAGAAAGATGCTGTACTTTAGATGTCATATGTTGTATTTGACATCAACAGCCAATATGTCTGTCTTGTATATGAACATGTTAATTATGTGACATTGTAAAAGTAACCTACTTGGTTTTCCACATAGTTACTTTGGCAGGATGAGAAGAAGACAACCTCCAGTGTACCACCCCCAAGAAAACCTGCACACCATGGAAGACAGACATCTAGGCCCTCATTACAACTTCAGTCTTTTTTGAAGACTGCTGAAGATGCTGTAGCCAGCAGACCGCCAGTGTTGGCGGTCTGCTAACCACCATATTACGAGTCCTAAAAGGACTTCCGCCCATTTACTTGCAGAAATCTGGCTCCAAAGAGGAGGTTTCACCATCAGCACCACCACGCCAACAAGACTCCGCCCACCGTATTATGATGCGTATTATGGCGAGGTAGAGTCCTATATGGCGATTCTGTGCTGGTGGTGGAAAACGCAAGGACCCATCCCCTCCCAGACACCCATCTCACTGAAAAAGGTAAGTTGATCATCTAAAAGGGGTGGGGGCATTCGGTGCATGTGTGTGGTGTGTGCGTGTATGTGTGCCTGAATGGGTGTGTGTGCGTACATGTCTATGTGCGTGGAGGGCGTGTGTGTGTGCATGTGTGTGGATGAAGGGGGTGTGAATGAAGGGGCGGTGTGAATGAGTGTGGAAGAAGGGCGGGGGTGTGAATGAGTGTGAATGAAGGGTGGCGTGCGTGTGCATGACTCAGAATTTGGAGAGGGTGTGTGTGCATATATGCTGATGAGTGGAGTGTGCGTGGAAGTGTGTGGACATGTGTGTGTGTATGTGCCGACAACAGGAATGGGGATTCCTGTCACCTGGTGCATGACAGCCAGCATTTTCATGGTGGTCATAAAATGCTGGCGGTCTGCTGAGTCATAATACCAACGGTGGTATTATGGCAACCGCCGGGCCGAAGGTGCTCACCTCCGGCCCAGCAGTCTGAACGCCCTGGCGTTACAGGTGGTGTTTCCGCACTTTGGCTTCGGCCAAACCACCAAAGTTATAACATGGCAGTCTTAACTGCTGGCCTGGTAGCAGTAAGACCGCCACCATGAGTCTGGCTGACTCGTAATAAGGGCCATAACATAGATCTATCACCTGAATAGGCAGACAATCATGGGTCTTTGTGATCACTTGGAGCCAGATCTGTTGACTGCCATTTGCAAGCTCCATAGAATATCTCACATTGTTCAAGTCTTGTCAGTGCTACACTTTCTGGCCACTAGGTCCTTTCAGAATACAGTGGTTCTAACTGTATGGGTGTCTCAGCACATGTTTTGAAGGATGTACTGTGTGCATTGTTAAAACACCTGGACAGCTACATCAGGTTTCCCCAACGTGTGGATTTGGCCTATGTGAAGACAGAGTTTTATGTATGGGACACATTCCACATGTGGTACGAGCCATAGATGGCACCCATGTTGTCTTGGTTTCTCCCAGTGCCAATGAACAGGTATACAGGAACATGAAGAAATATCCCTCCACTAGCGTTCAAGTGGTGTTTTTGGCAGACCAATTTATTTCCCAAGTCTGTGCGAAGTATCCAGGATCAGTCCATGATTCCTTCATCATGTGAAACAGCAAAATCCCACTGCTGATGACACAATTCTACACAGAGAGGGCCTGGCTGGTTGGTAAGTCACATTTGACATGTGTGTTTGCAAGGTTTACCTCTTGCTATCACAAAGGTGCATGTCCTAGATATATATTTGTATTTATATACCTATTCCTAACAAGGGATTCAGGCTATCCAAACCGTCCTTGGTTGTTGACACCAGTGAGATTCCCAACCACGCCAGGGGATGTTCGCTACAATGAGGCCCATGGAAGGACAGGGCGTGTCGTTCAGCGAACATTTGGGCTCCTGAAGACAAGATTTTGCTGCCTGCACATATCTGGAGGAGCTCTCTTCTACTCATCTTAAAAAGGCATGATAAATTATTGTTGCCTGTTGCATGTTCCACAACCTTGCCCTGAGAAGTCAGATACCATTCAAACCAGATGAGGGGGAGAAAGCAGAACCTGTGGGTATTAATGCAGATTTTCCAAGTGATGATGAGCGAGATGAAGCTGGAGACTTCAGGGCAGATATCATCAATCAATACTTCAACTGACTCAAAGAATGTGATGTCTTCTTAATTTTGAGACTTCATTTTGTAACCTATAATTGATGGATGGCATGTCACCTCCTATTTACCATTATCTATGAGGACTTAGGTAGCTCCAATGCCAATGAGTCAGTTGTGCTTGCAGTTTGTAAATTGGTATTGTGTACAGAACAGACTGGTATATAGTGTCTTGATTTGTAACTGCACATGTAATGTCTCACTATGGAAAATGACATGTCAGAATTGATGTATGTTTACAGCTATGTCTTATCCTTTATCTCTGTCAATCACAGATTTGCTGAGTCTCTGTTTGGCTCTTCATCATTGGCAAGTCACAAATATTGTCAGACGAAGATGGAAATTGCTGGGCTGGCAGACATGATGAGTGGACATGGATGAAACCAGGTACTGATTGGCATGAGTATGCACAATGTAATTTATATGGCCAGACTGTGAGGGCACTGGGTTTGAAGTGTGTTTTCCCACCAAGAAGACCTGTTTGGTACTGGGGTGGTCAAATGGTGTCATGTGTGTGCCCATATGTATCTAACATGTGAAAATGTTGAAACAGAGACTCTATCATCCGAATTGTTTCTATTGTATGTGACCTACCTATAACATAGCTGTCAGTGTGTTCCTAATTTGGAGACCAATGTGCATGTGTTGGAAAGTGGATTATTGATAAGGGCAGGTAAGTGCCTAAACTTAGCAATAGTCCACTAACCTACACTTAGGTCCGGTTAGGTCCTAGTTATAATAAATCCAACAATTGTAAGTTGTGGGATTTATTATAACAATTAATTTTATGCCAAACACATTGTATCTGACAATACTTTGTTAATTAAAATAAAGTCTCCCCATTTTACCCTATGGAGGCCATTCACTACAGTGAGGGAAAAAAACCAAATTTGGCTATTTTACCTCACCAGGGCTGATAAAAATATTTTTATGAGGTCCCTACTTATAGTTACAAGGCACCCATCCCTAGGCCCACATAGGGCACACCTTAGGGGTGACATATGTAATAATAAGGTGGTTTAAGACTTTGGAAGTGATTTTTATTCCAAAGTTGAATTTGCATATAACTTTGGTTTAAAAGCAGCCAGCAAGGCAGGCCTGCCTTTAAAATGACAACTCAGCAGTGTACCTATTGGTGCACCACCTATGCTGTGGCCCGTAAACGTACATGCCCGACCATATACTACGGACTTGTAGGTAGGTTGATGCTGCCAATTATTATTTGCATGCTCATTTTACGCAGAGCACAGGCCCCGGGATTGGTTAGAAGTACCCAGGGCACCATCAGAGTCAGGAAAACACCATCAAAAAGTGAAAAATTAGGGCAAAACATAAGTGTGACTCTGCAATCAGCCCTGTTTTCTCAGCATGTCTCTGTGGACTGACATAGGTGAGTGGCAAGCCTACAGGTGCGTGAGCAATGTAAGTGAAAGGTCCCTGGAGTAGGACATCAGTACTGATCTCAATCCTTATCATGGGGTATGATTATTAGGAAACTAAGGTATGGGTATGTGATAAGGCTTTACATGGTGTTACAAAGGACCAATCTGTATGCCTCCTGGATTGTAGGAAGACTGACAGGTTCCTAACTTCTCTATCTTGTGGTTTCTTAGGGGGTCATTCTGACCTCAGCGGTAAAAGGCCCTTACCGCCGGTCAGAACTCCGCCATACTACCGCCGCGGTAAACCGCCACGGTCATTCTGACCACCAACTGTGAATCCGCCAAAAACCCGACATCTAAGGAAGGCCGCCTCATCAGCGGGCCGCGGAAAACTGGAGATGACCAAACCTCCACCGCCACGCCAACACAAACACGCCCATGCCATTCTGACCCACCAATCCATGCGGCGGTCTTTCAACCGCGGTATTCCATTGGCGGTACACACCGCCGCAGTCAAAATACACACAGCTCCAAAACACAGCCACATTGGACAATTTGAAATACACACACCTGACACACATACAAACAACACTCCCACACATCCAATCAACTATAAAACACACACCCACATCACCCACAAACCCCTACGACCGAAGATCAGAGACGAATGAGAGAGAGACACATCACAGAATAGAGAGCTACATCACACAGAGGCACACTGCACCATCACACACACCACATAGAAGCACAAAGCACCACACACCAACACACTCTTCACCATATACACCACCCCACACCTCATCCACACCACCCCATGGCACCCCAAAGGCACCCACGCTTTTCGGACCAAGAACTCCGGGTCATGGTGGAGGAAATCATAAGAGTTGAACCCCAGCTCTTCGGCTCACAGGTGCAGCACACCACTATAGCCAGGAAGGCGGAGCTATGGCAGCGGATAGTGGACAGGGTAAACGCGGTGGGACAGCATCTCAGAAATCGAGACGACATCCGCAAATGCTGGAACGACTTATGGGGAAAGGTGCGCTCGATGGTCTTGTGACACAACATCGCAGTGCAAAAGACTGGCGGGGGACCCCCACCCACTCCACCCGAATTCACAGCATGGGAGCAAGAGGTACTAAACATCCTGCATCCTGATGGCCTTGCTGGAGTACACGGAGGAATGGACTCTGGTAAGTACAATCTCAACTACTTCCCCCCCCCCCAGCATGCTAACCCCCACCACCACCCTCACCCCCAACCCCCCATCACACATCCTCCCTGAGAATGTCTCTCCAGCACAACCCACCCAACACCAACCCCTGCATGTCACCACAAACTATGGACACCCATCACCTAAACATGACCACTGCACATCCCCCCCCCCCCAAACACCCCCACAACACCTCCCCCAAGGGAATGACAGTACTGGGGGACAAGGGCACCCATAAATCGCACACAATAGCACACACAGAAACAATAACCATACTCTCTTACCCCATGCAGGACCCGAACGCCAACACACCGGCCAGGAGGGTCCAGAAATGTCCATCCCCCCGCCGGAAGAGGCCCCCAGTGATGACAGCAGCTCTGTCGACCTGGAACCTGATGACCAGCCCGGACCATCGGGGACCTCTGGACAGTCGGTTCCCCACACACAGGCCACAGCAGACCCAACCCCCTCTGGGAACAACAGCACAGCTCCCACCCAGCGGGCCCATGCCTCTGTCTCTAGGACAGGTCAATCAGCGGTGTGTCTGCCACTACAGGGCACCCAGGCTAACCCACCACCCCAACAACAACAGGGACCTGGGGGCAGTGGTAGTGGGCACACCGTCCAGGGGACAGAGGCCGGGGGAAACAGGGCAACTCGGAGGGCTGCAGTGCGACAGGGGGGGGAGGAGAGGCCCAGGGAACCGACTCTCCAAGAGGCCCTCACCACCATCATGGCAGCCTACCACCACTCCCAAGAGACGATGACGACGGTACTGGCCAGGTTCCAGGAGATCCAGGCACAGCAGGAGGAACGCTACATGGGGTTCACCAATCATCTCACCAACATCTCTACCGCTATGGGGAGCATAGTCCAGGCCCTCAACCGGATAGAAGACACGTTGCGGGACCATGTGGCACCACACAGGGCCCCTGTCACTAGCCCGGACCAGGAACAGCCTACCACCTCCGCCGGCGCTAGTGGACAGGAGGCCCCACCACAACGACAGGCCACCAGAACCCCACCTCCTGCGGAAGAACAACCACCCCGCAAGAGGAGCCTGAGATCCAAAAAAAAGACAGAGTAGGATGTCAAGACCCCCGCCAGCATGAGATACCCCCTGAAGTCATCCCACTGTCCCAAATTGCCACCCTGTCCAACCTTGAACTGCCCCTGATCCATCCTTCCACAGGCATATGGACAATGCACCTGTGAGACTGAGAACTGGACTCTGCCATGGACATTACTCCACCCCCACCCATCACCGTGTTAATATCATGTACCATTATCTAGCACCAAAAATAAATCACTCAATGCACTGAAATCATGCTGGAGTCAGGCTGTATTATTTACAAATGTATAACACATTACCGATCAATTATGTTCTGTTAACTTTGTGCTGAACACATACCGAGATCAATAAGCATTAGTCCATGGGCTAACCAAGCAGAAGTCACGCAGTGGGTCATACAGCACTGAAAAGGGAAGGGAAAATCAAACATCAGTTTTAAAGAACTGGGGGGTCATAGACAAAGTTGAGAAGCTGGAGGCTTTCAGGAAAATTAAAATGGCGTGTGTGATTCTTACCTGTGTGCTACTGAAAATACTGTTGTATAACTCTGTCCCTGTTGTCTGTGTCGTCCTCTGAGTCTTCCTCCTCTTCACTCTCCACAGGCTCCACAGCTGCTTCAACACCACCATCTGGACCATCCTCCTGCAGGAAAGGCACCTGACGTCGCAATGCCAGATTGTGAAGCATACAGCAGGCCACGATGATCTGGCACACCTTCTTTGGTGAGTACATCAGGGATCCCCCTGTCATATGCAGGCACCTAAACCTGGCCATCAGGAGGCCAAAGGTCCTTTCTATGATCCTCCTAGTTCGCCCATGGGCCTCATTGTACCGTTCCTCAGCCCTGGTCCGGGGATTCCTCTCTGGGGTCAATAGCCAAGGCAGGTTGGGGTAACCAGAGTCACCTATTAGCCACACACGTTGTCTCTGTAGCTGTTCCATCACATAAGGGATGCTGCTATTACGCATCACATACGCGTCATGCACTGAACCAGGGAACATGGCATTCACATGGGAGATGTACTGGTCAGCCAAACAGACCACCTGGACGTTCATAGAATGGTAACTTTTCCTGTTTCTGTACACCTGCTCATCGTCTTTTGGGGGGACTAAGGCTACATGGGTCCCATCAATGGCACCAATTATGTTGGGAATATGTCCAAGGGCATAAAAATCACCCTTCACAGTGGGCAAATCAACCTCCTCAGGGAAAATAATGTAACTCCGCATGTGTTTCGTCAGGGCAGACAACACTCTAGACAAAACTTTAGAAAACATAGGCTGAGACATTCCAGATGACATGGCCACTGTTGTCTGGAATGAGCCACTTGCAAGAAAATGGAGGACTGACAGCACCTGCACCAGAGGGGGAATTCCTGTGGGTTGGCGGATGGGGGACATCAGGGCTGGCTCCAGTTGGGCACACAGTTCATGGATAGTGGCACGGTCATGTCGGTATCGTAGTATGATGTGGCGTTCTTCCATTGTCGACAGGTCCACCAGCGGTCGGTACACGCGAGGATTCATCCTTCTCCTCGCAAGTCCCAGCGGACGGTGCCTAGGAAGGACAACATGGAGCACAGAGTCAAGCTAATCACTGGTACGTTCACCACAGCTTGCATAGCACACGGTTATCTATGTATTGAAAGGCGTGTATGTGTGGCAATGCAAGGCCTAGGCCTGTGTGTCGCAGTAGAAATTATGCCATGTGGGCCCTTGGAATGGCGGCTGCCTGACCTGTGAAGTGGGACAATGGGATGTGAGGTCACTGCGCTGGCGGAGCACACCGTGGCGGTAGGCGGTCGAAGACCGCTATCCGGAGCCGCATTGGATAACATTGAAGCCTATGGGTTTCAGGAGCCAATGACGATGTGCGCCGGCGGTCGCGGTACGAACCGCCGCGGTACGCCCCGCCGCGGGCGTGACCGCCATTTTCTATCTGCTTAATCACTCGAGACCTGATCATCCACAGGAGAGGACCTATACTGCAAGTGCTGCTGTGAACTCGGTCTGGAAGAGACAATGGCTGCTGCGACTGGGGAAAGGGCCCCTGCCTTCACGTCTGAAGAGTTGGAGAAGCTCGTGGATGGGGTCCTCCCCCAGTATGCGTTACTCTACGGTCCTCCAGACCAACAGGTGAGTACACCGGGTGCACATGGAATGGGCGATGCCTGTGTGGAGTGGGGTGGATGTAAGTTGGTGGGGTGGGGGGCGAATGAGGAGTGCAACGCACGACAGATGAGAGCATGTGCTATATTGCAAGGTTGGGGAGGGGGGGCCAATCACATCTAACATGCAGTAAGTTGATTAATGTTTCCTTCCCACCCTGTACATGTCACATAGGTCAGCGCCCATCAGAAAGTCGAGATTTGGAGTGCCATCGCCAAAGAAGTCCGGGCCCTGGGGGTCCACGTCAGACGGGGCACCCACTGCCGCAAGAGGTGGGAGGACATCCGCCGCGGAACCAGGAAGACCACTGAGTCACTGCTGGGGATGGCCTCCCAACCTAGGAGGGGTGCCAGTCGTACCCTGACCCCCCTGATGTCCCGGATCCTGGCGGTGGCCTACCCTGATTTGGATGGGCGCTTGAGAGCATCACAGCAGACACAAGGGGGTGAGTATTAGCACATTCTGCTATCTTTCTGCGCAGTGGAGGCGTCTGGGTGGGGGAGGAGGGTTGTGGGTGACATTAGGCCAGGGCGCTTTCTGTAGTGTAGTCCTCTCCCTTAGGCATGGCCCTGTGCTCCCGGCCCACACCTCTGTAGGGTGACAAGTACAGCTATTGATGGTCCAGCCTCACACATGTGCGCGTTTGTCGTCTCTTGACCTGTTGTCCGAGTCAGAAGTACTGAGTAGTGTACCCCGAATGCGCGGCTTAGTGCATGCGGCTCCTGTGTCTGTCCTCTCCGCCAACGGTGTTGACATTGCATGCACTCAACCAGGTCTTCTTTTTCTCCCCCCACCCTTCTTCTTCATCTTCTTGTGCATGTGTGCATTAGCATCATCAGGCGGAGGAGATTTGGCATCGGAGCACGAGGGAGCTGCAAGCCACAAGGCCCCGGTGGGCCCAGGAACAGACACCGAGGGCACCAGTGAGCCGGAGGGCGAGGGGAGCACCACAACGGGGACCGGTGGTGAGAGCAGCGGCACAGACACGTCCTCGGATGGGTGCTCCCTAGCGGCAACATCCGTGCCCCCCGCCTCTACAGGTACAGCCGCCACCCAGCGCACCAGCCCGCCCTCCCTGCAGCCCCTCAGCCTACGCTCCGTGCCCGCTCGCCCAGGAAGGCGGGCGTCTCCTTCGCCCCAGGCACCTCAGCCCCTGCCCCTGTCACCCCTGCTGCCCTCAGTGCGGAGCTCATTGACCTTGTGAGGACGCTCATTGTTGGGCAGACTACCCTTTTGAATGCCATCCAGGGGGTAGAAAGGGAGGTGCATCAGAGCAATGCCTACCTGGAGGGCATTCATTCGGGTCAGGCTGCCCATCAACGATCGTTCACTGCTCTGGCCTCAGCACTGACGGCAGCCATTGTCCCTGTTTCCAGCCTCCCTCTTCTGACTGCCTCCACCCTGTCTCTGTCTCCTGTTCCTCAGCCTATCCCATCCACACCATCTGACCAGCCTGCACACACCTCAACACCCAAGGGCAGCTCATCCAGACACAAGCACCACAGATCCCACAAACACTCACCCAAGCAACACCCAGATGCAGACATTCCAACAGTCACTACCACCCCTGTGTCCCCCTCCTCCTCGTCTCCCTCCTCCCTCCCTGTGACGTCTACACTCACACCTGCATGCACACCAACATCAGCCAGTGCTTCCATCACCACCACACCCTCCTGTACAGTCCGCACGCGTGCAGTCACCACCCCCACTGCCATTTACACGTCCCCTGTGTCCTCTCCCACTGTGTCTGTCACCACCTCTTCCAAGACACACAAACGCAGGCAGCCACCCACCCAACAGACATCCACCTCACGACAGCCTACAGCACCTGCACCTTCACCCAATGACAGCACACCTGACTCTCCTACAACCACATCCTCTTCCTCCACTCCCATCACCACTTCTCCTACCCTTTACCTTGGCCCTAAAAAACTTTTCCTGGCTAATCTTGACCTCTTTCCCTCCGATGACCTACCCCCTCCATCTGCAAAGAGTCCCAAGAGCACCACAGCCACCACCAGCCCAGCTTCGGTGTCACTGTTGTGCATGGGTTCTGGAGTCCACCCTTTGCCAGCAGTGACACCTCCATCAGCAGCAAGGACACATCCAGCCCCCCCCGGCAAGAGGACCAGGAAACACAAGGGCCGCCGTGCGAGGACTGACACGGCTGCCCCCAAGGAGCAGAGTTCGCCCACTTCCCAGCCACAACATCTAGGGGAGGCAAGGGCCCGAGAGCCCCATCTAAGGAGCGTAAGGGCAGCAGGGCGGAGAAGTCAGCCAGCAGGAGCGCGGAGCAGGTGGGCCCCACATGCCACATCCCAGCTGTAAAGGAGGACACCAAAGGGCCCAGGACTCCGTCACCGAAGGCTCCAGAAACATCACGGTCAGAAGGCGACTGAGCAGGGAGTCCAGCCCAGGTCTGGCTCCCTTGAACCTACTGGATGTGCACCACTGAACAGGGCCCGCCGTGCAGAAGAGCACCGCTGAACAGGGCCCCGCCGGGAAGATAGGCACCGCTGAACAGGGCCCACTGTGCAGAAGAGCACCGCTGAACAGGGCCCGCCGTGCAGAAGAGCACCGCTGAACAGGGCCCCGCCGTGAAGATAGGCACGGCTGAACAGGGCCCGCCGTGAAGATAGGCACCGCTGAACAGGGCCCGCCGTGCAGAAGAGCACCGCTGAACAGGGCCCCGCCGTGAAGATAGGCACCGCTGAACAGGGCCCGCCGTGAAGATAGGCACCGCTGAACAGGGCCCGCCGTGCAGAAGAGCACCGCTGAACAGGGCCCCGCCGTGAAGATAGGCACCGCTGAACAGGGCCCGCCGTGGAGATAGGCACCGCTGAACAGGGCCCGCCGTGCAGAAGAGCACCGCTGTAGAGGGCCCCGCCGGGAAGATAGGCACCGCTGAACAGGGCCCGCCGTGCAGAAGAGCACCGCTGAACAGGGCCCGCCGTGGAGATAGGCACCGCTGAACAGGGCCCACCATGAAGATAGGCACCGCTGAACAGGGCCCGCCGTGCAGAAGAGCACCGCTGAACAGGGCCCCGCCGTGAAGATAGGCACCGCTGAACAGGGCCCGCCGTGAAGATAGGCACCGCTGAACAGGGCCCGCCGTGCAGAAGAGCACCGCTGAACAGGGCCCCGCCGTGAAGATAGGCACCGCTGAACAGGGCCCGCCGTGGAGATAGGCACCGCTGAACAGGGCCCGCCGTGCAGAAGAGCACCGCTGAACAGGGCCCCGCCGGGAAGATAGGCACCGCTGAACAGGGCCCGCCGTGCAGAAGAGCACCGCTGAACAGGGCCCGCCGTGGAGATAGGCACCGCTGAACAGGGCCCGCCGTGAAGATAGGCACCGCTGAACAGGGCCCGCCGTGCAGAAGAGCACCGCTGAACAGGGCCCGCCGTGGAGATAGGCACCGCTGAACAGGGCCCGCCGTGAAGATAGGCACAGCTGAACAGGGCCCACCGTGCAGAAGAGCACCGCTGAACAGGGCCCCGCCGGGAAGATAGGCACCGCTGAACAGGGCCCGCCGTGCAGAAGAGCACCGCTGAACAGGGCCCCGCCGTGAAGATAGGCACCGCTGAACAGGGCCCGCCGTGAAGATAGGCACCGCTGAACAGGGCCCGCTGTGCAGAAGAGCACCGCTGAACAGGGCCCCGCCGGGAAGATAGGCTCCGCTGGGCCCCGCCGTCTCAAGCACCGCTCCGCTGGGCCCCGCCGTCTCAAGCACCGCTCCGCTGGGCCCTTCCTGTCATGCACCGTTCCGCTGGGCCCGCCGTCTCAAGCACCGCTCCGCTGGGCCCTTCCTGTCAAGCACCGCTCCGCTGGGCCCTTCATGTCAAGCACCGCTCCGCTGGGCCCCGCCTTCTCAAGCACCGCTCCGCTGGGCCCTTCCTGTCATGCACCGCTCCGCTGGGCCCCGCCGTCTCAAGCACCGCTCCGCTGGGCCCCGCCGTCTCAAGCACAGCTCCGCTGGGCCCTTCCTGTCATGCACCGCTCCGCTGGGCCCCGCCGTCTCAAGCACCGCTCCGCTGGGCCCTTCCTGTCAAGCACTGCTCCGCTGGGCCCTTCCTGTCAAGCACCGCTCCGCTGGGCCCCGCCGTCTCAAGCACCGCTCCGCTGGGCCCTTCCTGTCATGCACCGCTCCGCTGGGCCCTTCCTGTCAAGCACCGCTCCGCTGGGCCCCGCCGTCTCAAGCACCGCTCTGCTGGGCCCCGCCGTCTCAAGCACCTCTCCGCTGGGCCCTTCCTGTCAAGCACTGTTTATGGTTCACTGTGCCCACCATGCCTCCTCCTTGACCAGTGGAGACTGTCATCCACCTGATGGACTGTGGCTTAGCACTCCCCAGGATGGCAGAGTGGGCAACCCACCCACTGTAGAGACTTGAGAGACTGTGGCTTTGCACTCCCCAGGATGGCAGAGTGGGCAACCCACCCACTGTAGAGACTTGAGAGACTGTGGCTTTGCACTCCCCAGGATGGCACAGACTAATTGCCTCGGTTCTCCATGGCAGTGTGTATAGTATTATTTTGTTATGGATATTTTTTGCATAGTTGACCGATACATATCAGAGTCTATTTTTTATATAAATTTGTCTTCACAATTTAATTATGTCTTTGCATTTTTCAGGGGGGTTTGGGTGGTGTCACTGTGCATTGTTGCTCTGCATTGGTGTGTACATAGTTTGGGGGGGTGGGGGTCGCATATGTGTGTGCCCGTAACCTTTTCTCCTACCCCCTCCCGTGTGTCGTAGGTGCAATACTCACCGTTGTCGTCTGCGCCGGCGTTCATACTCGTGGTAGATGAGAAGGTAGACGAGAGCAGGTAGGATGTTTAATTCGGGTTCCATGCTGTCCTCCGTACTCGTGGAGTGTGTTTTGGTGAGCGTTTTCCCGTCCGTAGTCTGTTTCCGCCGTGTTTTTATCGGCGGGGCTCCCGCCCCGGAAAAGGTGGCGAATTGGTGAGTTGTAATACTGTGGGCGGTACATTGTCTGCCGCCTGGCTGTTGGCGGTGACCGCCGCGCTGTTTGTCTGTACCGCCGTGGCGGTCGGAGTGTTAATGTGGCGGGCTGTGTTGGCGGTTCCCGCCAGGGTCAGAATTCCATTTTTTGGACCGCCGGCCTGTTGGCGGGTTGGCCGCCGCTTAATCACCGACCGCCAGGGTTAGAATCACCCCCTTAGTGTATGACACACTAAGCTGATAATCATAAGTCTCTAGTAGTACTATTCTAGCTGCAGTTTGCAAATCTAGAACTAAATGTGTGGAGATATTGAATACAGCTGTCTTGGCTTCTGTCTATTTTACAATCCCAATGTAATGAGTCTCCTGTTGATAGAGTACACGTGTGATGTTCATAACAAAGGTTGTACAATACAGAGGGACAATTGATACTAGAGTTGGCATACATGACAGTTGTACATGGTTGACAAATGACGCCTATACAGGACCTGTGTTAAAGAGTTATTTATTGGGGAGTGTGTGAATAGTAACCAAAAAAAACCTATGTAAACAGTGATGGGTTCTGTCATGGTGGCTGAAATCATCAGGGTTGCTGCTATACCATTAGGAAGCACAAGTCCAGTGTCCTTGCACTTCAAGAAAATCGAGTTAGGTTTCAGAACAGTCAACAGGATGTAACCGTGGCACACAAGGGGAAGCAGTCAGGAGAGGTGGACTTCCTGGCAGTGGGATTGGTCTTGGCATATGCTCCTCTGGGTCTGGGTGGATGTCTAAATGTGTGTGTGTGTGGGGGTGTTCCTCTGCTATAGAGGGTGTGCAGTGTCTGAGGCATATCCTTCCGCTGGAAGGGCCTCCATTCCACTAGCAGCCACAGATGTTGAAGGCCCTAAAGACTCATTAGTAGTGGAAGAGGCCTGATGTTGTGTGGCAGACCTACTCTGGGTAGTATTAATGTCCTTCACCACATCAGCAATGGAAGCCAGGATGGCATCTTGTGTCTGCCACTGCTGCATAACTTCCTGGTGGTTGTCCCTCTGCAGCTGTTGGATTTCCCCCATTATCCCATCATAGTGACCACTTGACCCATCATGCCTTAGACATTTTAGTAGGCTTCCAGGACTTGGGAGATGGTTTACTGGTCAAGTTTGTCCCATGGAGCCCCCATCCTCTGGCCATACCATCCATCCCATGCATGCTACCCCACATGCCTCTGCCCCTGGCACAGTGTGCCCACTCCCAGTTGTCTCAGGACTATCATTGTCAGGGGTGACAAGGTGAGACTCAGGTATCTGTACTGGGTGATGTTGATGCAACAGTGCTGGGAGGAGTCGATGTGGACAGGGTGAGTTGTTGACTGACCAGGTATCCCTGATGGGCCAGCTTTGTCCTCTGTGTCCACACATCCCGGGGTGTTGTCCTCACTGGGGCCTTCATCCAAAGGGACAGTGTCTTTCTCTGGTATCCTCTCTATGGTGGGAAGTGCAAGGTTACCTGTGGGAGAAGTGGAGTTGCTGTAAGTGATCCAGCAAGTGATATTTAATTTAGAGTAGTACTGACGTTGTGTGAGATGCACACAGTGCCTTAACATAATCCCCAGAAATGACAATGACAATTGCTGCAAAATCTTACTTAGTTCAAAATGAGACGCTGTAATGCCAATAGCATACACCGTACTTAAAGCTATTAAGCTATGTTCGTAGTCATTTGAATCCTGATCCCATTTAATTTTGTCTGACTATTGATATGAGTGTTGGCCTTTGTTGCCTATTGAAGTGTCTGGCATGATAAACGGCACTAAAAAAGCTAAACAATGCACAATAGTGTCAGAGTAAGGACACAGTATGGAAGTAAGCAATATACATTGACCTCTATCTAGATGTAATGCATGTCCATCCACTTTGGCAACTAGATTTCCCCTCCAGGTAAGTGAATTAAAATCCTAGGGATCTATATCTAAGGGCAGTTTGATGTGGCACTCAGATGTAGCTGTTTTTTGCTTAAACTGATAGTGGGTGTGGCCTTTTGCATTGCTGTCGTTGCCATAAACTATCTCATAGTTGAACATTCATGATGGGTTAGATTTGTAGTTAGTTTCACATGCATCACATCTCACTTTTGGTGCACTGTTCAGGTTTTCATAATGGTGGGATATTGCCTTCTGGGAGTTTTAGTGCTATCAGTTCCAATTAATTCACAAGCCATTCCCAAGGGCTATGATGGCAGATAAGTTTAGTGGACATGTGGCATGCCAGAGAGGACAAACAATTGGGTGACATGAATGTTGTGGGGACTTACCAGATTCCACTCACCTGGGTATTCCCGTCAGGCCCTCAGGATGCAGCATGTCCAAGACCTTCTCGTCCCAAGATGTGAAAGTAGGGGGAGAAGGTAGGGGCCAGTCTTCAGTACTGTCAGCTGATACCTGGATGCCATGAAACGCACCTTCCCCCGGAGGTCATTCCACCTCTTTCTGATGTCATCCCTTGTGCTTGGATAGGTGCCTACAGCATTGACCCTATCAATTATTCTTTGCAGCAACTCCATTTTCCTGGCTGTTGATGTTTGCTGGAATTGTGCTCTGAACAGTTGTGGCTCTACCCTGACAATTTCATCCACCATGACCCTCAACTTATCATCAATGAAACATGGGTGTTTTTGTGGGGACATGGTAGTGATGATAAAGACAATGAGGTGGTGTTAAAAGAAAAAGGCTAAAAAAATGTAAGTGATGAGGTGTAGGTGCTGTGAATGGGTAACGGTTGCTGTGTGTTGTGTGTAAAAGTAAATTGTGTGTTGTACGGGTGTGCGGGTGTGTGATGTATGTGTGATGAAATGTGTATAAATGCCAGAAGTTCTTTTAGGAAATCTGCGTTGGTTCTTGCTCCTCCATGGCTGTAAGTGGCGTATTGTTTGCAAAGGATTGTGGGTGGTGTAGGGGTATGCTATTTAGTGAAGTGTGTAGGTGTGTTGAGTGTGTGGATGTGTGTCAGGAGTGGGATTTTCAAACCATCCAATATGGTGTTGTGTTCAGTGTGATGTGAGATGAGACCGCCACGGTTCGCACCACCAATGGATTCCTGCCATGGAAGAACCGTTGTTGTGATTTGTGGATTGTAATCTGAAGGGAGGGTTTTTGTCAGGCTGGTGGTGGAACTGCCTCTTTTCCCTTCTTCAGTGTCCCGGCAGTTTAAAAAATTTGGCTACTTTTTGGCATACTTCACAGTGTAACTCTTAATAAGGCGGTTAGTTTACTGCCAGCCTGGCGGTCTTTTGAAGGCCACCACCATGGCAGTCTTCCCAAAAGACCACCAAACTTGTAATGATCGCCTTAATGTTGGCCTTGCATTATGCAAGGGGAGCAGGGTCAAGCCAAAACCTTAGTGAAATGTGCTGAATTAAGCAAAGGCAGCTTGTTTGGCTCTGCATACCTTGAGTAATCTAGAGTTATGCAAGGCAGCACAAATCGCTGACTTGAATTATTCAGTGGCAGGGAGACATTCCATGGGTGGAAGGTGGGTATCTCGCTTCACCAACCCATGAATCTCGATGGCTTACCTGATTTAACATTAGTGGTAGACTTATAAATGCACCAAAATTAATTGAGTTCTCAGGGTAGGCTTAACCAGGAGAAAAATGCACATTTCTCATTGTTTTTACCTTTTTTCTATCTGTGCTGCATTCAGCAGCACATAAAGAAAGAGAAAAAAAACTCTCTCAGGATTGTGTTCATGCTGGCAGGTATCAGTTCCTGCCCCAAAACAATTTTTCCTACAATGTAGAGCACCTAGTACCATGATGAAAGGGTGCCTGCATTGGCACTAGGTAGCCTAAAGTACACCACTAGTAGGAAAGGACAGGGATGCACTGTATAATGAGATTACGGTGCATTTCTGCCCTTTCCCTTTCACAAAGTGCAGCAAGGTGGCTTGTTGCGTAGCGTTCATGAAAGCTTGAAATATGTGCCCCATAGCTTAGAAACTGCCCATGAGGCTGGGAGGGAGTTGCAAAATATGGCAAATCTAGTGCTTATGTCCTGCAGACCAAACTTAGGGCAATACATGTATTACCATACTAGAGTTGCAAAAGTTCATTGCAAATCATATTGGCACACTGTTTTCTGTCAAATACATTAATATCTGAAATATGCAGGCTGCCATTATGGGACATCTGATAGGCCACAGCTCAAGTTCCCTGGCATGAGTACATCTACCCTCACAATGTGCACAAAACTGACCGAGTGCTTTCTCCCTCTACCACAACCCTACTAGGCACCAGGGATTATTTTTTATATTCATCTTTGGGTGGGGGCTGTCCAGAATGGGCATGACAATGCCCCCACTCCCTACAACCCCCAAAATGAAATGGAAACAGTTTTCTGCCCCCTCTGGGCAGATGGGGATTATTACCTCTGATCTGCCTCACTGTGGACTAAAGTATCTCAATCGCAGGCAAGGGGACATTTGACTTTTTTGGGTTTTGATTTCACATATGAGCCAAGAGAGCTTAGCTAGCTCCCATTATTGTCGCACTTGCAATGGTGAGCGGCTAAACCTTTTGGACTTGGGTATGCTGCCACCTGGAAACATCTGTCATACACAGACACTTCTGGGGGCTAAACATCTGGGGGAGTCCAGGGTGGTGTACTTCACATGCACCCCCACACCATTTTCTTTACCCACAAAGCACCTCAAACCCCTGACTTTGCCAGAAATCATGTATTTTCCCTCACATTTCTGTGATGGAAACTTCTGCAATATGAAGGCATCCACTAGATTACTACCACACAACATTTCCCCATCTGTACTGATAGAAACTCTGACCCACTTGTGTGGGTGGGCAAAGCAGAGTCAGCATTAACACATATGAATAAAAACTACCCTTTTGGACCAGATTTGGTTCCCCCTCAAATTCTAAAGGTTTTGGCCCTTCCTTGACAGAGGCATGTGGCCCACCTACACAGGTGAGGTTTCATTTTAATTAGGAGACTGAGGGGAATGCTGGGTGATAGGAAATGTGTGCTGGTGTGGTGATCCCACACAGAAATGTGATAAAAATGTGATCTAAATATGAGGTTTTTTAGGGGCTTCTGTGTAAGAAAACATGGGGGATCCATGCAGACCACACCTCACTGATCTTCCCCATGGGTGTCTGGTTTTCAGATTTTTAGATTTTCAGAGATGTCTAGGTCTGGTGACTTTCCCTAGATGGCTGCTGACCCCGGGACCGAAAAAGCAGGGACCCTCCTTGCAAAAATAGGTTGTTTTGTGATAGATCAGTGGCTCCCAACCTTTTGACTCCTGAGGACCGCCACTGAATCACTACTGGAAGCCAGGGATGCCCAAGCAAGTTGTATGATAGAAATTTCAAATATTAAAACAGTAATTCACAGAAAAAAGTATACAACAAACATATAATCGAATCACTAAAGATAAAATTATTTATATTGAAAAAAATGAAAAACTTTAATGGAAGGTCGGCACTTCATCTTAGCGACTGACTTTTCAATGTTTGGTTTTATTTAGGAAAGCTGACTCCTCAGGTCAGATTCTGGATTTCTCAAATGATTTCACTTTTTATCATTTGGGTAATTAAGATCTGAAAAAGCTTTTTCACATAAATAGGTGGGGGGGGGAATGGAAGTAAAAGCATAAGGGCCTCTCATCTCTCCAAAGCCACTCTGTCACATGTAATTAATTTTCTTTTATACTACCTCTCATTCCAGTGTAAGGTGTAGGAGCACTTAAAAGGTGATTAGAAGGTGTAGGAATCATGTGTCATTCATGCTGGTAGGCATTTTCCAAGAGTGCTTGGTCTGGAGAAGCACAAACTAAGGATTCGGAACATAACACAGTGGTTAGCATTGACTTTAATAATAAGAATGTGTTTCTAGGCTAGGAAACTTTTTTTTAGCAGCATAAGGACAATGAGAGACTGGAAAAAAGTGTGACTGTCTAATTTGTGCCATGCAGCTCTTGAATGGCAGTTCATAGCTCACTGTGCTAGATTATGATTGTAACTTATAAACTGCACAGTAACAAAAAGATCCCTGTAACAAAAGTAGCAACTCACTGTGCTATGCACATAAAATACTGTTCTTTGCATGATACACATTATTTGCAGCAGGCATAATATCCACCTGCACTATCCTTGGATGAGTCAAAACTGCTACTAGACAAAACTCCCATCTCTCTCCACCAGGTACAATAATCACCAGAGTTAATTACCACGTCATGATTCTCCTGTGGGGTGTGATGTTATGATGATGTGGAAATCTCACACTTTTGTGCGGTAGTTAAAGATGGAAGAAAGTCTTATAAGAATATGTATAGAGATATATAAGAAAACAGGGCTGATTGCAGAGTCCCCCTAATGTTTTGCCCCCATTTTTCACTTTTTGATGGTGTTTTCCTGACTCTGATGGCACCCTAGCTACTGCTAACCAGTCCCAGGGCCTGTGCTCTGTGTAAAATGAGTATGCAAATTAGGCTAATTATAATTGGCTATGTCAACTTACCTATAAGTCGCTAGTATATGGTAGGGCACGTAGGTTTGGGGGCCCCAGCAGAGGTAGTGCTCCATAGGTGCACTGCTGAGGTGCCCAGTGTCATTTTAAAGGCAGGCCTGCCTTGCTGGCTGCTTTTAAAATAAAGTTATATACTAATCCAACTTTGAAATTAAAAGTACTTCCAAAGTCTTAAACTACCTTATTTTTACATATGTTACCCCTAAAGTGTGCTCTATGTGCCCCTAGGGTTGGGTGCCATGTAACTATAACCAGGGACCTTATAAAAACTGTTTTATAAGCCCTGGTGAGGTAAAATAGCCACATTTGTATTTCCGTCACTGTAGTCATTGGGCTCCATAGACTAAAATGAGGAGACTTTATTTCTATTAATAAAGTGCCCTTAAGTGTAATATAACTAGTTCAGGTAAATAGTGTTAAAACCCTACCTGAAAGTTGACAATTTCAGCTCTGTAGTTCCCCTCCATGATTGGCCAGTAACTGGCAGCCTGGCCAGGCTGCCTTGATGAAGTGTGAAGTGGCCTGGGCTAACCACAAAGGATGTGCTTGGGGAGGAGGTCTGCCTCAGCAGATGGGGAAGTAGGAAGGGGGAGGGTAGCCAAACTGGTTTTCAAAGACAGGGAAGGACATTTGGAGCGCCCCAGCACCTCCATCACATCCTGCACACCCAGACAATTTAGTGCCCCCTTGATTAGATTAGGAGAGGGAAGAAGAGGGGTGTGTTTAGGATTTTTAGCTACTCCAGTGGGAGGGCTCAGTCAGATTTAACCTAAAAAAATCACTGCCAGCCATGTTGGATTTTTGAGGAATGTTGCTCCTTGGGACTATTTTTTGCCACTCTTCAAAGGAAGTGGTCATCAAAGGGGGAAGGAGCCTGCCTATAATTGGATACACGGGACATCCCTGTTTTCAATCCAGGAGCAAGGATAAATATGGTAGAGCTGTGCCCACACCACAGATCCCTACAAGTAACAAAGAAAGAAGAAGAAGGACTGCCCTGCTGGAACCCTGACCTGCACCTGGACACTGCACTCCGAAGGACTGCACCAGCTGCACACTTGGGCTTCACCCCTAAAAGGACTTTGTCTCTCTTCTACTGCTTCAAGAAGGGACTCCCTGTTTGCTATAGGTACAAAGGAGCTGCCCAAAGTCCCCTGCATCAAGTCCTGCAAGCAGAGCCCGGCTGACCAGTATCCAGTGGCCATTTGAGGATTCTGACCAGGTGCATTCTGGGAATTGTACTCCCAACTCACAAGAAGCAAATAAGAGCTTCTGGAACCTTGGATCAAGTTGTGGACACTTTGAGGACCCAAAAAGGTCCTCTGGAAGAAGAGCAAGACGTTTGGAGAAATTTGGAGCAACTCCATAATTTGAAGAGGTGGATTGTGGGAGTTGTAGTACCAGACCCCAGAGGCAAACCAGAGCCTCTGTACCCTTGGCTGGTGCTGTGGAGCACTTTTCTGAATCAAGAAACACTTCTGAAAGTAAGTGTGACAGTGTTACCTTGTGGGTGGCCTGAACTCTGGACTTTGTCCCTGTCCAGTGTGACCTTTCTTAACTCTTTGAGCACTAGTTGCTTTTATGTGCTAGAAAACATTAATTCTTTGAAAATTCATATCTCCAGTTCCTTTTATCTGATGTTAATCATTTTGGTGTCATTTTAAAGATAAAAATATGATCTATTGTTATGAAATTGGTGTTGGACTTTTATTGTGTTTTACTTAATTGCTGTTTTGAGATTGTTAAATGCTTTACACACTTTTCTCCTAAGTTAAGCCTTATCGCTCATTGCCAAGCTACCAAGGGTTGAGCTGGGCTTAATTTATTGAGACCTAACTGGTCCTAAGTGGAGGTTGGCCTGTTGCTAAGTGTAGGTATTTACCTGCCCTTACCAATAATCCACTTTCCAACAATATATATATATATATATATATATATATATATATATATATATATATATATATATATATATATATATATATATATACACATATATATATGTAAAGATTAATATACACTTGACATGTTCGTAGGCCATTGCATAGTTTCTATATAAGGTGCTTGTTTAGATGCTTATACGTTTCTTATAAGGAAAACAATATTACTCTCATGAAAGCTTTACTCTGTCTGACCAGCACCCTATACCTCTGTCAACCTATCCTCTACCTCCACTATCTGTCTTATCCCAAACCCATTCTACTGCTATGATCTCCAAATAACCAATCCAAGACTCATCCCTCCTCTACCCCTTCTTGCTCACTCAAACCTCAGTTTACGACTATAATCTCCCAAACAACCATAATTACCTTTCTCCCTCATTTATCTCTTCTTTGACCGATCCCAAACCCCATTTAACTACTATGATCCCCCAATCCATCTCTACAGAATATTCCAACCTTTACTTTACTTATCCCAAACCTCATCTTGCCACTATGAACTTGCAATTAACACTTCTGGATTCATCCCTCCTCTATCACTCCATTATTCATTTCAAACAAACTAACAGACTCACATGTCCCCCACTCAAATTAACTCATACCTTCTTATACTAAAACAAACACTATACTCATATTTTGCTTTACTAATCCACCACTAATCCTTTTGGGTTCAAGTGTAGTGTGCTACTAACTGAAAAGCACGTCAATGCCTCATCAGGAGTAGTAAGCGCTATATGAATACAATTACAATTACAATGCAGTACAGCATGTTTGATTCCAGTGCTGCATAGGATAACAGTCTGATACATCTGGCACCTGGTATCACTCTGTTTAGCCTTGTGTGACACAAGGCATCCACATATTACTACTATCTGTTGATATTCACATGTAGTTAAACTAATTTATATAGATGACTTCAAGCTAATAATAAATGAATACATATCTACAGCGCCTGCAACATCCAAACCCAATAGGTCCAGCACATCGGCCTCTCTTTCTCAACAATGTCCGTCCATCGATGTTTAAGTTAGCTGACCAACCACTGCTCCTGGGACACCTTCAACATGTGCATCCACACATGCACTCATTGGTCTCTCCGCTTCTTTGACAGGTAACCTTTGCTGACCCTGCCTACATCGCCAAACATGCGTGGGAAGCCATATCAGTGCATCTACCTCCCCCTCGTTGAAATTTCTGCCTCTCCCCTTCCCAGACATGGCCAAAATTTAATAAACCCTATCCCAAATGATCCATACCAATACTTTAAAACCCCTTAAACCCTAACTATACCTAAAAAATACATACCCCAAAATATACAGTCACTCAACAATACTTAGACAAGAAAATGGCAAAACACAACACTTAAGCACAAAAACACAAGCAGAACTGCTTGCAGGGAACAGTAGGATACACAGTCAACAAGAAACAACACAAAATTGGCAAAACAGTCTCTAAACTCCTCACAATACCAGCACTAATAAACAGCCACAAACAGAAAGTGAAAGCATAATTTACATTACTTGGTATGCAGCCACACCCACTGCATCATTTCATGGGTGCGACAGGCAGATTGTTACAGTTTCCATCAATTTTTCCAAGACATTTCTACACAAATGAACATTGTGTGACACACTACTCTCCCCCTAACAGTGCAACGGCTCAGGCAGCCGGCTATACATTGCAATGCTAATAGCCACGCATCTCAAATTTTTCATGCGCAATAGCCTATACTGTGCTATGAAAATGGCCATGAAGTAACACGTATATACGCTGATTGCTAGGCAGAAGAACATATGTAACATATGTAGCAATACAAAGTGCCACACACAGTGCCACACACAATGCAAATACCACAGAACTCATATATATCCTATGCAGTGGCCTGTAAAGTGTTATGCAAATGGCCACAAAGTAGCACATCTGTAGCAACTCAAAGGCACGCAATGTCCCTATTAGAGCAATACAAATGGCCATGAAACCCATATGTTTCCCATGCAGAGGCCTATACAGCACAATCCAAATAATGACCCAGCAACAAATATGTAGCAATGCAAAGGGCAACACAATGGCCCGTCTACACATACACAAAGAGCCACCCAACTCACTTTTCTTATGCAGTGGACTATAAAGCACTACCCAAACAGCAACGCAGCAGCACATATGATGCAATGCAAATGGCCACGTAGTGGCCCTATTACAACAATGCAAAAGGCCACGCATCTCATATCTTAATGTTGTCCTACTAACCATCATTTGGAATAAGCTAATAATATGCAAGGGTTTTTTTTTCAAATATAGTTTAGCAGTTATGTTACTAATTACTACATAAATGTGCAGAGATACATAATGCAGATGCACATGTGACCCAGCACAGTAATGCACACAGCCATATGGATCAGGAATTTGTGCAGCACAACACAGCTACCCACCTTGCTAACTTGTGGTGTCTGAAAGAGGAAGGCCTGGAATGCTTCATATTCATCCTTATGTTATTCCTGGTCCTTTACCAGTGCTGGAACACTTTTGGCTATTTTGGGCCAACACAGGCACCATTCCACCCTGTTGCAAGGGGGCCTGCTTTGCAGGTAGATTATTTTTGTTAGCAGGAAGGTATACTTTTCAGCACATGAACAATCCTCTGAGGTACGTTCCTATTTGCAAATATGCTTCTTATTGCAGCACACCTTGAAAGTGGAAACATGGATGATACAATCCAATATTTTATACGCAGGGCATCTCTGGTGAGGAGTCATATAACTAGTAAGCATTCCGTGGTACACCAATATATTTAAAGCTGATGATCATTCAGAATCCATGGGTGGATGCATGGGAACAGCCACACTCCACCCATGTCACACCTCTCTCCCGCAGAGTAACACAAGTCTTAGATGTGTGCAGACTTGGGTAACTCTATATTTATCAAGCCACTCAGGGCCAGACAAGGTGGCTTTGAATGGCTTGGCAAACCTCATTTAGTTTTGTCATTACCCTTGCGTCCCCTTGCATGGAATGAGTGCAACAAGTGCAACCAAATGCTTAATATACATGCCCCAAAGAGTTGCCCAATTTGTACACAAGTGTATCTATCCTGCAGAGGTATGCATGTAGTTGACCATTACCTGATTTATAAGTGTTTCTGGTGTTACAACTGCTATTCTAGCAATGTGTGGATATATGTTGTATTTATCAATCCCCACACAGTTACCGCTTTGCAAGGGTTTTGTGACACAGGTGCTAAAGCTATTGCCAACTGTGTGTTCCCACCTTTCACTAAGTTTTCACGCTCACACATTGTTGAATTAGGTGTATACCTCTTTATAATTGTAAGGTTGGCATCAGCCTACATCATCTTGTGTGGCACAGGAGTACCTCAGAGCATTCACAAAGTCCAGACTTTCTATATTGAGGACTCACAGATTAGTCCCTTGGTTTGCATGCAGTATCCAGGTGTTACTTGTAACTGAGCATACTGAATTGTGAGACACTAACATGTCTCAAGTGATAGTTAAACCCATGCCAATGGCATGACATAATAGAGCTTTATGTGAATTGAGCTTTGTAATTGGATTAGGATGTGTGAAGAATGGTATGATAGCAACATTCATTAGACATCACACTCCTTTGCACTCATGCTTAATTCAGGCCCGTTCTTGTGATTTGCAGTCATATTGATGATGTTGAACTTGTATGATAGTATATTTAAGTTCTATTAACTTCACTTGTTGCCATATCAATTAATAAGATGATTTTGGTTTGTTCTCTGAGTTCCCAAATGTTCTCAACCCTCAGATTACATATCATACCAATACCTGTGTCCAGACATTTCAATGTCAGTGTGATTATTAGGTTAGACATTGATAGTGAGCTAGTTTGTACACCCAAAATTATGTATGCATAACTTTGTACACATACATGTTTTTTTATAATGATTCACTGATTAATACTTTATTTGTAAGGTACAGCTATAGTGGCACTTTTTGTTTTTTTCTGTGAATGTGATGAATGCTCCACCAATAATGTTAACATTTCATTATACATTGCCCTCATACATAGTGTGGGATCCATTACATGAACCACTTCGCACACTTCAAACACATCTTCATTACTCACTGGATGATAGGCCTTCTCATCTAGCATCTTTCTGAAAATTGCTACAATACACAGCTGATTGTTGCATATCACAATCAGAGTGTGGCATGATTCTCCATGAGTGGAATATGTTTGATAGTCCACAATGGGACTTGATATAGATATATGTCCCCCTTTTTACAAAGTTTCAATCACCGCACAGTGATTTTGTAGTGTGAAGTTAAATGATGGAAATTGTACTTGTACAGTAAAGCATTGACAACTTAACAATCATGGTGATGTGATCAATTAGATTTTATGTTCAATAAGTAGTTGTGAAATGTTGTTAATCGAGGGTCATTTATTTATGTGGGCTAATAAATACTGTTATTTCAATCAGTATTTGATGATGTTGGATCTTATGTTACACATACTTAATTTTAGTGTTCAAATGATTGTTGTACCAAAATAACTTGGTACGTAAATTTTCTATGTGATATGTCTCCACATCTTTTTGATGACTGTCACAGTGTTTAGTGCCACATTATTTATAACACATTTGAACAAAACAAAAATGAAGATATTTTGATGAGTGAAAACATTTGTATTGGTACAGTTAAAAAAAACAGTGATAAATGATTTTACCAATATTAGGGAAAGAAAATTTGCCACTATTTCATCACACCTGTCACGACCTGCCGTTGGGCACTGAATATCTGCTTCAGATTCGTCATCCTCATCATATCCAGGTAAGTTTACAAAGTCATACTCCCATAGGACATTTGTCTTCAGACATATATGTTGCAACATTGTGTAGACTAATACAATCTTGCAAACTGTAGTCTACTGCTTGATTGATCAAAGCTTCTACAAAGGGATTTTAGTTGCACAAACGTGCTTCAGGAACATTTCTAGTTTTGTTGAGCCAAACTGTATTTTTCTGTCCATTCTTCTGGGGATTTTAATAGAGGTTAATGATCCATGATTGCACCATATCCTTGGTCGCATGAAATGAGAAGAAAACACCATTTCATTAATAGATTTGTTGTAACTTCTACATAAGTAGCTATGTCCATTATATATTCCTATACATTTATTTTCATTTTATGCTGAAAAGTCTTAGATATTGTTAGGCATTTACTTTACACATGAATTTTCAACGTATATGGTTCATTGCATATATTGTACAGAGTGTAAGACATACAACACCTCAATGTGCTAATATCGATGCTTATACAGCAGACTAGTATAATAGGTAAGGTAGAATATTTGTATCAGCAATATGTGAATTGCACTGAATGTGTGTGCAATGTTTTGAGCTTTGGATCATGTTATCTTCCATAGATTATGAGCGAGTTAGGAGTTAGATATATTCTTTAGTACTTATATATTCTAGATTGCATTGAAATACCCTTAAAACAATAAGTATCAAATATTATCCCCTTTGTCACACACATGCTGTTGGACCTGGCCCTTTTGGCAGGTTTATCCCCTGACTTTTTGCCTCCTTTCTCCTATTTTGTCTGACCTCTTACTGTTGGCTCGAGGACTGTGAGCACTTTATCACTGCTGATCAGTGCAAAAGTGCTGGTGCTCTCCCTATTAAAGCTGGTATGATTGTCTTATAACTAATTAGCATATTTAATTTACCTGTAAGTCTCTTGCACAGTGGGCTCTCTATATCCATGGCCTGTAAATTAAATGCTACTAGTGCGCCTGCAGCGCTGCTTGCGCCACCCACTGAAGTAGCCTTTCATATCTGTCTGAGGCCTGCTAGCACAGGGCCTGCATACGCAGTTTGCTGCCAGAGAGACCTGACATCTAACTGTACTTGCCAGGCCCAGAAGTCCCCTTTTACTACATGTAAGTCATCCCCACGATAGGCCCTAGCTAGTCCTATGGGCAGGTTGCTATGTATGTAGAAGGCAGGACATGTTCCTAGTAGCGTAGTCTGTCCTGATAGTGACAAACACCCTGTTTAGTTTCTTACTGCTGTGAGTGCTGCCTTCTCATAGGATTGCATTGGAAATGCCCTTCCTTATGTGTAAGGGGTATTGTCTGATTTATGAGGGGTAGCGTAGGCATGTTTGGTATGGTTGTAATGGTAGTGAGAAATGCTACTTACTGGTGTAAGTGGAATTTTTAGTACTATTACAGAAATGCCACTTCTAGAAAGTGAACATTTCTCTGTCCTTATGACTCTGAAGTTTTGCAGCTTGACTTCAATCAACCTCTGGGCAGAGTAACAGTTGGGCTTTGTGCATACTTTTGAGACAGCCAGTACACAGGGAGGGTGGAGGTGTCACAGAGGTGAATCTGCATTGTGAATAGTCTTCCTGTGTTGAGAGAAGGGGGAGGCGGGGCACACTTGCATCTAGAAAGGCTGTGCCATGGCCTCACTCAAAAGAGTTGTTTACCCCCAACTGATGTTTGCAGCCTCTGCTGGAAGAGAGAGGGTACTTTTCCAGAACCAGTTGTAAATGGTTCGAACCTCATCTCCCCTTCTTTGTTGACCCACTGCAAAAACTGAGTATAAGTACAGGGGATTTTTCCCCCCAATTTGGAGATACTCTGGACTTTGACATGCTTGTAACTGGACACAGAAAGCTGCTGGAGGGACTCACCAGGAACGGCCTTGGACTGCTGCTGTGCTGATCTGTGACCTGCTTGGTCACTTGGAGGAACTGCCAACTGCCTGCAAACCCTTTGTGCTGGCCTGCTGCTGGGCTCTGCTGCCCTGTGCTCCATTTGCTGTGTCCCCTAGGGGCGGGGTGCTGTGGCCCTTGACCACTGCAATTGCCTGAAGCACATGAGAACCGCTTTCTTTTTCCTGATATGTTGTCTGGAAGAGCAATCGCTACTTATTCTATAGCACTTTGAGAACACTTTTCATTTGTACAGTTTAGAGCATTGCGAGCACCTTTGCATTATTCTCTAAGCGCCTGGAGGGCAACTTGCCATGAAGGATTCACTGCCGTGACCCGGGCATCTTTGGAAACCTGAGCGTCTCGGAGGCGCACTCCTTAAATTGGCCTTGGGATACCTTAAAGTAAGGAATGAAGCAAGCATGCTCCTAATGGAGCCCCAGGGGTGAAGCACGCTCCTCTGAGCAACCCTGGGACACCAACCAACATAACTGCTGCCAGGTCTCACCGCCGCACCATGGAGCGAGAGACACACTTGCGCACCAGGATCGGGTATGGCCGTGCAGTGGAGTGAGGCACTGAGCCCAGGAGAGCTCGCTGTGCGCCCCCTCCGCCTCTGCAAGTGGCGGAGATTAGGCCTCCTCTTCTCTCGAGGGCCCGTCTGCCAGGCTCCCGCCCGACCAAAATCCAGGTACCTGCAGCCAGACGGGAGCTTACTTCAGAGCCTGCTGCTCAGTGCTGTTGGGCCCTTGCCCTGTTGTGACAGGGTGCCCCTGTTGCTGCAGGGCCCCCACTGGACAATGAGAACTAGCGGACAGGGCAGAAGCCTCATCGGAGGCCCCCCGCACCACTGGGACCCCTCTCTTCCTCTCCTCCTTTCTTTTTCTGCGGTTCTGCTGTTTTCCCCCTGCGAGGGCTGATCGTGGCCCTGGGGGCCCCTAGAGATCACAGACCCCAGGAGGGGCACCAATATAAAAAGTGGAAGGGGTGCATGCCACTCCCTCCCCCTAAAATCACCAAACAGCCCCCGTTCTGCACAGGGAGTGCCGGGGGACACCTTGTTGTGTCTCTTGGCACTAGGGGTACCGTTTCATCACAAAAACAGGTACTTCTTATGGACTATACATATATATTGTAGGCAGCATGTGTTCTATATGATGTGACATGTATGTGCTGATGTTCCGTTTATGGGCATGACATGCTGATATATTTTTATGACTTGCCATATGTTTTCTAATGTTTCTGGTATTGGCATTTATGATATTTTTATGACAAGTGCTTTTCTTTGGTAATGTGATTCGTGACTACTGTTTATGTTGCAGAATAATGAGTAGCCTGTGTGTTATGTGTGATTTCTGCTGGTTTCTGCAGGATAACAGTACTGTGTTATGTTCTAACAACTGCTTGGGTGGCAGGATATTACTGACATGTTGTGTTTGGTCTAATAATGTTGTGTAAAATACAGTTCAATTTTATATAACTTGGTGTTGTGTTTCTTTTGTGGTGGGGATAGTGCGTGACATGTGTTGTGTGTGTTGTGCAAACGCTTCACATATTGCCTCTGGAAAAGACCTGATTGCTTGTGCCAAGCTACCAAAGGGGTGAGCAGGGGTATCTTGGGTGTGTAACTCCCTTGCCCTGACTAGAGTGGGTGGGTTCTGACTGACTTTGGTTCATACACTAGCCTACCAGAAACCCCATTTCTAACACATGGCAATTCTGCCCAAAAAAGACAGGTGCAGCATTGTTTCAAATGTTTGTTTCTACTTTCCTAAAACCCAATAGGGATAGATATAATAAACTTTCTTGCATTCCATTACTTCTTTGTCTGGTCTGTCTTCTCCCTATAAATATACAATGAAAAAAACACAAAAAACTGTGAAAAACGTAAATTAAAAAAACCATACATATATATATATATATATATATATATATATATATATATATATATATATATATATATATATATATATATAGATAGATAGATAGATAGATAGATAGATAGATATGCATTACTCATCACATGTATATCTATTTCTAAAAAACACATAATTCATCTCTTCAAAACCCTAAGGGGGTTTAGCTCACAAAAAGATTGTGTTAAATACCTCTGTGCAATTCACCTTTCTTCAATCATCCTAAATGCACTGACAATTCATTGTCCAAATGTAATCCTCCTGGATGCAGGGTCCTATACTTAATGATATGTTTCAACTCTGATCTACTTAGTTCCTGCACTCGATTACCTCCTCTTACACGACTGAGAATACTGTCTAATACACAGAGATTTAATCAATTGGTGTTTTTTTGGTGATATAATCCGAATTGCTGAGCAGTAGGATATTGTTTGACCTCATTAGTTATAGCTCTGATGTGCTCAAATACTCTTTTTTGGCTCTCTGAATTGTGCTTCTAATATAAAATACTTCTCACATCGACACCCTAGTGCATAGACACAGCAATCAGAGTTGCAAGTAGGATGTTTCCCAATTACGTACGGGCGACTTTCTTTTGATAATCAAACCTCCTTGCAACTGCTGCTATATTTACAGGCTTTGCATGTACCGCATGTAAAAAAATAATTTTACATTTGTTTGTCAGTCACTCTCTTTTGATTCAACTAAGCTCACACACAATGTGTCTTTCAAAGAGGTACCTCTTTTAAACATGATATGTGGTACATCTCCAATATGTTGGACCAAAAGTTCCTCTGTTTTAAGTATCTCCCAATACTTCCTTAGGCTCCATTTTACTTCCCATACCTGATTCTTAAATGAAGTGATAAATCTCACTGGTTGAATCTCTTCACTTCTCCTCATACTAGGGATTACCAATCTCTCACGATTAACACCCCTGACCTTTTTACATGCCTGCTCAATGGCCTTTAAAGAATAACCTCTTTCAATGAATCTCAAGCTCCTTCTTTCCATTTCAACTAGAAAATCTGTTTCTGAAATGCAATTTCTCTTTGCTCTAAGCAATTCCCCATATGGAATGCTTTGTATCAGATTTTTAGGATGAAAACCTCTTGCAAAAAGCAGACTACTGCCTGCTGATTCTTTACAAAAAAGACAACTTTCCAGTTTGTTACCATGTACTTCCAATTGTAAATCCAAGAACTCAATTTTTGATGCATGAATGTGACTAGTAAATTTCAAATTTAATGAATTGTCATTTAGTATTTTTACAAACTCAAGGGCCTCATCCATGTTGCTTCTCCAAATGCAAAAAGTATCATCTATATAGCGCACCCAGAGGACGATGTGTTTGTCTTACTGACCACCTGCTTCTCCCACCAGCCGAGGTACAAACCTGCATAGCTGTGGGGAAAGCAGATTCCCATTGCCGTCCCCCAGGTCTGTCTACAGATGTCCTTGTCAAAAGTGAAAAAATACTAGTCAAACATGCATGCATCATCTCTAAGAGCATCTCTGTGTTATACAGAAATGATAATGACCTAGCTCTTAAAAAATGTTTACTTGCTTCTATGCCTAAGTCATGAGGGATGCAGGTACATAAGCTGCTGGAACCTTGGATCAAGTTGTGGACACTTTGAGGACCCAAAAAGGTCCTCTGGAAGAAGAGCAAGACGTTTGGAGAAATTTGGAGCAACTCCATAATTTGAAGAGGTGGATTGTGGGAGTTGTAGTACCAGAACCCAGAGGCAAACCAGAGCCTCTGTACCCTTGGCTGGTGCTGTGGAGCACTTTTCTGAATCAAGAAACACTTCTGAAAGTAAGTGTGACAGTGTTACCTTGTGGGTGGCCTGAACTCTGGACTTTGTCCCTGTCCAGTGTGACCTTTCTTAACTCTTTGAGCACTAGTTGCTTTTATGTGCTAGAAAACATTAATTCTTTGAAAATTCATATCTCCAGTTCCTTTTATCTGATGTTAATCATTTTGGTGTCATTTTAAAGATAAAAATATGATCTATTGTTATGAAATTGGTGTTGGACTTTTATTGTGTTTTACTTAATTGCTGTTTTGAGATTGTTAAATGCTTTACACACTTTTCTCCTAAGTTAAGCCTTATCGCTCATTGCCAAGCTACCAAGGGTTGAGCTGGGCTTAATTTATTGAGACCTAACTGGTCCTAAGTGGAGGTTGGCCTGTTGCTAAGTGTAGGTATTTACCTGCCCTTACCAATAATCCACTTTCCAACAATATATATATATATATATATATATATATATATATATATATATATATATATATATATAAATATATATATATATATATATATATATACACATATATATATGTAAAGATTAATATACACTTGACATGTTCGTAGGCCATTGCATAGTTTCTATATAAGGTGCTTGTTTAGATGCTTATACGTTTCTTATAAGGAAAACAATATTACTCTCATGAAAGCTTTACTCTGTCTGACCAGCACCCTATACCTCTGTCAACCTATCCTCTACCTCCACTATCTGTCTTATCCCAAATCCATTCTACTGCTATGATCTCAGAAAAAACCAATCCAAGACTCATCCCTCCTCTACCCCTTCTTGCTCACTCAAACCTCAGTTTACGACTATAATCTCCCAAACAACCATAATTACCTTTCTCCCTCATTTATCTCTTCTTTGACCGATCCCAAACCCCATTTAACTACTATGATCCCCCAATCCATCTCTACAGAATATTCCAACCTTTACTTTACTTATCCCAAACCTCATCTTGCCACTATGAACTTGCAATTAACACTTCTGGATTCATCCCTCCTCTATCACTCCATTATTCATTTCAAACAAACTAACAGACTCACATGTCCCCCACTCAAATTAACTCATACCTTCTTATACTAAAACAAACACTATACTCATATTTTGCTTTACTAATCCACCACTAATCCTTTTGGGTTCAAGTGTAGTGTGCTACTAACTGAAAAGCACGTCAATGCCTCATCAGGAGTAGTAAGCGCTATATGAATACAATTACAATTACAATGCAGTACAGCATGTTTGATTCCAGTGCTGCATAGGATAACAGTCTGATACATCTGGCACCTGGTATCACTCTGTTTAGCCTTGTGTGACACAAGGCATCCACATATTACTACTATCTGTTGATATTCACATGTAGTTAAACTAATTTATATAGATGACTTCAAGCTAATAATAAATGAATACATATCTACAGCGCCTGCAACATCCAAACCCAATAGGTCCAGCACATCGGCCTCTCTTTCTCAACAATGTCCGTCCATCGATGTTTAAGTTAGCTGACCAACCACTGCTCCTGGGACACCTTCAACATGTGCATCCACACATGCACTCATTGGTCTCTCCGCTTCTTTGACAGGTAACCTTTGCTGACCCTGCCTACATCGCCAAACATGCGTGGGAAGCCATATCAGTGCATCTACCTCCCCCTCGTTGAAATTTCTGCCTCTCCCCTTCCCAGACATGGCCAAAATTTAATAAACCCTATCCCAAATGATCCATACCAATACTTTAAAACCCCTTAAACCCTAACTATACCTAAAAAATACATACCCCAAAATATACAGTCACTCAACAATACTTAGACAAGAAAATGGCAAAACACAACACTTAAGCACAAAAACACAAGCAGAACTGCTTGCAGGGAACAGTAGGATACACAGTCAACAAGAAACAACACAAAATTGGCAAAACAGTCTCTAAACTCCTCACAATACCAGCACTAATAAACAGCCACAAACAGAAAGTGAAAGCATAATTTACATTACTTGGTATGCAGCTACACCCACTGCATCATTTCATGGGTGCGACAGGCAGATTGTTACAGTTTCCATCAATTTTTCCAAGACATTTCTACACAAATGAACATTGTGTGACACACTACTCTCCCCCTAACAGTGCAACGGCTCAGGCAGCCGGCTATACATTGCAATGCTAATAGCCACGCATCTCAAATTTTTCATGCGCAATAGCCTATACTGTGCTATGAAAATGGCCATGAAGTAACACGTATATACGCTGATTGCTAGGCAGAAGAACATATGTAACATATGTAGCAATACAAAGTGCCACACACAGTGCCACACACAATGCAAATACCACAGAACTCATATATATCCTATGCAGTGGCCTGTAAAGTGCTATGCAAATGGCCACAAAGTAGCACATCTGTAGCAACTCAAAGGCACGCAATGTCCCTATTAGAGCAATACAAATGGCCATGAAACCCATATGTTTCCCATGCAGAGGCCTATACAGCACAATCCAAATAATGACCCAGCAACAAATATGTAGCAATGCAAAGGGCAACACAATGGCCCGTCTACACATACACAAAGAGCCACCCAACTCACTTTTCTTATGCAGTGGACTATAAAGCACTACCCAAACAGCAACGCAGCAGCACATATGATGCAATGCAAATGGCCACGTAGTGGCCCTATTACAACAATGCAAAAGGCCACGCATCTCATATCTTAATGTTGTCCTACTAACCATCATTTGGAATAAGCTAATAATATGCAAGGGTTTTTTTTTCAAATATAGTTTAGCAGTTATGTTACTAATTACTACATAAATGTGCAGAGATACATAATGCAGATGCACATGTGACCCAGCACAGTAATGCACACAGCCATATGGATCAGGAATTTGTGCAGCACAACACAGCTACCCACCTTGCTAACTTGTGGTGTCTGAAAGAGGAAGGCCTGGAATGCTTCATATTCATCCTTATGTTATTCCTGGTCCTTTACCAGTGCTGGAACACTTTTGGCTATTTTGGGCCAACACAGGCACCATTCCACCCTGTTGCAAGGGGGCCTGCTTTGCAGGTAGATTATTTTTGTTAGCAGGAAGGTATACTTTTCAGCACATGAACAATCCTCTGAGGTACGTTCCTATTTGCAAATATGCTTCTTATTGCAGCACACCTTGAAAGTGGAAACATGGATGATACAATCCAATATTTTATACGCAGGGCATCTCTGGTGAGGAGTCATATAACTAGTAAGCATTCCGTGGTACACCAATATATTTAAAGCTGATGATCATTCAGAATCCATGGGTGGATGCATGGGAACAGCCACACTCCACCCATGTCACACCTCTCTCCCGCAGAGTAACACAAGTCTTAGATGTGTGCAGACTTGGGTAACTCTATATTTATCAAGCCACTCAGGGCCAGACAAGGTGGCTTTGAATGGCTTGGCAAACCTCATTTAGTTTTGTCATTACCCTTGCGTCCCCTTGCATGGAATGAGTGCAACAAGTGCAACCAAATGCTTAATATACATGCCCCAAAGAGTTGCCCAATTTGTACACAAGTGTATCTATCCTGCAGAGGTATGCATGTAGTTGACCATTACCTGATTTATAAGTGTTTCTGGTGTTACAACTGCTATTCTAGCAATGTGTGGATATATGTTGTATTTATCAATCCCCACACAGTTACCGCTTTGCAAGGGTTTTGTGACACAGGTGCTAAAGCTATTGCCAACTGTGTGTTCCCACCTTTCACTAAGTTTTCACGCTCACACATTGTTGAATTAGGTGTATACCTCTTTATAATTGTAAGGTTGGCATCAGCCTACATCATCTTGTGTGGCACAGGAGTACCTCAGAGCATTCACAAAGTCCAGACTTTCTATATTGAGGACTCACAGATTAGTCCCTTGGTTTGCATGCAGTATCCAGGTGTTACTTGTAACTGAGCATACTGAATTGTGAGACACTAACATGTCTCAAGTGATAGTTAAACCCATGCCAATGGCATGACATAATAGAGCTTTATGTGAATTGAGCTTTGTAATTGGATTAGGATGTGTGAAGAATGGTATGATAGCAACATTCATTAGACATCACACTCCTTTGCACTCATGCTTAATTCAGGCCCGTTCTTGTGATTTGCAGTCATATTGATGATGTTGAACTTGTATGATAGTATATTTAAGTTCTATTAACTTCACTTGTTGCCATATCAATTAATAAGATGATTTTGGTTTGTTCTCTGAGTTCCCAAATGTTCTCAACCCTCAGATTACATATCATACCAATACCTGTGTCCAGACATTTCAATGTCAGTGTGATTATTAGGTTAGACATTGATAGTGAGCTAGTTTGTACACCCAAAATTATGTATGCATAACTTTGTACACATACATGTTTTTTTATAATGATTCACTGATTAATACTTTATTTGTAAGGTACAGCTATAGTGGCACTTTTTGTTTTTTTCTGTGAATGTGATGAATGCTCCACCAATAATGTTAACATTTCATTATACATTGCCCTCATACATAGTGTGGGATCCATTACATGAACCACTTCGCACACTTCAAACACATCTTCATTACTCACTGGATGATAGGCCTTCTCATCTAGCATCTTTCTGAAAATTGCTACAATACACAGCTGATTGTTGCATATCACAATCAGAGTGTGGCATGATTCTCCATGAGTGGAATATGTTTGATAGTCCACAATGGGACTTGATATAGATATATGTCCCCCTTTTTACAAAGTTTCAATCACCGCACAGTGATTTTGTAGTGTGAAGTTAAATGATGGAAATTGTACTTGTACAGTAAAGCATTGACAACTTAACAATCATGGTGATGTGATCAATTAGATTTTATGTTCAATAAGTAGTTGTGAAATGTTGTTAATCGAGGGTCATTTATTTATGTGGGCTAATAAATACTGTTATTTCAATCAGTATTTGATGATGTTGGATCTTATGTTACACATACTTAATTTTAGTGTTCAAATGATTGTTGTACCAAAATAACTTGGTACGTAAATTTTCTATGTGATATGTCTCCACATCTTTTTGATGACTGTCACAGTGTTTAGTGCCACATTATTTATAACACATTTGAACAAAACAAAAATTAAGATATTTTGATGAGTGAAAACATTTGTATTGGTACAGTTAAAAAAAACAGTGATAAATGATTTTACCAATATTAGGGAAAGAAAATTTGCCACTATTTCATCACACCTGTCACGACCTGCCGTTGGGCACTGAATATCTGCTTCAGATTCGTCATCCTCATCATATCCAGGTAAGTTTACAAAGTCATACTCCCATAGGACATTTGTCTTCAGACATATATGTTGCAACATTGTGTAGACTAATACAATCTTGCAAACTGTAGTCTACTGCTTGATTGATCAAAGCTTCTACAAAGGGATTTTAGTTGCACAAACGTGCTTCAGGAACATTTCTAGTTTTGTTGAGCCAAACTGTATTTTTCTGTCCATTCTTCTGGGGATTTTAATAGAGGTTAATGATCCATGATTGCACCATATCCTTGGTCGCATGAAATGAGAAGAAAACACCATTTCATTAATAGATTTGTTGTAACTTCTACATAAGTAGCTATGTCCATTATATATTCCTATACATTTATTTTCATTTTATGCTGAAAAGTCTTAGATATTGTTAGGCATTTACTTTACACATGAATTTTCAACGTATATGGTTCATTGCATATATTGTACAGAGTGTAAGACATACAACACCTCAATGTGCTAATATCGATGCTTATACAGCAGACTAGTATAATAGGTAAGGTAGAATATTTGTATCAGCAATATGTGAATTGCACTGAATGTGTGTGCAATGTTTTGAGCTTTGGATCATGTTATCTTCCATAGATTATGAGCGAGTTAGGAGTTAGATATATTCTTTAGTACTTATATATTCTAGATTGCATTGAAATACCCTTAAAACAATAAGTATCAAATATTATCCCCTTTGTCACACACATGCTGTTGGACCTGGCCCTTTTGGCAGGTTTATCCCCTGACTTTTTGCCTCCTTTCTCCTATTTTGTCTGACCTCTTACTGTTGGCTCGAGGACTGTGAGCACTTTATCACTGCTGATCAGTGCAAAAGTGCTGGTGCTCTCCCTATTAAAGCTGGTATGATTGTCTTATAACTAATTAGCATATTTAATTTACCTGTAAGTCTCTTGCACAGTGGGCTCTCTATATCCATGGCCTGTAAATTAAATGCTACTAGTGCGCCTGCAGCGCTGCTTGCGCCACCCACTGAAGTAGCCTTTCATATCTGTCTGAGGCCTGCTAGCACAGGGCCTGCATACGCAGTTTGCTGCCAGAGAGACCTGACATCTAACTGTACTTGCCAGGCCCAGAAGTCCCCTTTTACTACATGTAAGTCATCCCCACGATAGGCCCTAGCTAGTCCTATGGGCAGGTTGCTATGTATGTAGAAGGCAGGACATGTTCCTAGTAGCGTAGTCTGTCCTGATAGTGACAAACACCCTGTTTAGTTTCTAACTGCTGTGAGTGCTGCCTTCTCATAGGATTGCATTGGAAATGCCCTTCCTTATGTGTAAGGGGTATTGTCTGATTTATGAGGGGTAGCGTAGGCATGTTTGGTATGGTTGTAATGGTAGTGAGAAATGCTACTTACTGGTGTAAGTGGAATTTTTAGTACTATTACAGAAATGCCACTTCTAGAAAGTGAACATTTCTCTGTCCTTATGACTCTGAAGTTTTGCAGCTTGACTTCAATCAACCTCTGGGCAGAGTAACAGTTGGGCTTTGTGCATACTTTTGAGACAGCCAGTACACAGGGAGGGTGGAGGTGTCACAGAGGTGAATCTGCATTGTGAATAGTCTTCCTGTGTTGAGAGAAGGGGGAGGCGGGGCACACTTGCATCTAGAAAGGCTGTGCCATGGCCTCACTCAAAAGAGTTGTTTACCCCCAACTGATGTTTGGAGCCTCTGCTGGAAGAGAGAGGGTACTTTTCCAGAACCAGTTGTAAATGGTTCGAACCTCATCTCCCCTTCTTTGTTGACCCACTGCAAAAACTGAGTATAAGTACAGGGGATTTTTCCCCCCAATTTGGAGATACTCTGGACTTTGACATGCTTGTAACTGGACACAGAAAGCTGCTGGAGGGACTCACCAGGAACGGCCTTGGACTGCTGCTGTGCTGATCTGTGACCTGCTTGGTCACTTGGAGGAACTGCCAACTGCCTGCAAACCCTTTGTGCTGGCCTGCTGCTGGGCTCTGCTGCCCTGTGCTCCATTTGCTGTGTCCCCTAGGGGCGGGGTGCTGTGGCCCTTGACCACTGCAATTGCCTGAAGCACATGAGAACCGCTTTCTTTTTCCTGATATGTTGTCTGGAAGAGCAATCGCTACTTATTCTATAGCACTTTGAGAACACTTTTCATTTGTACAGTTTAGAGCATTGCGAGCACCTTTGCATTATTCTCTAAGCGCCTGGAGGGCAACTTGCCATGAAGGATTCACTGCCGTGACCCGGGCATCTTTGGAAACCTAAGCGTCTCGGAGGCGCACTCCTTAAAGTGGCCTTGGGATACCTTAAAGTAAGGAATGAAGCAAGCATGCTCCTAATGGAGCCCCAGGGGTGAAGCACGCTCCTCTGAGCAACCCTGGGACACCAACCAACATAACTGCTGCCAGGTCTCACCGCCGCACCATGGAGCGAGAGACACACTTGCGCACCAGGATCGGGTATGGCCGTGCAGTGGAGTGAGGCACTGAGCCCAGGAGAGCTCGCTGTGCGCCCCCTCCGCCTCTGCAAGTGGCGGAGATTAGGCCTCCTCTTCTCTCGAGGGCCCGTCTGCCAGGCTCCCGCCCGACCAAAATCCAGGTACCTGCAGCCAGACGGGAGCTTACTTCAGAGCCTGCTGCTCAGTGCTGTTGGGCCCTTGCCCTGTTGTGACAGGGTGCCCCTGTTGCTGCAGGGCCCCCACTGGACAATGAGAACTAGCGGACAGGGCAGAAGCCTCATCGGAGGCCCCCCGCACCACTGGGACCCCTCTCTTCCTCTCCTCCTTTCTTTTTCTGCGGTTCTGCTGTTTTCCCCCTGCGAGGGCTGATCGTGGCCCTGGGGGCCCCTAGAGATCACAGACCCCAGGAGGGGCACCAATATAAAAAGTGGAAGGGGTGCATGCCACTCCCTCCCCCTAAAATCACCAAACAGCCCCCGTTCTGCACAGGGAGTGCCGGGGGACACCTTGTTGTGTCTCTTGGCACTAGGGGTACCGTTTCATCACAAAAACAGGTACTTCTTATGGACTATACATATATATTGTAGGCAGCATGTGTTCTATATGATGTGACATGTATGTGCTGATGTTCCGTTTATGGGCATGACATGCTGATATATTTTTATGACTTGCCATATGTTTTCTAATGTTTCTGGTATTGGCATTTATGATATTTTTATGACAAGTGCTTTTCTTTGGTAATGTGATTCGTGACTACTGTTTATGTTGCAGAATAATGAGTAGCCTGTGTGTTATGTGTGATTTCTGCTGGTTTCTGCAGGATAACAGTACTGTGTTATGTTCTAACAACTGCTTGGGTGGCAGGATATTACTGACATGTTGTGTTTGGTCTAATAATGTTGTGTAAAATACAGTTCAATTTTATATAACTTGGTGTTGTGTTTCTTTTGTGGTGGGGATAGTGCGTGACATGTGTTGTGTGTGTTGTGCAAACGCTTCACATATTGCCTCTGGAAAAGACCTGATTGCTTGTGCCAAGCTACCAAAGGGGTGAGCAGGGGTATCTTGGGTGTGTAACTCCCTTGCCCTGACTAGAGTGGGTGGGTTCTGACTGACTTTGGTTCATACACTAGCCTACCAGAAACCCCATTTCTAACACATGGCAATTCTGCCCAAAAAAGACAGGTGCAGCATTGTTTCAAATGTTTGTTTCTACTTTCCTAAAACCCAATAGGGATAGATATAATAAACTTTCTTGCATTCCATTACTTCTTTGTCTGGTCTGTCTTCTCCCTATAAATATACAATGAAAAAAACACAAAAAACTGTGAAAAACGTAAATTAAAAAAACCATACATATATATATATATATATATATATATATATATATATATATATATATATATATAGATAGATAGATAGATAGATAGATAGATATGCATTACTCATCACATGTATATCTATTTCTAAAAAACACATAATTCATCTCTTCAAAACCCTAAGGGGGTTTAGCTCACAAAAAGATTGTGTTAAATACCTCTGTGCAATTCACCTTTCTTCAATCATCCTAAATGCACTGACAATTCATCGTCCAAATGTAATCCTCCTGGATGCAGGGTCCTATACTTAATGATATGTTTCAACTCTGATCTACTTAGTTCCTGCACTCGATTACCTCCTCTTACACGACTGAGAATACTGTCTAATACACAGAGATTTAATCAATTGGTGTTTTTTTGGTGATATAATCCGAATTGCTGAGCAGTAGGATATTGTTTGACCTCATTAGTTATAGCTCTGATGTGCTCAAATACTCTTTTTTGGCTCTCTGAATTGTGCTTCTAATATAAAATACTTCTCACATCGACACCCTAGTGCATAGACACAGCAATCAGAGTTGCAAGTAGGATGTTTCCCAATTACGTACGGGCGACTTTCTTTTGATAATCAAACCTCCTTGCAACTGCTGCTATATTTACAGGCTTTGCATGTACCGCATGTAAAAAAATAATTTTACATTTGTTTGTCAGTCACTCTCTTTTGATTCAACTAAGCTCACACACAATGTGTCTTTCAAAGAGGTACCTCTTTTAAACATGATATGTGGTACATCTCCAATATGTTGGACCAAAAGTTCCTCTGTTTTAAGTATCTCCCAATACTTCCTTAGGCTCCATTTTACTTCCCATACCTGATTCTTAAATGAAGTGATAAATCTCACTGGTTGAATCTCTTCACTTCTCCTCATACTAGGGATTACCAATCTCTCACGATTAACACCCCTGACCTTTTTACATGCCTGCTCAATGGCCTTTAAAGAATAACCTCTCTCAATGAATCTCAAGCTCCTTCTTTCCATTTCAACTAGAAAATCTGTTTCTGAAATGCAATTTCTCTTTGCTCTAAGCAATTCCCCATATGGAATGCTTTGTATCAGATTTTTAGGATGAAAACCTCTTGCAAAAAGCAGACTACTGCCTGCTGATTCTTTACAAAAAAGACAACTTTCCAGTTTGTTACCATGTACTTCCAATTGTAAATCCAAGAACTCAATTTTTGATGCATGAATGTGACTAGTAAATTTCAAATTTAATGAATTGTCATTTAGTATTTTTACAAACTCAAGGGCCTCATCCATGTTGCTTCTCCAAATGCAAAAAGTATCATCTATATAGCGCACCCAGAGGACGATGTGTTTGTCTTACTGACCACCTGCTTCTCCCACCAGCCGAGGTACAAACCTGCATAGCTGTGGGGAAAGCAGATTCCCATTGCCGTCCCCCAGGTCTGTCTACAGATGTCCTTGTCAAAAGTGAAAAAATACTAGTCAAACATGCATGCATCATCTCTAAGAGCATCTCTGTGTTATACAGAAATGATAATGACCTAGCTCTTAAAAAATGTTTACTTGCTTCTATGCCTAAGTCATGAGGGATGCAGGTACATAAGCTGTTTACATCCAGCCAAAATAACATGTACTGTTCTTCCCATGTAATGCCATCTATCTCCTCACAAGATACCCTGTGCCTTTAATGAAAGATGGTAGAGGATGTACAAAAGGTTTCAAGAAAAAGTAAACATATTTTGAAGTATTTTCAAACATACCTCCTCTAGAGTTAACAATTGGTCTGCCTGGTGGGTTCACTAAGGGCCACATGTACAAAAATCAGGTTTTGTGACTCGCAAATTGCGAGTCAGAGCGGCTCACAATTTGCGAGTCGCAAAACTTGATGTACAACAGTGTCAATTACACTGTTTGTGATTCCCAATGGGGTCGCAAATGACACACCTCATGAATATTCATGGGGTAGGTCGCAATTTGCAACCCCATTGGGAATGTACACCCTCACAGGGATGGTGGCCTGCTGGAGAAAGCAGACCACCATGTCTGTGACTGCTTTTAAATAAAGAAGTCTTCCTTAAAGGAAAACGGGATGCATTTCAAAATCAAAAATGAAAAGTTTTCTTTTAATTTTTTCAGAGAAGGCAGTGGTCCCTGGGACCACTGCCTTCTCTGAAAAAATATTTCACTACTATTTACAATGGGAAGGGGTCCCCTGGGGATCCCTTCCCGTTTGCGAATGGGTGCTAACTGCGATTGTTTTGCGACCGCATTCGTGGTCACAAAATAATCATACATACCATCTGGATTAATTATTAGGAAGGGACGCCCTTGCCACGCCCCTTCCTAATACCGAATCCCAAAGAGCATTTTTCAAGTCGCAAATGGGCCGATTCGCCATTTGCGACTTGAAAACTACTTCGTAGATCTAGCCCTAAGTCTTTGTATAATTTTGGTCAGAGATGTAACAGAGGTGATTTAGGGAAATCACCTTTGAGAAATTGCTACTCATACCAATCTATTAGATCAAGATCTTTCCAGCGTTTCAACTTCTCTAAATACTGATTATTTGCTGCAAAAAATGTTTGTCTGGTAATAACCTCAACTTGGCTAATGTCTCTCAATTGTCTGTGCCCCTCATGTAAATAAGCATCTAACGGCCAAATCACTACACTTCCTCCTTTGTGTGACTTTTTGATGACAATGTTATTGTTTTCTTTTAGTTCACTAATAGCTTCAAGATGTTCCTTCTTTAAATGTCTATGACAGTATTTCTTTTTCTTTTCAATTCATCGAAATTCTTTAATAATACATTTCTCAACTGCATCATTTGACCCATTTACAATTTGTGGCATAAAGACTGATTTAGGTTTAAAACCACTTGTCCTACCACAGTCTAGAATCAATTACATATCTTTAATTAATACATTCAAAATGGGATTATTTATCCAATTGTCATCCCCTGCTAGTTCCCCCACTGTTTGAAGAATATCAATATCTCCTATCTCTAAATAAGAAGGACTTTTCTTTGTTTCAACTTTTTTCTTTTTTGAGATCTTGTCGCATACCAGTACCTCAATTTCAGTTTTCTGATTAACTGAAATAGGTCAATTCAACTTTCTGTATAATAAAAGAATGCAGTTGGGCAAAAAGAAAGGCCTAAAGATAAAACCTAATTTTGTGATTTTTCAAGAGCAACATCCAGTAAATTTACCACAGTCTTTTTATCCATTATTTTGATACTGTTTGCCCCCTTGTGTGTATTCCTAAGGAGCTCTCGATATTTCTTTATCTCATTCAGTCTCCTTCGTTGCCTCCTCTGCTGCCTCTTACACCTCCTTTGTAACCTTGTGCACCTCTGCCTCCTTGTGAATTTAACCTCCTGTGTGCCATCAGGTTGAATTCCTTTAAAATTTTAGATTTTACTCCCTCGGGTTCAGATTGGTTTGAAAAATCTATTTCACTGTTATCACTTTCCTCCTGCTCTTCCTGGGTACACTTCATCCTCATAGTTTGTTTCAAGGATTCCTCCAAGGAGCTTCCCGAAATAGATGGCTGCTCTTCATGCCCTATATTCTTTGTGTAGTTTCTTAGATGATCAAACTTCCACCCAGAAGTCAATATTTGTCCTGTTTCATAATTGACTTAATCTCTATAAAGTTTACATTGTTTTTTTGCTGTGATCTCTTCTTCCAACTTTTATAATTGAGTGTTCACTTTATCCATTGCTCTTTTGAACTAATCACTGCAATATTTATACTTCAACTTCAATCTTTCACTATCCCTGACTGCATATATGATCAGAATCTTCAACATTGTAATTAAACAATTATAATTGTTCACTGCTCACTCCTCAATCATGTCTGGGGCAGGATTATTAAACGTTGGTGTTATAAAAATTCTCAATCCTCTGGCTATTCTTTCCCAATCCACAATCTTTTGTAATGTGGTGGCTTCCCACCATTTTGCCTGCTCCTGTTTAGAGGTTTACCATGGGTTTTCCCAGTGCTGCCTTTTAGTGTATTCCTCATTCTGTCCTCTTTCATTGTCTGATTCATTAACTCTATTAGATGGATGCACAAACTATTTCTCAGCTGCTTCCCTCCTTTTCATTTCTCTGTCTAATGCCGTTTTAACTGTCATCTTGTAAATATTTCAACATTATAACTTTAGATACGTTGTGATGTCTGACTGTAGCCCAACAAGCCTCACATCAGATCCACTAGCCTCTCCACGCACAGTTTCTGCAAATTACAGGTAGCCTGGTTTTACATGAACCAACAGCAATGACTTACACCGCATTCCATGATTAATGAAATGCTGGTGTCCGACTCTGGTTTTAAGATCTTTCTAACTTGTGTGGGTTCTCTGCTGACATGTTTTAATCCATATTGCTATCCCAAAGTCGATTTGTCTTGTGATGTGGGGGCGGCAGGGAATTCCAAATTTAAACGATAAATTCCTTTCACTCAATCCCAGCCACTCTATAGCGGTGAGCTCCCAGCAGGGTAGCGAACCCTTGTAAAATCCAACATGAGACGTCTCCTCATAGCGATAATAAAGTGTGCAAAGAAGATGAGCTGTGGCTCCAATCCACACAACATTATTTATTTATTTTGTGCAGCAAAACACTCAGCCCAAAGCATTTTGGAGCCCACACTCCTTGATCAAGGGTCTGGTTACACTTTTTCTCTTTCAGTTAAATAACCTCTGCGAAACCTAATGTGCTCCTTAAACATAAAAGATGGAAAGTCAAACAATGTTGTACTCATCAAAAAAACGTGTTGGCCATTTTGTAGCATCAGAGAAATATTCAAGCATTATCCTATTTGTAGATTCCATAATCTTGATGGCCTTAAAATTCCATTGAATGTCTTTCAAAAATTAAGTATGTTTATAAGACTAGAAGTAGGATTAAATTATTATAAATTATATTACTGTATTAGAAAGTGAGGGATTCCTAACCAGCCAAATAATGGTATGTGAGAGAAAGTACTTTACAAGACCTTTGCACCATATATTCTTTAGTACTTAAATATTCTAAATTACATTGAAATACCCTTAAGACAATAAGAATTAAATATTATCCGGTTTGCTATACACATGCCAACTGCAATTTTGTTTCTCTAATTGCCTTGGGGGGGTGGGACAAAACAGAGTAAAAACATTTGAGGGGTCAGTATACAGGTATTCTGACCCCATAGGACACATGGTGAGGCCCCTTAGGGACCACTCATGGGGAAAAATGTGCCCCTTTTTTTCAGGCAATCTGCAGATTCGAGGATCCTCCTCAGAACTTCCTTGGATCCTCCTTGGATCCTGGGGGAAAGCAAGGCACTAATTGGCTTGCTATAACCTGACAGAAATATTAACCTGTGTGTTAAAAAAATCATAGAACACTGAAAAAAACCAAAGGTTACAGGGACGGTATAAAAATTCAGCAGTTATAGTTATATTTATAGTTATATTTATCTGAAGAAACTATAACTTGTGCCGGAAAGTAACAAGTAACTTTGGGCAACAAGTTGTAGTTTCATAACATAAGTATAACTGCTGAATGTGTATGGTTTTGTATGGATAAAGTGTCAACCTAACCAAAACGTCCCTGTAACATTTGTTTGTTCAGTGAATATGTATATATATATATATATATATATATATATATATATGAATATATATATGAATATACATATATATATGTGTGTATATATATATATATATATATATATATATATATATATACCTTCTATTTTCTGTACTGTACTGAGCAAATTACAACCTTCCTTTCATCTTTTATTTTTGTTATACCACATCCAAATTATCAGCATTTGAACCCTTTCTGAGGCTCTTGTTAAGAAGCCCAATTTGATAGTGTTTTGGGCCGATCCACGGATCCATTGCTATTCTCAGTGCAGACCCCCTTGTAAATTCACAGCAGATCAACATCCTATAAAATCATTTAACATTGTATTGTTTATATTTTGCATCTACATTTCTCTTTGTAAAAAACTACTGAATTAGAAGGCAAACACTCCCTAACAACCAACATGTCTACACCACTCTCCTTTTAACTTTCACAGTATAGTCTTTTTAGTTCCCTTCCCCTCCAAACTTTTTTAGCCTAGCTTCCATAGTAACCATAATTGGAGCATTCTCTGCTAGCACCAAGTCAAAAGTTCACAAGACTTTCTGTGACCAGCATACTAGCTTCATATTAAACTGTAGCAGGTGTCGTTGACTATTGACAATTCAAAGCATATCCCAATCATCATACAATGTTTTTTATTTTTCAAAAGCAAAGCCAATCACAGAGTTACATACTTTTTTTTAAGTCACTGCCTAATTTACTTCCCTGCAAATTTCCATTATCCAATCAAATATGTTCTTTTATTTTTTAGAAGCTGACCTCCATTTTAACTGGCTTCCATCTTCAAAGCCTCCCCAATCATCTGCAGGCTATTTCTGCTTGCCTCCAAAATGGTCAAAGTATGGATTGTGGGTCATAGTTTTGGGCCTGAAAGAGTGATAGAAAGAGAGGCATTGACAGGGACTTGGGTTTACCTAATGTAGACAATACTTGGTTTGGCCAGAGAGGGTTAAAGTGGCATTAATTGCTGACTTTGGTTGAAAGGATTGTGGATACTACCATCCAAACTTCATGAATATGCACCGCAGTTCCAATGACCTATGCACAATTTATTGGGTAGGACTGGAATTCCTAATGAAAGACACCTTTGGTAAATTTATGGCACTTTTCACACACTGCCTGAGTGTTCTCAATATTTGCCAAAGGTGAAGTGGAATTGGCCAAACGAAATGTGTCCACAGATAGACAAATCTAGGATACATGGCAATGAAACTGTTTCTGTGTTCCTCAGTGTTAGAAATGGAGTTTCTGGTTGGCTAGGGTATGCACCTAAGCCAGGCAGAACCAACCCACTCTAGTTAGGGCAAGAGAGTTACACGTCCAAGATAACTTCTGCTCATCCCCTTGGTAGCTTGGCATGAGCAGTCAGGCCTAACCCACAGGCAATGTGTAAAGTGTATGCACAAAACACACAGCATACGTGACGTACTATCCCCACCACAAAGGAAACACAACACCAACTTAGAAGAAAATATACTGTATTGTACACAACACAATTATTACACCAAACATCACATATCAGTTGTATCGTGCTACCCTTGCAGTTGTCAGAAAGTTACACATTAGTTACTCTAAAAACTACTAGCAGTAGTCACATATAACACACAGGCTACTCAGTATTCTGCAACATAAGCAGTAGTCAGGAAACACGTTATTACACTAAAGCACTTGTCATAAGAATATCATAAATGCCCATATTAGGAACATTATAAAACTTATGGCAAGTCAGAAAAACATATTAGCATGTTATGTCCATAAAAAGAACATTTGTACGCATATATGAAAACATCATTAAACAGGTAGGCAACATAAAAATCAATAAGTCTCTAAAAAGAACTTTTGTTGTACATATTGTCATTTAGTAGTACATGGTTTGAGATGAAGGCACCTCCAGTGCCAAACAAATGAAGAAGGGGCCTCCTGAGAGTTCTGGGGTGGGGGGGGGTGGAACGCACCCCCTCTGTATTACTGACGGGCCCCTCCTGGAGCCCACAAGGCGGGGCCAAGGTCAGCAATTAATTTACAAAAGAGGGGGGTGCCACGCACCCCTTCTGCTTTAAGGACCTGCCCCTCCTGGTGCCAGCGATCACTAGGGCCCCCCCAGGCCTCCACTGGCCTTCATGAGGGGGGCCAAGGTCAGGCAAGTATCCCAGAAGGAGGGGGGGCACCACACATCCCCTCTGTTTTAGTGACAGGCCCTTCCTGGGGCCCATGATCACTGAGGGGCTCCTGGGCCTTCACTGGCACTCCAACGAGGGGTGAGGGCCGACATACAGGCACTGGCCCACAAGGGGCCACACAAATTGACCGGTGGCACTGGAGGCCTCCGATGAGGCTTCGGCCCCGCAAGGGCCTCGGGTTCCGGCGGGGCAAGGAGAGACTTCCTTCTCTCCTGTCCTTCCTGGAACAAGGCAAAGGGGGCCCGGTGGGGTAGGGGAGCCTCGGTTGAGGCCTCCGTTCCCGTCCAATGTCCTCAGCACACTCGGCAGCCCGCCCAGCCGTCCAAGAGGGCAGGCACTAAAGTAGGTGCCTGCCTGTGCCCCAAACTTCTTATTCCTCAATTTTCTCGTGCCCAAGGGCCACAAAGGGCAGTGCGACCCCAGCGCTGCCTGGAACACAGCCCAGGTTGTGGCGGTGATTCCCCCACAGCTGGAGAGCCCTTTTTAAAGCTCTAACGAATAAAAGGAGCAGAAGTTAAGGCATTAAGAAAGTAATAGATTAAGCGCTTCCCCAAGCGCTCGTTTTGTCCAGACGTGAAGCAATCCCCATGCTTCACAAGGTTGCAGGGGGCAGGGGCCACATCACCCTGCCCCATGGGAGCAGAATTTAAGAAGCAGGTCCACAGGTGAAGGGGCCCAACAACAGGCCAGCACAAAGAGGATGCAAGCAAGTGGCAGTTTCTTTCAGTGACCAAGCCGGTCACAAGTCAGCACAGCATGAGCAGTCCATGGGGGTTTCTGGTGAGTCCTTCCAACATTTCTGTGTCCAGGTACAAGAGTCTCCAAGTTGTGGGGAAAAATCCCCTGTACTTATACTCAACCTTTACAGTATTTTACAATGAAAGGGGAGATGAGGTTCCAACCAGTTACATCTGGTTCTGGGAGTGGCCCCTCTCTCCTCCAACAGGCTCCAAACATCAGTTGGGGTTTAATGACCCTATTGTGTGAAGCCGGAGCACAACCTTTACAAAATGTTGGTGCACCCACCTCTCCCTGCTTTCAGCCCAGGAAGACTATATGCAGATGCTCCTCTGTGACACCTCCACCCTCCCTGTGTACAGGCTGTCTGAAAAGTATGCACAAAGCCCCAACTGTCTCTCTGCCCAGACGTGGATTGGAGTGAAGCTGCAAAACACCAGAGTCATAAGCACAGATAACTGTGCACTTTCTAGATGTGGCATTTCTGTAATAGTAATAAAAAACACACCTACACCTGGAAGCAGCATTTATTATCACCATTGCAACCATACTAGACATGCCTACGCTACCCCTCATAAATCAGACAATACCTCTTACACATAAGGCAGAGCATTTTTTAATGCAATCCTATGAGAAGGCAGCACTCACAGATGTGAGACACCAAGTTAGGCTGTTTGTCACTACCAGGACAGGCCATCCAACCTGGCACATATCCCGCCTTCTACATACAGAGCAACCTGCCCATAGGGCTAGCTAGGGCCTACCTTAGGGGTGACTTACATTTAGTAAAAGGGGAGTTCTGGGCCTGGCAAGTAAATTTAGATGCCAGGTCCATGTGACAGAAAACTGCGCACACAGGCCCTAGTAGGCCTGAGACAGGTTTGAAAGGCTACTTCAGTGGGTGGCGCAAGCAGTGCTGCAGGCTCACTAGTAGCATTTCATTTACAGGCCCTGGGTATAGAGATACCACTGTACAAGGGACTTACAGGTAAATTAAATTTGCCAATTAGGTATAAGCCAATCATACCAACTTTAGATGGGAGAGCACCTGCACTTTAGCACTGATCAGCAGTGATAAATTGCTCAGAGTCCTAGAGCCAACAGCGAGAGGTCAGACAAAATAGGAGGAAGGAGGCAAAAAGTCAGGGGATGAACCTGCCACAAGGGCCAAGTCCAACACTCAGAGACCACAACCTGTGCTCTATATACCACAAAAATGTACACTTTGAAATGGACAGAATATACTGAAACAATGGAGTTCATTTCAAAGAGAAAAGCAACAGGGTGTTCCTTAACAACTTGAAAGACTGCAATTTTTAATTTCCCATTCAGATTCGAGGAACCACCACAGCTCCATGAACCAAAAGCACACGTTCAATATAGAACAGCTACATTTGTGACTCTGCGACTGGTCTGCGATTCTGTTCCAAACCCAAAACCCTCATTTTCAATAACAACCCATTTACACAATGGCCATGTGACTGGATTTAGGGATCTGTGAGTGAATGTATTTGTGGTTTTGTGGGTATGTGACTAGGTGTTTGAGTGTGTGAATGGGTGTGTAAACAGGATCTCTCACTGACAATGTGGGTCTGTAAGTGGGTGTGTGAGGGATTGTGTGGGTGTGAAACAGTGTCTTAGAGTGGGTGTGTGAGTAGGTGTATGAGTTGCTGCATGAGTTTGAGAACGTTTGTGAGTGGTTATGTGAGTGTGTTATTTGATGTGTAAGTAGCCTTATGTGTCAGTAAGTGGGAGTGTGAGGGGCTTTATGGTCTGTGAGTAGGTGTGTGAGATGTTATGTGGGTGTGTAAGTGGATGTGTATATGGCTGTACTGGTGTGTTACTGAGTCTGTGAATGGCTGTGAGAAAGGGCCTCTTTTGACCTGGTAGCTGCCCACTTTCTGCCTGGAAAATGATGTGGTTTCAAACTGCAAGTGCCCTAGGCCCCTGCTAAACAGGTTCCCAGTGCCAGATCTCTTTCCCCAAAACTGTAGTATGTTTGGCACTTCAGCCAACCTTGTAAGTCCCAGTAAATGGTACTCCTGGTCCTTAGGGCATGGGAATTAAAGAGGGCACCCCAGAGCAGCTGCACCAATTGTACCGTTCTGTGAGTCTCCACACCAGCCTCATGCAGACTGTCATTGCATGTGCATGACTAGGTGTCACTAAAAACACAAACTCAACATGACACTCACCCTGGGTGCCATGCCCACTAACTCTGTATGCTGTGTAGGTAAGTCACCCCTCGGGCAGGCCTTCTAGCCCTAAGGCAGGGTGCACTATATCCCCTACTGTGTCTTTGCGAATTCTTAGATATAGTAACTCTAAAGGGAAGCCATAGCAAATGCATGTACTGGACACTGGTCATTACGAGTTTCCCAGCTACATTTTGGCTTTGCTGAACCCCCAGGTTGTTTGGTACCAAACAACTCATAACAATAAATCCACTCTGATTCCAATGTAGAATTTACTAGAAAATGTACCCAGAGGGCACCTTCTACGTGCCCCCTGAAAAACCGAACAGCCCTGGCATGGTTGCCACCACCAGACATGATTCCGGACTCCTGGGGTAAGAACACAAGAACACAAAGGAGCAAGAACACAAGAACACAAAGCCTCACCAGCGGTCAGCTTCAAAGACTTTGGTGGTCATTACAACCCTGGTGGTCGGTGTTAAAGCGGCGGTACGACCGCCAACAGACCGGCGGTAAAACATTTGCAATTACGACCGTGGCAGAAACCGCCAACAAAGATAGCCACTTTAACACTCCGACCGCCACGGCGGTACAAACAAACAGCGCGGCGGTCACCGCCAACAGACAGGCGGGAGACAATGTACCGCCCACACTATTATGACAGGCCAATCCGCCACCTTTTCTGGGGCAGATTCACCGCGGATAAAAACACAGCGGAAACAGGAATCCCGAAGGAAAAACGCTCACCTCTACACACCCCATGAGGAGCGAGGATGCCATGGATCCGGAACTCCAAATCCTACCTGCGATAGTCTTCCTGCCCCTCTACCAGGAGCACGAACGCAGGCGGTGAAGACTACAGTGAGTACTGCACCTACGACACGGTGGGGGGAGAGAGTGACACACACATGCAACACGTAACACCCCCACCCTCACCCACTACAACACACATACTAATGCATATCAATACATCACATTTACACCCAAACCCCCCCGGAAGAATGCAAAGCCTTGCTCCAGCGGTGAATGTCCTCCCATCTTTTCCGGCAGTGGGTGCTCTGTCTGTAGAAGACCCCTAGGGTCCAGACGTCCTTGGCGATGGCACGCAAAATATCTTTTTTCTGGTGGGCGCTGACCTACATAAAATGTACAGGGGGAAGAGAAAGGTATTACCAACTGCACCGTTAAAGTGATTGACCCCCATCCCTACCCTTGCCATGTGGCACATGCATTCATCGTCTTTCATGCACGCCGCACTCTCCTCCCTTTCTTCTTACATCCAGCCCTCTCCACACAGGCATAGCCCATACAACATGCTCCCTGTGTACTTACCTGTTTGTCTGGAGGACTGTAGAGTAGTGTGTACTGGGGGAGGACCCCATCCACGAGTTTCTCCAACTCCTCCGATATGAAGGCAGGGTCCCTTTCCCCAGACACTTGAGCCATTGTCTCTTTCAGACCGAGGTCACAGCAGCACTTGCAGTGTAGGTCCTCTCCTGTCGAAGATCAGGTATCGAGTGATTGAATAGATAGAAAATGGCGGTCACGGCGTACATCGTCATTGGCTCCTGTGACCCATAGGGTCCAATGTTAACCAATGCAGCATTGCGCCGCGGTCTTCGTCCGCCTACCGCAACGGTGTACAACGCCAGCGCAGTTACCTCACATCCCTTTGACCCACTTTAGAGGTCAGGCAGCCGCCATTTCAGGGGCCCACATGGCTTAATTTTCAACTGCGTCACACATACCTAGGCCTAGAATCAACACACATACAGGCCGCCTTTTGTGTATGAATGGTGTTCTTTGTAAACTGTGGGTACGTACCTCTGAGTTGTTTGACTCTGTGCTCGCTGTGGGACATGTGAGGAGATGACGGCATCCTCCGGTGTACCGACCGTTGGTGGACCTCTCGACAATGGAGGAGCGACATGTGATTATCACATACAGGCTTGACCGTGCCACAATCCAGGAACTGTGTACCCAGTTGGAGCCAGACCTGCTGTCATCAATCCACCATCCCACAGGAATCCCCCCTCAAGTGCAGCTGCTCTCAATGCTCCATTTCCTTGCAAGTGGGTCTTTTCAAACAACAGTGGCCATTGCATCAGGGATGTCCCAGCCTATGTTCTCAAACGTATTGTCCAGAGTGTTGTCTGCCCTTCTGAAACACATGCGGAGCTACATAGTTTTCCCTCAGGTGGAGGATTTGCCTACAGTGAAAGGTGATTTCTATGCCGTGGGATACATCCCCAACATCATAGGTGCCATGGATGGGACCCATGTGGCTTTGGTACCCCCCCACAGGAGTGAACAGGTGTACAGAAACCGGAAGAGTTATCATTCAATGAATGTACAGATGGTATGTTTGGCAGACCAGTACATCTCCCATGTGAATGCCATGTTCCCTGGCTCAGTGCATGATGCCTACATCTTGCGGAATAGCAGCATCTCTTATGTGATGGGTCAACTCCAGAGGCACTGTGTGTGGCTATTAGGTGAGCACCTGGAAGGAAGATAGTGGGAATGGTTATCTGGGTCTGGGGATATCCCTACAGGTTAGTGCGTGTCTAACAGTTGTCCCTCGCCATTTGCAGGTGACTCTGGTTACCCAAACCTGTCATGGCTACTGACCCCAGTAAGGAATCCTAGGACAAGGGCAGAGGAACGCTACAATGAGGCCCATGGGTGAACTAGGAGGGTGATCGAGCGGACCTTCGGCCTCCTGAAGGCCAGGTTCCAGTGCCTACATATGACAGGTGGATCCCTATTCTACTTATCAAAGTAGGTGTGCCAGATCATCGTGGCCTGCTGAATGCTTCACAACTTGGCTTTGCGACAAAAGGTGCCTTTTCTGCAGGAGGATGGTCCAGATGGCAGTGTTGTGGCAGCTGTGAAGCCTGTGGACAGTGAAGACGAGGAAGCAGAGGAAGAAGACATGAACAACAGGGACTCAGTGATCCAGCAATATTTCCTGTGAGACACAGGTAAGAGTACAGACCTGCCTACTACATGTACTTTAACACTACTGCCTCTCTACTCTCTGTCATTTTCACCCAGTGTATGGTCACTGAGTTGTCACTTTCCCTTACGATTTCACAGATGTGGGTCCCACTGTGTGACATCTGCTTAGATTCCTCATGGACTAGAGCTGTGTGATTTAGGTATGTTGACATTACAATTGAAAGAGCTTTTTGTCACTGTAATTGCTAATACACTATTTCGAAATCGCAGACAGACTCCAGATTGTTTTGTACTTTAAGTTTATTAAGTTTATTTAAGTGCTCTATATTGGAGGGGGTAGCAAAATGGTGAGGGGTGATGGCGGAGGAATGTCCATGGCAGAGTCCAGTCTATTAGTCTCACAGGTGCATTGCCCATATGGGCATAGGAAGTGGAGCTGGGGCAGTTTAAGTATTGACACGGTGACAAAGTGGGACAGTAGGATCACAATCAGGGTGGTCTCATTTCTTGGCGGGGGTCTTGGCATCGTGCTCTGTCTTGTTCCTGGATCTCAGGGATCATTTGTGGGGTGGTTCTCCCTCTGCAGGGGGTGGGGTGCTGGTGTGGTGGTCCAATGGCGGTGCCTCCTGTCCTCTAGTGCTGGCAGAGGTGGTGGGCAGTTCATCATCCATGCTAGTGTTAGGGGCCCCTTGTAGTGCCACAGTGTCCCTCCTGGTGTTCACAAGTTCCTTCAGCACCCCTACGATGGTGCCCAGGGTGGAGCTCATGGTTCTGAGTTCCTCCCTGAAGCCCATATACTGTTCCTCCTGCATGCGCTGGGTCTCCTGAAACGTAGCCAGTACCGTTGCCATCGTCTCCTGGGAGTGGTGGTAGGCTCCCATGATGGAGGAGAGGGCCTCGTGGAGAGTGGGTTCCCTTGGCCTGTCAGCCACCTGTCACACAACAGCCCTCCCAGTTCCCCTGTGTTCCTGGGCCTCTGTCCCCTGGACCCTGTGCCCACTGCCACTGCCCCCAGGTCCCTGTTGTTGTTGGGGTGTTGGGTTAGCCTGTGTTCCCTGTGGTGGTGGACACACATCTGATTGACGTGTCCTGGGGATGGAGGTATGGGCTCACTGGGTGGGTGTTGTGCTGGTGTTTCCAGAGGGGGGAAGATCTGTTGTGGCCTGTGACTGGGTAAGGGGAACCGACTGTCCAGAGGTCCCCGATGGGCCGGGCAGGTCATCTAGATCCAGTTGGACAGAGCTGCTGTCATCACTGTGGGCCTCTTCTGTTGGTGGTGTGGACATGTGTGGACCCTCCTGTCCGGTGACGTTGGGTAGGGGTCCTGCAGGGGTATGAAAGGGTGGTTATTACATCTGTGTGTGGCATGGTTTGCAATGGGTGGGTGACCGTGTACCCCAGTGCTTGCATTTCTGTGTGGGACCTTGTGTGATGATGGTTTAGGGGGTTGTACGGGTATGTGCAGTAGGCATGCTTTAGTGATGAGTGTCCATGCTTTGTTGTTGCATGCAGGGCTTGGGGTTAGGATGGGTGGTTTGTGATGTTGGGACATTTGTGAGCAGTTGGAGTGCTGGGGGTGAGGGTGAGGGTGGGGGTATGTGATAGGATGCAGGTAGGGTGGGGGATGTAATAGTTAAGATTTGTCTTACCAGAGTCCATTCCTCCACCTACTCCTGCGAGGCCCTCAGGATGCAGAATCGCCAAGACCTGCTCCTCCCATGTTGTTAGTTGTGGGTGAGGAGGTGGGGGTCCGCCGCCAGTCTGCTGAACCGCCAGTTGGTGTCTTGAGACCACGGAACGCACCTTCCCCCGTAGGTCGTTCCACCTCTTCCTGATGTCCTCTCGATTTCTTGGGTGCTGTCCCACTGCGTTGACCCTGTCAACTATTCTTCGCCATAGCTCCATCTTCCTTGCAATGGAGGTGTGCTGCACCTGTGATCCGAATAGCTGTGGCTCTACCCGGACGATTTCCTCCACCATGACCCTGAGCTTCTCCTCAGAGAACCTGGGGTGTCTTTGCCGTGCCATGGGGTGGTGTAGGTGATGTGTGGGGTGGAGTGTGTGGTAATAAGTGTGTGGATATGTAGTGGTTTGTTGTGTGAGGTGCGTGGAAGTTCTGTTGGTGATGGTGTTGTGTGCCTGTGGATGCTGTTGTTCTTGCTGGTGGTGTCTCTCTGTGGCCTTCTTTCAGAATTTTTGGTCATAGGGGTTTGTGGTTGATGTGGGTGTGTGTTTTATATTGTATTTGGTGTGTGGGAGTGGTGTGTGTATGTGTATCAGGTGTGTGTATTTGGAATTGTCCAATGTGGGAGTGTTTTGTAAATGTGTGTGTATTTTGAGCGCGGCGGTGTGTACCGCCAATGGAATATCGCGGTTGAAAGACCGCCGCTTGGATTCGTGGGTCGTGATAGTGTGGGCGTATTTCTGTTGGCGTGACAGTGGAGGTTTTGTTTTCGACAGTTTATCACTGACCTTTGGTGTGGTGGACTTGTGTGGGTGTCTGAATTTTGGCGGATTCCGAACTGTGGGTCATAATAACTGTGGCGGAAATCCGCGGCCTCGGCGGTGTGTTGGCCGTCTTCTGCATGGCGGTAAGCAGCTTTTACCACCAATGTTGTAATGAGGGCCTTTGTCGCCTTTGAAATCTGACCACCACCTCTGCTGCTAACAACAGAGGGCCACCCAATGGTTTTACCCCCAGTTTAGGTAGGAACACTAGCGGAAAACCTAGCAAGCATAGGAGGAGTGGCCATCCTCAGCCTGCACCACCTCTCAGGTATGCAGGTGGGGCAGGCAAAGTGACCACTCCATTTAATTTTCCTCTTTCTTGGATGGCAGGAAAATAGTCAATCAGGGTTAGGGGTGTAAACCCTTCCCGCAGGAAGTGGTCACTTAGTGGGTGTAGTCACCATAAGGTAGGTAACCCATTGGCCACTATCTGGTACTCTCTCTACCATCCCATAAATCAGTATTTGGAGGGCATCCCTAGACCAAGACCTCAGATTTGATGGACACAAAGAAGGTCAAGATAAACAAGGCCCAAGGCATGAGAACTGAAGCCTTGCTGCAGAAAGAAAAAGGAGCCTGCTGCTCCAAGGACTCGACAATCACTGCTGAGGTGTTGCCTGGAAACCTGAAGGACGCTACAAAACCACAGAGCACCTCCATCCTTCCAAAAAATCACAAAGAATCTCCCTTTGAGTAAAGGTATCACTACCTGCACCCATTAGGCAACAAACCCACAAAGTCCAGTAAAGTGACCAGCTGCTGACCGATGACCGAGATGCAGCAGACCAGCTACATTTTGTACAACAGCCCTTATGGACATGACCTGCCACTGTACTACGTTTGGCAACACTGCAACTCTCCAGGGCTGTGGCCAACCACTAACCTGGGGACTGAATCCCCAACACTGGCCACCCAGAAGGAAAGTCCACTTTGGACACTCAAAAGCCGAGAAGCAATAAGCAGTTAAAGGGCTTCAGGACACCCAAAAATCACCCCCAGATTGGACCTGCTGACTTGAAATCCACCCTCCAAGTGACCTGCTACTGACTCCAAGATGCACTTAATTCAGCCTCCCTGGCCCTTGCATCAACCATCTAGATGTGCTTTAGAGGTCCCTAACCCGTTGCAACCTCTACCCTCCAAAGGGACCTAATGGTCTTATCTTTAAGTCCATCTTTGCAGTGTGTTTTCAAGTGGTCACCTTCACCTTTGGGCACTAGCTCCAAAACCTTCAGCCCCTGCCCCCGCTTGAACTGGGAACCGTCTAATGTTCTCGGCTGGCCCTTCGGACTCTTTACTGACCTCAACCTAAAAATAGAAGGTGACAATTGTGAGAGCATTGCCAGATTTTATATGCATTTATAATGTTTTTCCATTGATTCCTATGGTGTGTAATTACACACAGAGAAGCAACATTCTCTGAACTTTGTAAAATCATAACCAAAAAAACATTTACCATATATAGGCAATCTTAGTCTTAAAGTGTTTATTCAAATCTATATTATTTTTGTAAATTGGTCTTGAGTTATTGTTCAGAGTGTGTGTCTTTATTTGATACTACGAGTACAAAAAATGCTTAGCACATCTCCTGGATTAGCCTTACTGCTTGCCCACACTACAACAAAAACAGAGCATTAGATGGTCTGCTTTTGACCTCTGAATACCAAAGTGGGGTTGTGTGGGCTCTCTACACAGAGCATGCAATTTTTTACACTATATAGAGAGCCAGCCTCTTACAGTGGCTTTGTGGGTCTGTGAGCATGTGTGTGAGTGGTTATATGGGTGTGTATGTGTGAGTGGCCGCATGTACTAGTGAGTGGATGTGTGAGTGACTGTATGGGTGTGTGAGTGACTGTGTGGGTCTATGAGTGGGGGGTGAGAGGCTGTATGGGCCTGCAAATGGGTGTTGGAATGGCTGTATGGGTCTCTGAGTGGGTGCATGAGTGGTTTTATGGGTGTGTAACTGGGTGTGTAGGTGGCTGCATGGATCTGTGAGTCAGTGTGTAAGTGGATATATGGGTGTGTGAGTAGCTGTATAAGTGTGTCACTGAACCTGTGAGTGATTGGGTGGGTCTTTGAGTGGGTATGTGAGTGGTTGTATGGCTGTGCAAGTGGATGTGTGAGTGGCTGCATGTGTTAGTGAGTGTGCATTTGAGTGGCTGTATGTGTATGTCACTCAGTTTGTGAGTGGCTCCATGTGTCTTTGACTGGGCATATGAGTGACTTTGTGGGTCTGTGACTGGATGTGTGACTGGTTTTGTGGGAGTGTGACTGGGTGTGTGAGTGGCTATGTGGGTATGTGAGTGGGTGTGTAAGTGGTTTTGTAGGTGCATGATTGAGTGTGTGACCAGCTATATGGCTCTCTGAGAGTGTATGTGACTGGCTGTATGGTTGTGTGAGTTGGTGTGTGACTGGCTGTGTGGGTATGTGAGTGGGTGTGAGAGTGGCTGTGTGGATCTCTGAGTAGGTGAGTAAGTGGCTGTACGGGTCTACTACTGGGGGTGTGAGTGGCTGCATGGGTCTGTGAGTGGATGTGTGAGTGGTTTTCTTGAGTGTTTGACGGTCTGTGAGTGGCTGCATGGATCTGTGAGTTGAGTATGAGTGGGTTTGTTGACTTATGAATGGGTGCGTGGATGGCTGTATGGGTCTCTGAGTGGTTTTACTGGTGTGTGAATGGCTGTGTGAGTGAGCTAGGGGTCTGTGAGTGGGTGTGTGTGACTGGCTATATAGGTGTGAGAGTGGCTATATGGGTCTGTGAGTCGGTGTGTGAGTGGCAGTATTCACCTCTGAGTGGGTTCATTGAGTGACTGTATGAGTCTGTGAATAGGTGCATGAGTGGTTGTATGGGTCTGTGAGTCGATGTATGAGTGGTTTCATCAGTGTGTGACTGGGTGTGCGAGTGGCTGTAAGGTCTGTGAGTGGGTGTGTGACTGGCTGCATGGCTGTGTGAGTTTGTGTGTGTCTGGCTTTATGGGTCTGTGAGTGGGTGTTTGGGTGGCTGTGTGGGTCTGTGAGTGGATGTGTGAGTGGCTGTATAGGTCTGTTGCTGGATGTGACAGTGGCTGTATGGGTGTGTGAGTGGATGTGTTAGTGGTTTTGGGAGCGTGTTTCTGGGTGTGTGAGGTTCTGTGAGTGGGTATGTGGGTGGCGGTATGGGTATGTGACTGGGTGTGTGGAGCGTTTTGTGGGTGTTTGAGTAGGTATGTTGGTAGTTGCATGGGGCTGTGAGTGAGTGTGTTACTGGCTGTATGGGTCTCTGAGTGGGTGTGTGGGTGGCTGTATGGGTCTCTGAGTGGGTGTGTGGAGAGTTTTGTGGGTGTGTGAGCAGGTATGTTGGTAGCTGCATGGGTCTGTAACTGGGTGTGTGAATGCTGCATTAGTCTTTGAGTGGATGTGTGAGTGGATGCATGGTTCTCTGAGTGGGTGTGTATGTGTCTATGTGGGTCTCTGAGGGTGTTTTTTCCTGAAAGGGTTGGATCTGCAGACCCATTGCGAATTCAAATGGGGGGGCCACGCTGAACATTGTAGCAGATCCACAGATACAGGCATGTAGAAAAAATACATTTTGAAGCAATTTCTTGCCCATCAGGGGGTACCTCACTTAGGGCCAGATGTAGGAAGGAAGCAATTTGCGAGTTGCAAATTGCGAGTCCTTCCGACTCGCAATTTGCAACTCGCAAATTGCTATGCAGTACGGTGTCTCAGACACCGACTGCAACTCGCTATGGGGTCGCAATGACCCACCTCATGAATATTCATGAGGTGGGTCGCAAATTGCGGCCCCATAGCGAGTATAGGCACTCGCTAACATGGAGGCCTGCTGTAGTCAGCAGGCCTCCATGTTAGCGACCTGCTTTTCAATAAAGCAGTTTTTTTTTTTTTTTAAATGTAGCCCGTTTTCCCTAAGGGAAAACGAGCTGCATTTCAAAAAATCCGAAACCTTTTGTTTTGTTTTTTTCAGGGCAGGGAGTGGTCCCTTGGACCACTCCCTGCCCTGAAAAAATATTTTGGGGTCCATTCACAAAGGGGAAGGGGTCCCATGGGGACCCCTTCCCGTTTGCGAATGGGTTACCATCCACTTCAAGTGGATGGTAACTGCGACTCCATTTGCGACCGCATAAGCGGTCACAAATGGAATTGCATACCATTGCGAATCGCAAATAGGAAGGGAACACCCCTTCCTATTTGCGATTCGGAAATGCATTTTGCGAGTCGGTAACGACTCGCAAAATGCATTTCTGCATAGGAAACACGCATTTGCGAGTCGCAAACGGCAAATTTTGCCGTTTGCGACTCGCAAAGTGCTTCCTACATCTGGCCCTTACTCCCTATAGTGCACTCAAAGGATCGGGGTATCTCTACCCTGACCCATTCTGTTACATTTAACTTCAATTTTGTAGACCTGGGACCATGCCCAATATCTAAAATGGTGGCCACAACTTTCCTGTCAGGTTGCGCCCAGCCAATCACAACATTTCTGTTGGTGCTGATCCACCATGGTGGATCCGCGATGGAACTGTGCCCCTAGTTATCTATATTTCTTTTTCCTGTAATATCACCAAAACTGCTGAATGGGTTTATTCCAAATCACAAAAAGAGATCTTTCTGGATCAAGATCTAGCTCTCTGCCAAATTTGGTGTAATTACATTCAGCCTTTCAGACTGTAGTCACTATGGAAAATTGCATGGGGAAAACACATTTTGGACCTCCCCTTTTTTCTTGCCCTGCTTAATGGATCACCTCGAGCCTTTGCATACATCAGCTGAACTTACCAGGACAATAGTTTTGAAAATTTAGTGAAGATTGGTCAAACGATGCCAAAGTTATTGGCAAAACTAAAAACTATTTTCCTATGAGAACTAGGCTTTAGGCCCATTCAGCTCCCTGCATGCTGCAGGAGACCGCATTGCTCCTGCCAGGAGGGAGCACCTATCTATCCTTGCTCCCTCTGGGTGGAAGCAATATGTGTTCTATTTCCCTGCCTGAAGGAGTGCAGACAGGGAAACAGAATAGAAGTCTGCTCCCATACAAAACAGACGTATATATATCAGAAGACACTACTGAATTGTGTGGCAAAGGCAGGTGTTGTAAAACCATGAGTGATATTACAACAAATTGTAAAGGTAAACACATTCTAATAACAACGGGGTACAGGCATGTGTGGTATTGACACCCATGGTAATGTCTGATATTCACTCCCTGGTAGTCTCAAGAGCATCGTCCTTCAGGACCCACAGTCTTGAGGGGACGCACTTGATCTTCTCATCAAGGTTAATGTGACAGCCTTCTCGATGATACAGTAGATGTGTAATTTGTAGTAATTTTTTCAAGTCATTGGGAGGGCTTCATCCGAGGGGTAGGATTTTTCTGGTCTTGATATCTGCAGTATGAGGTTCAGTGAAAGTGTCAGTGCTTCTTCGAAAGTTGTCATCATGATTGCTGATGCGATGTTACTGTGCTCCTATGACTTGAGCTTCTGGACCTGGAGTAAGCATGCCAGGTTATAGGGTGTAGAAATCAAAATATGTAGATGTGTTGCTTTGTACTAACTTTAACCCTTATATATCTTGTTGATATCTTTCTTGTAGAAGGTGTCCGAAACCTTTGTGATGTGCTGCCAACAGGTATAGAGGAATGGCTTCAGGTTCTTGAGGCTGTTTTGATGACATCTGCGTCTTCACATACACTGCAAAAAGATCTTTGCCATGGGCACAACCTTACTGCAGCATCTTGCCCACAAAGGTCGGATGAAAAGTACAGAAAAGGTAGAATAGACAAGACACATTCAGAATATATGTATTGCTAAGAGCAACTTGTAATGTTCACAGTTCCCTTTTAATAGTGGGCATTCCATTAAGTCACCTTAATGTTACTTATTTTATCTACATCAGAAGGAGACAGGGATGAGCCTCTGATACAAGGTACATATACAAACTTCAGTTCAAGCTAACCTGAGGAGGTGTGTGGCTATGAACCAGACATCTCTTTAATATCAAGCTAAGATTGTCATGCACAATACATTTTACAGTGACTTGTCTTCTATTTATGTATAAATATATATTTTGATTTGTAACATTTCCACAGAAATATTACACAAGTGTGAGATTACAAGACCAATCACAATCAATGTTGCAATACAGTTAAAGCATTTATGTAATGGGTGAGAATTGTTAGCTGATTCCAGATAAAACAAGATACCATTTCCAAATACACCAAAACAGTGAACTTTGCAAAGCTTGGTTTTCAATATTGACTTAATGTATTGACCCAGGGAAAAATAGGATGTGGTTTAGGTCCTGAACACTAGCACTACCAAAATGACAACCTACAACTGTTTATTTTGTCATTTGTCTTGTTGTAACAGAAATCAGTGAATAGTTCTCATCAATTATATAAATGTTTTAATTCCTTTCATTTTTTGTAATATTAATTGCATTTATGTGCTATTGTAATTTTATGCTTGTTTAATATTTCAGTACAAATGTTACAGGAAATACATACAAAAATAAATGTATTAAGATGGAGCAATCAAAATGTAAATAATATAATCAAAGATCATATTAAAACACATTTTTATTGAAAAAGTCATAGGGTTGTTCAGGAAATTCTAGTCATTATTCTTGTCAGATAGAACAATTTTAAAGAGTATATTTCTTGGGCCTAGCAAATTTCAAGTGAGCCCAGGAGATGGAATTTTAATCCAGGTCCAATGATGCTTGCAAGATTTAAACATTGTAAAACTTGGAATAAATTATTCAGACAAATAGCACAAAAAATCTCATCGCATCAAATCTCATCCCATCTTGAAACTGTGAAAACAGACACATATTAGGTGGGATTTATTTTATTCAGTAAATGCCAAACTTCAAGTAACACGTATTTAATGGGTGCGCCTGAGATTGCACTTAGATTGTTAATGTACCTTAGTTTAAAATTAGCCCGGGGTTTCAGGCAATCAAACGTTACTGAACCCCAATTGCCTCAAGTAGGGTCTTTCACCTCCGGTGGCTTGGGTCACCCACCTTCTAGATCCTCTAATTGGGTACCAAATTCTCCTTCTGGTGGTTGACTGTCAAGGCAGAGAAGTTCAATGTTTATTAAAGGAAGAGCTATGGGTAGGAAACTCAGACCTCAGCAACACAACAAATAACACTAATTGAATCATTGTCCTGTCAGTGCTTTTTCTAAAAAAATAAAAAATAGTTTATTATATATGTACAATGCGGTAGAAGGGAAAAAAGAAATTTGAACTCCCATGCAGACTCAAGAGATTGCACCAAAAAAGAAGTTCAGAGTTGTCAACTAACCACTAAAAGTCAAACTAGGTCTCATAGGACTAATGTACTTTTAATAGGTTGCGTGCCAGCAAAACATAGCTCTTTAAATACAATATGTGCATATCACAACATATGCAAATGCATGCAATCATAAAAAGCCAGGACTACTGGCTTTACCAAAGCGTGTTTACAACTTACTTAGCAATAAAAATTTATATTTCAGTGCGTGTGAACCTTTCTCTGTATTGACACAATTAGAATGCCATTTTGCTTTCCACTGTTGATAAGCTTTGACCTATGGGCTTTGACAGACTATTACATTAATAAACATGTAACAGCTATGATAATTCCAATGACAAACCATATTGCTGTAACACTTGGGATGCCTAGAAAGTATAAAATACCCAGGGTCCAACACCACTTCCAGAATAATACAAGAGCTCAGCTCTGGGAGAGTCTGAAATCAAGCCTGATTCCTCCAAGACTCACCAATTCCTTGCCCAGGGAAAATTGGTATGAGGAAATTTGTCTGTCCTTGAGGGGTAATGTGGGGGTCAGCTGCTGCTCTCAATAACCCCCAGAGCTAGTAGAAACAGCCCTTCCACCAAGTTCCAAGGGCATGTGTGGTGTTTCTTTTTTTGTGTGATGCATTTTATGAGAAACCCTTTGTTGTGGTGGTATGGGCTGGCACACGGGCTGCTACATTTTTATTTTTCCTTATTGGTTGTAGATTTGATGCACATATTGGCAGCTAAAAGTGACTGCAAGTGTTCCTGCCTAGTTCAGTAGCACTTGCACACCACTCGTGCTGTAGTGTTTTAGTCCTGGAGCCCACAGATGAAAATTACTTTGCACATCTCTGCCCTTTATTGGGGCACCAGCACACCACTAGTTCTGGACTGGATGACAGTCCTGGAGTCCAGAGTCCTGTGTATTCACTGCTGTTCAGCACTTATTTCAGGTGGATGGATGGTCAAATTAGTTTCTCCTGTTCTTCCCAGTAGCGTTCCTCAATCAGAGGATGCAGAAGAAATGTGAGGGTTTGGCTAGGGAGTCATCTTTCTTCACACGAACAGTGGAACAGGCTTGGGAATTTCTCAGGAGAGCACATGTCATCAGTTCCCAGATACTGCAGGAGGCACATGGACAGTTCCTCCAACTCTAAACTGGGTGGATTGTAGAAACAGCACCATGATTCATCTGGCACCCCTTAGGTGACAATTACAGTAGATGCTTTGAGTAGTTTGCACATGGTGGAATGCTCCAGGCAGCAGTAGTGATTATATGAGCCCTCCTATTCCTCTAATGTCTTTCGGTAGCCTGAAGTGCTGCTATTTTACTCCTTGAGGAAAACAGAAAAAGCAATAGGTGAATTTCTTGAATTAATCTCAGCCAGTGATCATTTTTCTGGGACACACTCATTTCCATCATTATTTTGCCCACCTCATGACCTCTTACAAGAACCAGCCATATGCAATTCAGCCTTAGTCCTTCTCCAGTAGGAACAGTCTAGCTAAAACTGTCAAGACAGGTCCCCTTGGAACACAAGCAACCCAAGAATTGTTGTGCCCTGTTTGGAGCTCTTCAGTGTGTAAATATTGGGTCAATTAACATGGGACCAACATCTAGGCATACCTATTGCACTTGGGGAGTTGCACTGGAGCAACACATTGTCCCTATGGCAGACCATTGTTCATGCCTGTGCTTCCTAAGCACTAAGGCCCTCAGTCACTTGAAGGAACATTCTGTACCCTCTCAATGGCATCTACAAAAATGACCAACAGAAGTCAACAGGAACCCCTTCTTGCAAGCTAACCTTCTACTGCTCATGAAAGGGAGTAAAGAAGCAATTGACATGAAGGTCCCAGGCACCCAAGTGCAGAGTAGGTGTACACACTTCCAAAAGGGTTCATCAGAGGAGCTGTTGTGCTCTCTCTGTTCCCTGTGCAAAGGTTTTCAATGAAGAAGGAGAGTTCTAGAATCTGGGAGTCATCTACTCATTTTAATAATAATGCAACATCGCTCCACCATCCCTAGTTGACATGTCCAGGAGCTAGCCCACTGGTTGTCGAACCCTTAGCACAGCATTCAAGGAAGAAAGCCGCACGCCAATGTCATAATGAGGGCCTCACTTTGTGTTTTCGACAGAAAGCTATGGTCCGTTCTTCTCTAAATGAGGCAGGCAAAACGAGAGCTTGTAGGAAAATGTCCGCCATCGCTTTTGTGATGGAGTACCCTGTCTGTCAAACCCTACATCAGGCCATCTCATTTAAACAACCAGGAGTGACCCATTCAAGGCCATGTATTTATTATACCAAAGACTCTGGCAGAGGGAATCCGTGCAACTGAGCTGTGGCAGGGAGGGAGATATCCTCAGGCTAAGAGCAGCTACTGAGACAGTACACAGTGACAGCTCAAGCCATTATACAGTGCACCTACACTAGGTAACTTGAATTTCATCGTTACCCAGAGTAGCCTGAGGGCTGAAGTAATTTGTTTCTTGGACTTTTATTATTCGGGGAGGTTGAATTTCATAATTTTGAAGCAGAGGAAATTGGAAAGAGGTTGATACTAGAACCTCTTACCTTTTAGATCTTATTTTTCTAGATCATATAACTATATACATGATAGAGTTGTAAGCATGTGTCTTATGTATTTATTTGAAATAAACACAATAGTTTATTGTGTACATATATTATCTGTTATTTTAGTAATGAAACCATTTTAATTCAAGTTATTTTGCAAACATCCAAGCCTAAGGATATTTTATAACTCCATGCTTTCACTTTGCTTGGGTAAAACTCACACATCTGATTATTTATAGAGAATGAGGGAAAGGAAAGCGGCCAGAGTGTCCTGTCTGGAAATATCCCCATGAAAGCACATAGTTGATCTAAAACACGTTTATCAAAAACGGATGAGGTTGCAATGCTTTTGAGACACTGAAATGTCCAAAGAGGTTTTAACTAGGTGACTCTCGATTACAAGACAACCTCTTCTAATTGCTCTTAAATCCAATTGAAATCCTTTCCTACAAGTAGCCAAGTACCACATAACCTACCCCCAGGACTGTTAGGCACAGTGGCAATTTGATGTGGGACGGGGAGAGTGCTCTAAGTGCGCATGCAAGTTTGGCCAGCCGCCTGAAGCTCTTGGGTTTCTCTAACTCGGCTGTAAACACAGTCGGGCTGGAGAAACAGCACAGACCCCAGGCATGCATGTGTAAAAGTGACAGTCCGAGCTGCTCAGACCAATCCTGACATTGCTTTCATGGTTTGCTTAACATGTACACAGCACCAGAATTGCCAGAGAGCCTGTGCTGGTGTCCCACAAATGCTGGAACACCACAAGAGGAGTGAGTTGGCTGGAGGGGATGGGAGACAGCAGCGCAAGGGGAAGTGTAAGTGCTTTTTTAAAATAAATATTGTTTCCCTGTTACCCCCTGCCCTTCCCCCTTGATAGCCGCTGAACTTGAAATAGCTCTGGCAGCTGGCAAAAGAAGACACCATGGGTAAATTAGAAGGGGTTCTGGGACAAAAAAAATAACATTAACTGCACTTGAATGGAGATCCAAAATACAAGGCCTTATGTATGGGTCTGGAAATTATTCTTACAGTACCCACCCAGCGGGTCCATACCTCTGTCCCCAGGACACATCAATCAGCAGTGTGTCCACCACTACAGGGACCCCAGGCCACCCCACAAACACATGACGATCAGGGACCTGGGGTCAGTGGCAGTATGCACACAGTTCAGGGGGCAGAGGCTCAGGACAACAGGGAAACTGGGAGGACTTCTGTGCGACAGGGGGTAAGACAGGCCCAGGCAACCGACTCTCCAGGAGGCACTCAACAAGGTCCTGGGAGCATACCACCATTCCCATGAGAATGATGGGCCAGATACTGGACAAAATGCAGGAGAACTAGTGGCTGCAGGAGGGACAGTGCCTGGGAATCAGGAAGGACTTGAAGAACATCAGCACCACCCTTGCCACCATTGCAGGGATGCTGGCAGACATGGCCAACACTATGAGGGGGGCAGTGGCACACCACTGGGCCCTTACCACTAGCCAAACTGATGAACAGCCCTCCACCTCTGCTGCCGCTTGTGGACAGGAGCCCCTGCCACAGGACCAACAGGCCACCAGCACCCCTCTCCATGCAGAAGAAGAACCACCCCGCAAACGGTCCCTGCGATCCCGTCAGAAGCCACTGACTATTGCCAAGACCCCGCCAGGAAATAAGACTCTCCTGATTGTCACCCTTGTGTCCCACCCTGTCATCCTGTCCACCTTGAACTGCCATTGCTCCCCTTCCTATGTCTCCTCAGACAATGCACCTGTGATCCACATAGGATGGACTCTGGACTTTCCTCCACCATCACCCCAGCCCATTGAACATCCCCCTCTACTTATAAGCACTTAAATAAACACCATTTGAAAAAATGCAAGTTTCTATTCTGTCAACTGATTGTACTATGTATTCGTTTAACAAGTTTTAAACACTGCAATACAACTGTACAGTAATGTATACATAGGAATGACCTGTAGAAGGCTACAGCCAACACACCAGGAACGATAGTGGACCACAAATATCTACAAATAGAGATACCAAAGGGTACAATGAGTGGCCATAGAAGTGGGAAAAGCAGCCTGACAGTGACAATGTCAAACACAAAACTGTCAATTAAAAGTTAAGTTACACTGTCTTACCTGTGTGTCATTGGAAGTACTGTCAAATTATTGCACTTCTGTTGTCCTCATCCTTATCCTCTGCCTCCTCATCTTCACTGTCCACAGGGTCCACTGCTGCCACACGGCCATTTCCAGCCTCATCCTCCTGCAGAAAAGGCACCTGGCGACATAAGGCAAGGTTGGGCAACATACAGCATGCCACAATGATCTGGCAGACCTTCTTGGGTGAGCAGTATAAGGATCCACCTGGGGAGCACAGATAGGACTTGCACAAGAGGGGGGTTCCTGGTGGGCTGATAGCAGATATCAGGTCAGGCTCCAATTGGGCACACAGCTCTGTGATTGTGGACCTGTCCAGTCTATAGGTGAGAATATTGTGCCTGTCCTCCATTGTTGCCAAGTCCACCAGGGGCCTGTACATGCGGGGATGTCTCCATCTCCTATTCATCGGCAGCGGTTGCAATCTAGGGGGCAGAACGGTGAGCAGCTTGTCAGTATCCCATATTTCCAAACACTACACTTCATTGCATGCTGTGACTGCAACAGTATATTGTTGTATAGGCCCAAATGTTGCTTATGTGTACTGTGAGGCAGTTAGGTGCCATGGCCTGACCCCCCAACCCCCCAAAATGGCACCCGTCTGTCCTGTTAGGAGGGACATGTGGAAATGAGGTAATTCCGATGACGTTGTGTGCTGTTGCAGGAGGCGGTTGAGAACTGCCGTGCAAATCCTCATTGGTTACCATTGGGCCCTATGGGTTACAGTGGCCAATGGTGAGGTATGCCGGCGGTGACGGTACACATCACCGCAGACGTGACCGCCATTTGCTATCTGATCTCTCACATGCTACCTGACCTTCAAGAGGAGAGGACCTACACTGCAAGTGCTGGTGTGACCTGTGTCTAGAACCGACCATGGCTCGTGTCACTGGGAAAAGGGCCCCTGCCTTCACCGTGGCAGAGTTGGAGAGACTGGTGGATGGGGTTCCACGCCAGTACCGAATGCTCTATGGGCACCCAGACCAACAAGTGAGTACACTGTGAGCACCATGCATGGGGCATGAATGCATGGAGTGGTGTGTGTGAGGGCCTTGTGCAGGTGGGGTTGGTGGAAGGGCCCTGGGCAACATGCTGCATGTATGTGCACAATGTCTGTGCATAAGGGGATGTGAGAGCTATGGTGGGTCATGAGTGTAACAGGCAGGACGGTCTGACAGATACCTTTTCCTATGTGTATGTCTTTGCAGGTCAGTGTCCATCAGAAAAAGGGTACATGGCGTGCCATCGCCAAGGATGTGCTGACCCTGGGTGTCTATGGCAGGCGGAGCACCCACTGTCACAAATGGTGGGAGGACCTGAGACGCTGGGCACGGAAGACTTTGGAGGCCCAGCTGGGGATGGCCTCCCAACAAGGAAGGGGTGCCCGTCGGACCCTGACCCCTCTGGTGGCCCGCATAATGGTGGTGGCCTATCTAGAGTTGGATGGCCGCTTGGGGTCATCACAGCAGCTAGAAGGGGGTGAGTACAGTGCCATAATATACCACTTATGCATGGTCGGGTGGCATCTGGGTGGGGGATGTGGGCCTGTGGGTGCCCCTAGGCCAGGCTGGACATTGCAGGGTAGGTCCCATGTTGGGGCAGGGTCTGATGTAAACTTCCTCCAACCAAGCTAGTAGGCATCCACCACTGAGCAGGGGTTTGCGGGTCTCAGGTATGCTGCAATTGGCGTTAGGTATCCCTGTCCATGGGCTGGTGACTAGCATTGTGACTGTTAGTGCATTGCCTAGTGCACAGGGCTGATCCCTGTGTGTGTGTGTCATGTACGCCAATGGTGGTGATGTTGCCGCCATTGACCAAGTGTATCCTTTGTCTCTCCCCTCCCTTTTTGTTTGGTCACCCTGTGCTTATGTGCATTAGCATCATCTGGCGGAGGAGCAGAGGCACCGGCGACAGGGAGAGCTGCATCCCACAGGGCCCAGGAGGCCGAATCCACCGAGGGTGAGGGCACCAGTTGGACGGAGGGAGAGGGGAGCACCACAGCGGAGACTGGAGAGGACAGTTCTAACAGTGATACCTCCTCCGATGGAAGCTCCCTGGTGGGGGCAGACACCTCTTTGCCCACCCCAACTACAAGAACAGCCTCCACCCCCGTACCAGCACTGCCCTCCCAGCAGCCCCTCATCGAGTTGCCCGTGCCCGCTCTCCCAGGAGGGTGGACATCTCCTTCACCCCAGGCACCTCAGGCCCTGTCCCAGTTAGCCCTGCTGCCCTGAGTGAGGAGGCTATTGACTTCCTGTGATCCATCTCTGTTGGGCAGTCAACCATTGTGAATGCCATCCAATGGCTGGCAGCTCATTTACAATAGACAAATGTATTCCTGGAGGACATTCACTCTGGCATGGAGGCCCAACAGAGATCAATCCAGGCTCTAGCCTCCTCCCTGATGGCAGCCATGATCCCTGTTTCTAGCCTCCCTCCTCCAACTTCCTCTACCCATTCTCTTTTCCCTCAACCCCAAACTATTCCAAGCACACAGGCAGACCAGCATGCACACGGGACAACACACAGGAGTGGTTCAGGCAAACACAAGCACCACAGATCATCCCACAGGCACTCACACAAACACCATCCAGATGCAGACATACCAACATCCACTGCCTCCACTGTGCCCCCTCCTCCTCCAGGCCCACCTCCCTCTCAGTAGCATCTACACTCATACCTGCATGCAATACATCCTCATCCACTACCACCATCACGCCTATCACTACAAGCCCGTCACTGGCAGTCACCACCCCCACATCCATGCACACATCCCATGTGTCTTCTCTCACTGTGTCTGTGCCCCCTCCTCCCAAAGTACCCAAATGCAAGCACTCAGACACCCAACAGCCATCCACCGCACAACAGCATCCAGCCCATGCACCTGCACCCAAAATCAGCAGACAGACACCTCCTACAACCACTTCCTCTTCCTCCACTCCCAGACTTTAACCCTGTTTCCGCCCCAGTGTCCCTAAGAAGCTTTTCTTCTCCACTGTTGACCTCTTCCCTACCACTCCCCCCCGTTCTCGACGTCTAGCCAGGGTGGTCAGAATCCAGGCATACACCTCAGCCACCCAGTCAACGGCCACAGTACTGTCAACAGCTACTGCAGGTGGGAGAGGATCCCTGGCACCAGGCAGTCACCCTGAAAGGTTGCCTGCACCAGGTGCTTCAAGGAAGGGCAAGGAGGCACCACCAGATGCGTCCAGGAAGGGCAAGGAGGCACCCCCAGCTGCTACAGGGAAGGGCAAGGAGGCTCCCCCTGCTGCTACAGGGAAGGGGCAAACCTCGGGTGCTAACAGGAAGGACAAGGAGCCTGCACCAGCAGGGAGGAAGGACAGGAGGCATGGTGCTGGGACTCATTTGGAGCCCCCACCACCAACCATGGTGGTTCAGCTGTCTGAGGCTGCAGCGGAAGGACTGGAGCCTCCCCTAACCACTGCCTGCACCGCCACCAGCACCACTGCCAGCAGCAGCAGCCCCAGTGGGCAGCCATCTGAGGCTGCAGGGAAGGGCTGTAGCCTCCCCCCACCACTGCCAGCACCACCACCAGAACCGCTACTGCCACCACTGAGCATCCGTCACCGCCGGTGGGCAGAGCGCAGTCCTGCATCCATGGGCTGTTGTGCTGCCTGGGCCCTGCAAATCCTGTGGGTCTGACACCCTTGTGAGAGACTATGATATTGCACTCCCCAAGATCTGCATCACAGGGCACAATGCCCCGTCCAAAACCAGTGGAAGAAGCCATCCACTCACCCCATCCTTCCCAGGATGAAGCACACTGGGCACAAAGTCCCCTCCAGAACCAGAGGAAAGACCCATCCAATCACCCCATCCTTTCCAGGATGAAGCACACTGGGCACAATTCCCCCTCCAGAACCAGTGGAGAAGCCATCCAGTTGAGAGACTGTGGCCTTGCACTCCCCAGGACCAAGCAGTGGGCAAACCACCCACTTGAGCTACTTTGACCTTGCAATCTCCAGGACCAAGCAGTGGGCAAACCATCCACTTGAGAGACTGTGGCCTTGCACTCCCCAGGACTAAGTAATCGGCATGTTGGCCCCTCCAAGACCAGTGGTGTTGTACCATCTTCTGGCTGAGCTGCCCCCCACTCCCCATCCCCCTGAGGTGCCAGTGTATTTTCGACTTCATGCCCCTGCAGTGTTCTCTCCGTGTTGTTGCAGGAGTGAGGTGGGGCCTTGGCCTATGTTTTGTTGCCCTGTGGCCCACGGACATTGAGGACTGGTCAGTGTCCCTACATTTGTAAATATGTATATATGTTTGTATTTTGATGCACTTATTCATAGTATTTTATCGTATTAGACTCACTTTCTTCAAATCATTTTGTCCTTGCATTATTCCGGAGGGTTACAGGGTGAATATGTAATGTTATTGCATCTGGTTGTGTGTATGGTGTTGGGGGTGGGGGTGTTGCGTTTTGTGTGTGTGTGTCACTCTCTTTTTCCTTCCCCCTCCCTTGTGTGCTAGGCGGCAGTACTCACCATGGTCGTCTTCGCCAGCGTTGATGTTCATAATGCAGCAGAAGGTAGACGAGCATGGGGAATATGTGCAGCTCGGGCTCCATGGCATTGTGGTTGTTCCCAGAGTCTCCAGAGGTGAGTCCTTTGACTTCTGAGTTCTGTTCCCAAAATGCTTTTGATGTCGTTGGTACCGCCACGGAAAAGGTGGATAGGCCGGTGATAATAGAGTGGGCGGTACACTGTCTTCCACCTGGCTGTTGCCAGTTACCTCCATGGTGCTTGTTGATATTCCACCATGGCTGGATTTCTAAGAAGTTTCCGCTGTGGTCATAATTCCATTTTTGTTACCGCCTGCCTGTTGGCAGTATTACTGCCGCTTTATCGCTGACCACCATGGTTATAATGAGGGCCTGTGTCTTGTATGAAATTGTTGGGAGTTACGTTTGAATTTTCTTGGTTACTGACATCCCCGGGAGGCCCCATGCTGTGCCCTCCATGATGTAGCCATCTATATAGCAGTGAATTGTATGTATCCTCTTCAGTTAAGGGTATGGTGTTTACAAATCTCACCACTTTGTACTTGAACATAGTCCTTCTTGGGCATGGGCAGGGCCCTCACTGTAGATCTCAACTATATGGTGCATTCCCATTCTACACACTCAACATGATCCTATGACAATAAAGGGTAATTATGCTTATAGTGCTAGATGCATGGAATCAGCTAATAAGCAATATAGGATCTAAACACAGGAGCTCACATAGGGCCTGATTCTGACCCTGGCGGTCTATGACCGCCAGGGTGGAGGGCGGGGGTAGCACCGCCAACAGGCTGGCGGTGCTACATGGGCAATTCTGACCGCGGCGGTACAGCCGCGGTCAGATACGGGAAACCGGCGGTGCACCGCCGGTTTCCCGCTGCCCAAGGGAATCCTCCATGGCGGCGCTGCAAGCAGCGCCACCATGGGGATTCCGACCTCCTTACCGCCAGCCTGGTTCTGGCGGTTTTGACCGCCAGAACCTGGCTGGCGGTAACGGGTGTCGTGGGGCCCCTGGGGGCATGGGCACTGGCATGGGGGCAATGGCATGGGCACTGCAGGGGCCCCCTAACAGGGCCCCACCAAGATTTTCAGTGTCTGCCATGCAGACACTGAAAATCGCGACGGGTGCAACTGCACCCGTCGCACCCCTTCCACTCCGCCGGCTCCATTCGGAGCCGGCATCCTTATGGAAGGGTGTTTCCCGCTGGGCGGGCGGGCGGCCTTCTGGCGGTCGCCCGCCCGCCCAGCGGGAAACTCAGAATACCCGCGGCGGTCTTTTGACCGCGCAGCGGTATTCTGGAGGTTCCAGCCAGGCCGGGGTCAGAATGACCCCCATAATCTACCAACTGTTAAGTAGGAATGTTGCTGCCATAGATGAAGGGGCCAATTGTTTAGAACTTCATATTCTTCTTTGTCTGTGGGAGAGAAGTCAGCAGTCTGGGTTCACCCAGGCATGCCCATTTTGAGCGAGGAGTCCTTTGTAGGCCCAGACAGTTGTTATGATCTCTTAAGAGAAAAACCTGATGGATCACCATAGGGAGCATGTATGTGTTGAATTCAGAACAGCCTCCATTTTTAGAGTCCTCTCTGAGAAGTTGGCCAGCTGGATGTCAGCTCCATGGATGTGGGAGTGGTGGTGTAATTCAAGAGTGTTTTAAATATTACCCTGGTTACATCTTACCCACCTACTCCCAAGCATGCACATCAACTGAAACACTAGAACTCTGCACAACTGGATACATAACTGGTTCCTACTTGACATATGATGTGCTAAAACTCCCCACCACAGAGAATAGTCCTTCTTCTGCTCCCTTCATTGGCTTCATGCCCGACTAGGCCAGATGGTCTGCACTTCATTACTACTTGCTTCTGTCCAATCCATCCATTATAAAGGAAAGACCCTGTCTAATCCTAAATTCCTGGTGGTTAACTTAACATGAGCAAAAAAACGACTCCTAACCTGACATAGAGACTCCAACCTTAAACACCGGAAGATATTAGGAAAACAATTCAAGAAGCAATTGCTACTTGTATTGCAAACAAATGCAAACATGGCCTGTACCCCTGTTAAGGAATGGGAAGCCTTTAAAGTGGTAACCAGAAGATTTGTATCAAAAACATGTCAACAACTCACCTCGTTATGAACTCATAGGAGAAAGAACTTGAAAGTTTACTATTGAAACCAGAAGTATCTTGATTGGTGCACAGATATGGCTAAAACCCACAAGGAAGCGGATAAATTAGGAAGATTGCTGTCATGGCTGATATGATCACAAAAATCACAACAATAAGGGGTCCCAATTCATTCCATTAGGGACAGCTATAACAGAGAGCTTTTCACACAAGCAGAGATCACCTCTTCTTTCCACTCCTATTAAGCATCCCTAAATGTGACGTTCGCGGTCACAAACCAACCCTGCATTGCACTGCGACTCGCAATTAGGAAGGGAACTAAGGGAATTTCCTAATTGCGACTCGCAAACCCGTTTTGCGATTCAGTAACCAGGTTACTGAATCGCAAAACGAGGTTTGTGCATTGCAAAGTGCTTTTTGCAAGTCGCAAACAGTGAAATTCGCTGTTTGCGACGTGCAAACTGCTTTGTAGCAGGTAATCAGTTCATGTTTGATGTCTTTGAAATTGTATTGAAAAATCCTAGCTTGTGATGAAGTTAGATTTTGAATTGCAATTTTGAAAATGCCACTTTTAGAAAGTTGGCATTTTTCTACGTAGCTATTTAGTGCCTGCAGCCTGTTTGGGCTTTGAGTATTACTCCTAGAAAGCCACACCCTCACATTTCTGGACCTGTGGATACTCTTCCAGGAAGAAGGGAACTTCTGTACTGCTGAATGGACTGCCACTCTGCTAGGCTCCTGCTCTGAAGGACTGTTGTGTTGCTGTGCTGACCTGATGCCTGTTGTCCATTTGCCTGGGTGAGAAGAACTGGACCTGCATCTGTTGAACCCAGGACCACCAGAGTGACTCCTTGGGCTAATTGGCTGGCTTCCTGACTCGAACATCAGGGACAAGAGGTTTCAACAACCTCGACCCAGGCACCTGGACTCTGCAATCTGTGATTATACCCTGTCAAGTGGTATCACCACAGGCCTGGAACCTTGGAATTGGACCTGAGGTGCTCTGCCAGCCTCTCTGGACCCAGTGGAACCTATGCATCTTCTCAACTCCCTCTGCAGATGTTTCCCTAGCACTTGAGTCAATTCTCTTTTTAATAATGCTGTTTCATGGGACCTGAGAAAGATCAGATTACCTATGCTAAGGAGAAAAGTAATGCTGGTATATGTGCTGAAATTGGCACAGTTGGGATTTAGAACATATTCTAGTTTTAATTATGCTTAAGGAAAGAAACTTGTGATATTGATTCTGTGTCCTGTGGAACCCGACACCATGGCCTGATTTGGAGGTCTGTGGAGGGAAATACTCATTCACAAACGTGACAGATATCCAGTCCACTGAATTACAATCCCATTTTATCCTATGGGATCGTAATATGGTGGACAGGATATCTGTCATGTTTGTGACAAAGTATTTGAAATAATCCAAATCGAAACTGTGGGCTCTTATATAGGTCTGTTTATTTACAGAGATTAGATCTGGACATAACCGGGAGAAAGACACGGAGACACCGCAACCGCCGCTGCCACCTTCGCTCTTCCCCTCTCTCTGCTTTCCTTCTGATTCTATTCCTCGCGCCGACACGCACCAATCTCCATCGCACGGCGCGAGGAACAGAATCTTTGAAATACAACACACCCCCTTTTCTATAAAATAAAATAACATCAACATATTTTACAACATGAAAGCTTTAGCCTAACTTGAACAGATCTGTGACAATACTTGTAACCCACTGAGACGAAATGATTAATTATGAAGAATAAATAAAATATAGGCGATTCAATAAAGTATATCTTAACACAATCACATTGTCAAAGTTACTGTGCGACATAATCCTCTAATCTCTTAGGCCTTTTCAACATTGACCTGTCTCTCACCTTCACGCCTTCTTGCCTTCTTTTACACAATGAAGTTTCACCAGTGCTGGTATTATCATCCACACTGTTACCCGATTTACTTCCCATGTCGGGCAACTTCTCCCGATTGCCCCCTCCAGGCACTCTTATAACCTTCCCATGGTTCCACACATTACCATCACTCAGCAACATAGCGTACCTATAGACTTTTCTCACCTCCAAAGGCTCTGAAAACTTAGACTCCCCTTTGGCTGTCCACGCACCCTTCACTACTCGCACCCTATCACCAATCTTGTAATCACGAGGTATATCACTCATATTAAACTTTTTATTCACCACACCTTTTGACAACAATGCCCTCGGTCTTCTACCTCTCATGACCTCGAAAGGTGACTTTCCCGTCACACTGTGGGGAGTTGTACGGTATGACCAAACTAGGTCCTTCACAGCCTTCCGCCAATTTATACCATTGTAGATCGCTAATTGCAGCCCCTCTTTCAGCGTTCTGTTCCATCTCTCCACCAAACCATTACTCTGTGGATAATAAACAGATGCTCTGATGTGCTCTATATCAAATTTGCACAAAAACTCTTTCATAACATTTGATACAAATTGCACACCATTATCAGAAACTATCATCTCCGGAACACCTTCTATGTCAAATAGATCCGACAAAAACTCCACAACACACACAGTATTTATGTTTTCTACAAATTTCACAACTGGCCATCTGGAAAAATAGTCCACAACCACCAAAGCATATTTTGGCACACCTCCCAAAATATTAAATGGACCCATAATATCAATAGCTATTTTTTTCCACGGCCCATCCGATTTGTCGGACACCACAGGATCCATTTTAACAACCTTTTGTGACTTATCACTCCATGCACACAACACACACTCCCTTACATAATGTTCCACCTCCCTATCAAGCCCTGGCCACCAGTACTCCGATCTGATTCGTCTTTTAGTTGCGCTCATTCCGAGATGGCCCTCATGAGCCAATTCTAATACTTGTTTCCGCAAGCCAGTAGGAACCACCAACAGCTCGCCCCTGAACATAACTCCATCCACCATACACAACTCCACATCAACCTGGCGGAAATGCTCTGCATCGCAAGAAGTACTACCTCTACTTGGCCACCCATGACGGCAATAACCCATCACTTCTTGCAGCACGACATCTTTTTGAACCATTGACACCCATTCCTCATGTGAAATTCTACCTTCTGTCACACATCCAATATCCACACCAACATATGCAATGAGTTCATCAACTTCAGGTTCTCCCTTTCCCCCCAGTACTGAACGCACAGGAAGCCTAGACAGACAATCTGCCAACACATTTTTTTTTCCAGGAAAATACACCAAATCATAATTGTACTCCAACATTCTGGCCACCCAACGAGCAATTCTAGGAGTGGCCCTACCTGCACCTTTAGTCGAAAATACTTCTATTAATGGACGATGATCAGTACGAATCACAAATTTTAAACCCCAGACAAACTTGCGGAAATGGTCAACACCCCACCAACATGCCAATGCCTCCTTTTCAATGGTGGAATAATTCATTTCAGACGAGACACCGCAAACGCCGCTGCCTCCTTCGCTCTTCCCCTCTCTCTGCTTTCCTTCTGATTCTATTCCTCGCGCCGACACGCACCAATCTCCATCGCACGGCGCGAGGAACAGAATCTTTGAAATACAACAGTATTCCCTCCACCAACATCTAGTCCAGGCCTTAAGTAATTCGGATTCTGACAACATATTAATAAACCTGTCTCATTGATATATACAGCAAGTTCAGTGTTTATTTAACTTCTTTGTAGTACACTGTAATAATATGTAGTGTTCATTGAACAAAATGCAGTGGGAAAGGTGGATTTCTTGTAGCAGAGTTTTTTTGTTTGCATGTTCCCACTTTCCAACCCCAATATCTACTTCTGCACAAACCCTTTCCCCTCTATTTTTTTAAATAAGAAATGTCATGGAATTACTGCCTCAGATCCAAAAATGAGCATGAAGATTCAAGCTCTCCATTTTCTTCAGGGGCAGGGATTGATCTTGAGCTAAGCTCACAAAGATGTCTGTCAGCCTGAGCACTGATGTGCTGCTGCAGCGTTACAGAGAATGCACCAAATAAGGTGAGCTATATCCGTACTGGAAAGGGGACTGCACAATTGCCTGTCCTATTAGACACTAGCCCCACTAATCCGTACTGAGAATGACTTTAACGGTCATTTCTGTAGCCGTGACAGTTTATGAGGGGAAGAACAAGTCCACATCGAAACTTAAAACGTAATGTTTGTGCAATGAAATATAAGAATCGCTCCCAGTCTTACTTACCTTTTAGACTGGATTCTATTGTAAGATTATAATAAATTATACATTCCTGGCATCTATCATTGAATGTCAAATTCTAAGGAACTTCACTTTTCTCTTTATAATTAATGACTTGCCTTTTTCCGCAAGGAATAATTACAGACTCTACTGACAAACAGAAAACGTTGTAGCTGTAATGGTGAAACAGAATTATTTATTTTTACACTTTCCAGTCTCATCTATTGATCAACATGTGATTTTAACGTGGAGGAACATAGTTAATCAATTTAAGCTATGGATTTTTAAAGATTTTAAAAGAGATTTGCTGGCCATTCCCGCTATTGTGTAAATTTAACCTCGTCAATAGCACCATTTGAACACAAGAACATAAGACTTTGACTCAATGTGAATAAATTGCATATTGACATTTGTAATAGCAATCTGAAATACTTTCCATGAGCTGGTACCAATCGTTTTCTTTTATAGAAGGATGGCCCCACAAATATCACTACTTTCTCTAAAGTCTGTCTATATGCAGATGAAACTGTCTCATACATGAGTGAGGATGTGAGTATTATACAAACTACTGTGCCTTGTCAAGTCTCTTTTTTGTTGGAAAAGCACTGTACCTTTAATATGGATGGCAATTAAGCATTTCGAATAAGATCAAATCCCGTATCCTCAATTTCAACATATCACATTATTGCTGATGGATTTTACAGCCTAAGATTCTGAAATACAGACTACTTGCTGAAATTTAAAAAATACTTTCATAAAGTACAACTTAAATAAATCAATTCCCCAACGCACCAAACTTTAGCTCAAATAATAAATAAATAAGCATTAACCCGTAACACAATCGGATTTTATCAAGGCTAATTTGCAAAAAGATTATCTGCCCTTTATACTTATTCGGACACTCATTTCGCTCAAAACTGGGTAAATGCGGACTTCAGAGATGCAGCAAAACTTCAAAATATTTTGAGATTCAATTTTTATCTCAAGAAACTGAAAAAGAAAAGAAAGTGTGGAAAGAGAATGGCAGGATTTGACGTACATAAATGTAGGGCCTGATTAACAAAGGTAAACTTAAACTAAAAGTCTAGGTTTCGACCAAAATTCCAAGTTTAAACATAAAGTCTAACTGTACTTGTAGTAAAGTTAGACTTTTTTCATCAAAACTTAGACTAAAAGTCTAACTTTACTACGAGTAAAGTTAGAATTCAGGTCTAAACTTAGACTTTTGGTCTAAACTTACATTTTTGGTTTAAGTTTATTTTTGTGATTTGGGACTCTTTACCTGTAGCTGATTGAAAGTGATACATACGAATGGGACAGAAAACCCAAACTTGGCAAAAGACAAATATAGGGTCATGTAGTGAATGTGTGTGCTCACGAGGGCGTACTTTACTTTTAAATGTTTGCACTGATTGAAGTATATTTATTTAACTAGGAGTTCTTCTGAGTTAATGCATGAGCTACATACAGCAGAGCTCGGAAACGTGGAGGAGGAACTACTGCTAACAGTTTCTGAGCTGCTTGACTGAGTTAGAGGGTCTTTTACAACAGCCATTTTCCTCGGCAGTAGGCTACAATGCTATACAATTGTAAGGGAGAATGAGTACTTCTAGCTAAATAGTTGTTGGTATAATGGCAGAAGGCATAGGTATCCTCTGCAGAATTATTGGTTTTCACAATTAAATTCTTTCAAAAACAAAATTTTAATAAAGGGGTGGCCAATTGTCTTTCTGCTACTGGGATATTGAGGCCCGCTGGACAACCTTTGTCCTTTTGACTGACTTAGTTATTGAATATGTATTGAATGAATATGTCATTATTGTCCTGTATGTTATGTACTGCGGGTTTTATCCTGTACTTTGATTTATTTTTGTATGACTTTATTGTGATTTTACAATGTTTTATGTATCTTTCATGGTTGTATTTATTTTAACCAAATAAAGAATTTATCTACTAGTCTAGTGTTTTCTTTTACACTGTAAGCAAAAAAGCCTGATTTCTTTTTTTACCTTTGATGCCAGACCTCTTAGACCATGTGGGGTGGCCAGTCCTGGCAATGTTTTAATTCAAATAAGGAAGCAAATATATACATGATTGCCTGGTTATGACAGCTATTTTTATGAAAATTACAAGATGCATTTAATTTTTTTATAACACACACTTCACATTTATTTGAAGTGTTATATTTGTAAATCTTTCAATTGTGGAAGTTTATAAAATGCCATTTAGGAATGCTACACACCTCTCTGAGCACAGAAAGCACTCAGTGAGGCATCCACTGTATTCAAAATATCACTCTATTCAAAAGTCTTGTATTTGAATCGTTTCTAATCCAATCTTTTATTCATATATGCAAGATTGGCACTTTTATCACTTGCTATGTGATCACATTGGCACTGAGCAAGCTTTCTGTTCTGAAGTATTATATTATGGCTTCTAATAATATCTTTACAATCATTCGTAGTGATGCTAGGACGTTCTTAATGAAATATGTTAGCCCTCCTAATCGAAACAATACCTCTATGAGCCATTGTTGTTTGTCTGGGTTGGCATTAATCTGTGAGGCTCTGTGTATGCTCCTCATGTCTCTTTTGGTTCAGTCACCCCTGCTGCTTTTATTCCTTCCACCTCATCAGCCTATTATGTCTTCCTTGCTCCCACTGTGTCACAAGGACCCACTTCCTCCATGTTTTGAGAACCAACTATAGCACAGCAGCATGGGACTCAAATAACACTGATCTATATGTTCTTTGAATCCATCAGCAACTTCCAGCATTCCAGAAATAGCAAAGGTGTCACTTGTGGGTCCAGAAAGATATATGACTGCTTTGGGGCTACTGGCCATCATGGCTCCTGTACTATTGCTTTTAATCCTTACCTTAGCCTACGTGGTACCATGATAGTTAGACCTGGCATTCTTTGCATGGTTTCCCCTAAGGTTTTTCCCTTCTGACCTCCTGTTTGTTGACTTTGTTTTTGCTGGCTTTAGGACTCTGGTCACTTTACCACTGCTGACAACAGTGCTACGGTACATGTGCTCTTTCCCTAAAACATGGTACCATTGGTTTATCCTAAATTGGCATATATAATTTACTTCTAAAACCCTAGTAAGGTGTACTACATGTGCCCAGGGTCTGTAAATTAAATGCTACTGGTGTGCCTGCAGCACTGATTGTAACACCCATTTAAATAGCCCTTTAAGCATAACTTAGGCCTTTAGGGCTGCCATTGTAGAGCCTTTGTGTGCAGTTTTAAACTACCATGGTGACCTGGAAAGGTAACTCTCTTGCCAGGCCTGACATTATTTTGTAATATATCTTAAGGTATGCGTTTGACAACACCAAGAGCAGGGTGCAGTGTATTTAAAAAGTTGGACATGTACTTTTAAGTTTTACATGTCCAGGTCGTGAAAAACTCTCATATAGGTATTTCACTAATTCCTGTAGGTTAACATTGGGATTGCCTTATTACATTTTTTAAGCGTCATTTCTATTTAGGAAGAGATGGGATGCCTGAGTTTTGTGTCTCTGGAATCACAATTGATAATCACAAACCATGGTCAAGACAGATTTTAAATTGTAATTCTGAAAATGCCACTTTTATAAAGTTGACATTTTCTTACTATAAATCATCTAGTACCTTCTGCTTGTCTCTGAATACACATCTGGGTGGGTGACAGCTGGGCTCTTTTGCATTCCTTCCAGACAGCCACACAGAAAGGGAGCTTAGGTTTGACTGAGTGGCCATCTGCATGTTGATGGCTCATCCTGAGCAGGATGGGAGTGAGAAGCTGACACTTACACTTGAATGGTTTGGTTCATGAGCCCTCACAAAGGGCTGCACAACCCCCTGCAGGATGTCTGGAGCCACGTGAGGAAAGACAGGGACTTTGTGCACTTAAAAGGCTTTGAAATATGCCCCACTTCAAAGGCACCAGCCACTGGGTATCAGAACTAGACTTCTGACCCTACCAAATCAGTACACTTCTGGACCTGAGGGCATTCTGCCAGGAAGAAGAACTACTGTGTTGCTCAAGGGACTGTCACTCTGCTGGAATAACCAGACTTGCATCTCTACATCCCCAGAATCAAAGTGACTCCAAGGACTTGCCTCCTGCTCCGAAGTCTCAGCTCTGCTATAACTTCTGGACTGGGAGTCTCACCATGCCAAGTGGTGCCAAGTGAGGTAGGTTCTGAACCTGTATCTACAGAAATCCATGCATCTCCATCACTGTGCTGATCAGAACTGCTGCATCCCTCCTCTACACCGATGCATTGTATTTGTCGCTGAGGACAAATACATCACAGCACCAACAGCGATGCTTGGAATTAGTGCATCACCCTCAATCCTGATGCATCACTGGCTGTGTAGCTAGACAACAATGCACTGACTTCATCATAGAGGGTTCAACACCGCACCGCTGCTTGGGGACCTCACATCAACAACTGCGTGGCTCGACGATGGAGCATCCCTGAATGAGCAGATTAAAACTGAGGCATTGCCTTCACATCATCCCCTTTCCTCCTCATCTCAGATCTTCAATGCCAGCATAACCCTCCACACAAGGTACTGTTTCAGTGGGACAAGGTTAGTCCCTGTAGCTGTCCCTCCCTCTATTAGGGATGGTCTGAATGTTTGGATTTACCCTGGCCCAGTGTGACCAGATAGCCCCGATTGGTACTTTATGTTTCTACGCAATATATTTGCAGATATTCTTTCAAAATCCATATCTCGACTTCTACTGATTGAATATTTGTCATTTTTGTCTTGTTGTGTGCACTATATTAAGCTCTACTTTCAAACCTGGTGTGGATTATTTTTGTGTGGTGTTTTCACTTTTTTACAGTTTTAAGTGTTGCACAAATACTTTACACATTGCCTCCTAAGTTAAGCCTCCTTGTTCTGTGTCAAGCTACCAGAAAGTGAGCACTGTTTAATTCATGGTGTGTAACTGACTTACTATGACTAGTATTGTGGTCCCTATTTGGACAGGGTGCATACCTCTGCCAACTAGAGACCCAATTCCTAACAATGACTGACATACATAAGCTATTGCTGTTAGGAAACTATAGCTATAACAACAGTGACTCCAGGAAAGAACTACTGAGACACAGATAGAAGGCATGTGCAGAATTCATGTGGACAGTTTAACCTGATTTTCTCTGAGACTCTGGTGTTCCTATTAACTCTGTTCTATTTTTTGTTTTTACTAGCAGTTCATTATTAGAATATAGATAACGTGATAGAACAGCATGATGATTCATAGAAAATCACATTATATTCTGAAAGTCTGTTCAAATTGACAGTTAAATACATATTTTCAGTGTGTGGCAACTTAGGAGCCCCTTTGGTCATGGTAGGAAATGAAAGAAATGTATTGTACCCCATTGGAGGGCATCAAATCCATGCATGCCTTGCACAAGGCTTCTTTTACTAGTTTCCTAATAGAATGCCCAACAGGGGCACAAACCATGAGAATCAAGGTGTTCATATAGTCACTATAGCATTGCCTAATGCAAGGGTGTCTTGCACTCAAGTGCTGTTAATGATTTATGTTGTGGTTTGGGGTCTACCAGCATTTCATGTGGTAGGATGTGTCATTCAGCATTGCGAATCTGGGTGGAGGGGTTGGAAGTAGGGGGTCAGGAAGAAGGGATGGTGGTCCATGTGCTTGGCCCGACATGGTGACCTACTTGCTAGGAGAAGTCAAAGTTGATGCTTTGTTAGGCGGTGTAGCTGGTAATGTTTTTTCACTACCAATTTGTGCAGGTGGGCATCCCAGACATCCTTGTACAGTGTCTCCCTGTGTGAGTTGCCTGCGAGTGTCAGACTGTGACTTCTGCAAATTACCATTTTAGAAAGTCCTTCAACCTTGACAGTGTGAAGGGCCGTCTGCTGATTTCCAGGCCATCACTTTGCGACATTTAGCAAATTCATAAGCTAGGTCGATGAATTTCATGACATATTTGCTTTTATATGTATTCTTAAGAACTCCTTGTTTACACTGGAGGGGGTGAGGAGGTAGGACCCATCCTGTGATCTCTTACAGCAGAGAGAGCACAGTTGTCCAACACCGTGCTATGAGAGGGCAGACCGACACCATGAATAGAAATCTGGTTCAGGGCATGGGCAGCACAGGTATTTAGGGACAGTCCCGTGGAACTTATGGTGTATGTGCATGGGTGTAAGATATGTCTGATGTTGGTAGCTAAACAGGGTGTACCTTAAGTGGGGGGTTCTGGAGAACTTGCTAAAATACCCCATCACTGTGGACAATTGTTTGTTTGTAATTTCTTGGTTCACAATGGAGGCCCATTTATCTTTCAGGGCAGGGAGATTCATGGCATGGGAAACCACCAGGGTGCTACAGAGTACCGTTATCACTAGTCTCACCTTCCTGGGTGTTGCTAGTGTTTTTAAGAGAGGGTGAACCTCTGGTTCAGTCTGGTCCTTTCCCTACAGATTGCCTATCACTTTAGCCAGAGCACTGTAGGTCAGGAATTGACCCTCTTCTATACCATATTGTTCCCTGAGTTCCCAGAACATCTGTAGGGTCTTATGTTTGCACAAGTCGCCTAGTGTGGAGAGGCCAGCTTCGGTCCATGAGCCAACATTGTTGTGCTCTCTCAGAGTGAGGAGGGCGGGAAATGCCCACAGGGGGAGATCCAGTGGATATAGCGTAGGGTTACACCAGGGTTGGACATGTGCACACTAGCAATGCTTGGCTATCTTGGCCATACAGTCTGTTGTTGTGGCATCCTGATGGGGGTCTAGGTGCCAGTCCACTATTTGGCGGCCCATCAAATTCCTGAGGATGTCTGTCCACTTGGGCTGGGAGATCCAGCGTGCCACCACATTGACCACTGCAATCTAGCTGCCGCCTAATGTAATTCAAAGTTGGGGTCACCCAGTCCCCCTTTTTAGCAGAGCATACAGCTTATGAAGCACCACTCTCTTCCGGATAGACCAACAGATCAGGTTGATGAATATCGATTTCAGGTTACTAAAGAAGTTCTTGGGCAAATGGACCAGCAGCACTAAGAAGTGGTACAATAGTATAGGCAGGTGAAGCATTTTAGCCATCGCCACTCTGCCAAGGGGCAATTAGGACAAAGATCCCCAGAATGTCACCATGTCATCCTCGGAGTGGTATGACTTTATAGCCAGATACTGGAATTTGCTGCACTGCCATTGCAGAGTCAGGAGGGACAGTACCCCAAGCTTCTATTGTGTGAGACCACATAGGGGGAAAAAGCATGAATTAGTCCAGTTCTATTTTAGGCCTAAAATCCCCATGAAATCTTCAAATGTTTCTATCACCTGTAGAAGGACTCAATGGGTGACAGGAAGGTACACCAGTGCATCATCTGCATACAGTGAAATAGCCTCCCAGGTGTCACCACTGGGGATATGCCGTTGTAGCCCATGTAGGAGAACAAGCCTTGCACAGGATTTTGTAACCAGGGCAAAAATTATCATCGACAAGAGACATCCCTGCCTGATGCCCCTTCATATACTGGCTGCAGCAGAGATCTCTCTGCCCATGTGGATCTGGGCTACTAAATTGGTGTAGATTAGGCTGATCTAACACATTATTCCAGTACTATGATTAAGTAGGGTCATCTTAAGGTATTGAAAGCCTTCTTGATATCATGGGATAGGGCTGTGGGAAATGAATCTTGTCACTAATTTTCCTTTATAATCCAGAAGAGATGTCTGAGGTTCAGTAACATGTTCCTGCTGGGTATGAAGTCATTTTGAATGGTGAGCACTAATGTGGGGAGCAGAGATAGTAATCTATTTATGATGACCATCCCTACAATTGTGTACTCTGTATGAAGGAGCTACGGCAGTCTGTTAAAATGCACCTCAAGTGAGGCCTTGCCAGTTCTAGGGAGAACCATGATCACTGCTTCTCTCATGGTCTCTGGTAGGCTACCTATATCTTTGGCTTGTTGGTACAGTTGCAAGAGTTTAGAGGTGAGTGTTGTTCTTCAGAAGGAGTAGAACTCCACAAGCAGTCTATTCATATCCTGGGTCTTATTGCATGCTACCTGATCAATTGCAAGGAAAAAGTTCCTCAACTTCCAGAGTTGTATCTTTTGTATGGCACTGTAGGGAGTCAACCTGTGGTAATGGGATTCTGTTGAGGTACTCCTTATAGGGAGGCCCTTCTCCAGACTCCAAATCTTTGTACAGTGAGCCATAGAACTAACAAGACTTTGTTTATGTTTGCCTGTATGTTCAGTGGTTACCCATTTGAGGACTTAATTGTGGTTAATTTGGACCTGGGAACTTCTGAGTGTAATACCCATCTGGCTCTATCCCCCTCTATATGCTGTCTGGCTATGTATTCTGCGTAGCTCTGTGCTCTCTTCTGATGGGGGTGATTTTGCTGTTCTTTTGTATAGTTGCCCCTATGTGTACCTCTGCCTCTTGGATGGTGTTTTCCAAGCTTAGCATCTACAGTATGCACAGCGATCCCACGTCACTGCATTGAAAGCATCCCACTCTTCCCCTCTGTGTGAGGCTGTGCTCTCATTTTCCTCAAAGTACAGCATCAATGGTTTTGCGGAAAACTCCAGATAGGTACTGGCTTTTGGCTCCTGTATCATCATCCTTAAGGGGTTGTGATCAGGCAGTGTGAGACTGACATACTCGGGCATGAGGCGCAAGGGTCATGTCAGTGTTACACAGGCAGAGGTCGATTCTAGTATGCAATTGGTAAACTGGGGAGAAGGATGAGTATTTACTGACATATGGGTGCATTGAGCACCAAATGGCATGCATGTGCCAATGGTCAAGCCAACTTTTAAAGGCTTGTGGAAGTCCTCACTGTGGTTCTGCCCTGCAGTGGGGTGAAGGATGTGTCCAATGTGATATTGTGTATAGTATTGAAGTCCCCACCCCATATGCTTGATGCTGACAGATCTTCTAATGGTGTGGTGGGAAAATTTGTCAAACATTGAGATTGGTTATTACTGGCCTTGTATACTGCCACCAGGGTAATAGGTGTCCTATCCAGTGATCCCTTCACCATTACATACCACCCCTCGTAGTCTATCTTTGTGTGGCCCATTACTAGTGGTACTGTAGAGGCCACACAGATAAGCACCTCCTTAGTGTATGCTGAATAGGAGGTGGTAATGATTTGGCCTTTTCACCATCTTTGTAGTTTAAAGAGCTCCATGGCATTCATATGCATTTCCTGAACAAATTCAATGTGAGACTCTATGTGTTTCAGGAAAAAACAAAATTAATGAGGAGGCAGCATCCTAGCTTGTAGCTTTTCCCCGAATGTTCCAGATCAGAATGTTATATGCAGGCATGGATTCCACAGGGCGCATCGCTATGATGATGTCCTGATTGTCCATCTGCCTACCTCCCGGATCGAGTCTTTGAGGGCCATGTGCAAGGTTGGTCCCTGACTAGTGTTAGTGTAGTGCTGCTGTGTGTCCACAAACAAAAACATAAAACAATTACCCCACATTGCCTTTCTTGTTCATGTCTTGGACAAATCCATGATTAGATAAAAGCTGAAAGAAGAAACACTGAAGCAGATTTAAGGGCCCCTCATGCCTCCTTGTACCACATTAGCATAATTTTTTTAAACTAATGTCGCCAAATGGGGCCAAAATCGTCGAGACAAAATGCATTGCACCACTTTGTAACCCTTTGTGCTACATTATGATTGTGCCAGACATATTGGGGGTCATTCTGACCCAGGCGGGTGGCGGGAGCCGCCCGCCTGGAGGGAATCGCCGAATGACCGCACTGCGGTCTAAAGACCGCGGCGGCCATTCTGGCTTTCCCGCTGGGCCGGCGGGTGACCGCCAGAAGGCCGCCCGCCGGCCCAGTGGGAAACCCCCTGCAACAATGAAGCCGGTTCCGAATGGAGCCGGCGGAGTTGTAGGGATGCGACGGGTGCAGTGGCACCCGTCGCGATTTTCAGTGTCTGCAAAGCAGACACTGAAAATCTTTATGGGGCCCTGTTAGGGGGCCCCTGCACTGTCCATGCCAGTGGCATGGGCAGTGCAGGGGCCCCCAGGGGCCCCACGACACCCGTTCCCTCTGGTAAAAACCGCCAGAAACAGGATGGCAGGAAGGGGGTCGGAATCCCCATGGCGGCGCTGCAAGCAGCGCAGCCATGGAGGATTCCCTGGGCCAGGGGTAAACCGGCGGGAAACCGCCAGTTGCCCTTTTCTGACCGCGGCTTTACCGCCGCGATCAGAATGGCCCAGGAAGCACCGCCAGCCTGTTGGCGTTGCTTCCGCGGTCCCCGGCCCTGGCGGTCATGGACCGCCAGGGTCGGAATGACCCCCATTGTATGCAAAGGAGTTCTTCCCTCGCTAGGGGGGAATAAAAATAGTGCAAGAAAGCTAAGAGATTTCTTTGCATCATTTTTTCAGCACTTTTAACACCTGCTCATAGCAGGCTTTAAAAGGAGGCACGCCATTCTTTGCAATGGGCCCCAATGGGCTTTGCAGGATTACCGTCAAAATTTAGTTGACACTAATCCAGCAAAACTCTGAACTAGCTTAGAAAATTCTGACACTAGTTCCCTGACTACCACCATGGTGCAACGCATCTTAGATATGGGGCATATATGGTGGTGTTGGGGAGGAACTAAGGGGTACAAAAATGTGGTGTTGCACTTGGTGCAGCCCCACTTTTCTTAAATCTGGCCCACTGTTTCTGGGGTGGGATTAGCAATTCAGGTTGTGGAAAGAGCTATGCACAATCCTTGCTCAAGTAGTAGTGTTGACTGTTCCCTTGCACCCCATCAAGGCAAGAAGGGATCCACTTCTCTGTCCTTGTGCTGCAGGGGCATTTGCTTTCATCAAAAGGATGCAGTACATTTGGTCATATTATTCGATCCAACATCATTGGTGTGAATTCAGGGACTGTGAGCAATTTCACTGAAATATTTTCCAAGTCACAGGTCATCTCCTGGTTGGAGGAGATGGGGGAGACCTTGGGATAATGTTGTTTGTCTACAGCGGGATTCCACCTCCACAACAACCATGGCGCTTTCTTGCACCACTTAGTCAGAGTGTCTCTCGGGATATTATGCTGTCACCATCTCAACCATGGATGTTTCCAATCTGTGTCCAGGTGAGTGCTGTGAGGTGCTCGTGATAGCCCTTTAATCTATAGCCACCTCAAGGCATCTGTCGGTGTCAGTTACCACATGAATAGGAGACTGAGGCCCATATTTATACCTTTTTAGCGCCGCATTTGCGCCACTTTTTGATGCAAAAGCTGCACAAACGTACAAAATACAATTGTATTTTGTAAGTTTGCGCTGTTTTTGCGTCAAAGAACGGCGCAAAAACGGCGCTAAAAAAGTATAAATATGGGCCTGAGTCCCTCAGAAACTTCTGAGTTTCAGGCACAAGAGGCCTGAAACTGCAGCTTTCACTGCCTGTGGCCTTGGCCTAAATTCAGGCCAGGGCCGTAAGCAATGAAAGAAAGCTGCAGTTTCAGGCATTTTATGCACTGGCCTGTCCGTTTGCAGTGCACACAGGACAGTCGGGTGCACAAGAGGCTTGAAACGGCAGCTTTCACTCTCTACAGCGCTTCCCTGAATGTTCCCAATCTCAGAAGTGCTAAGTAGGGTCGGACCTCGCTAACCAAGACCGAGCGTATTCAGAGGAGCGTGCCACTCTGCGGCACACAGAACTCGGCCTGCACAGAATTCCCTAGACTTTTTTATCAACTCTGTGGAACTCCACAGAGTTGAACTCTGTTAACTATGCCCAGGCCTACTCAAATTGTGTTTGGCAGTCGGCCCACCAGACCACGATGTTGACGTTCCAGAAAAGACCACCATGTTGGCGGTCTTTCAGACCATCATATTATGAGTCTTACAGGCAGGACTGCCGACCAAAAAAGCCAAACCAGCAACAGAACGAAGGCCTGGAAATATGCTGTCCAATCTCCAGCGCCGACAGCACTGCAACCAACCACTGCCATGGCGGTCAGCCAATAGCTACCTGAACCATGGCAGTCCGTAGTCTCTAAAGTAATACACAACTGCACATTGGATGAATTTGAAAACAAAAAAGCTGACAGATATTGCATACAGGACACACCTGCAAAGGACAATATAAGACATACCTCTTCACACATCACAATTAGAGGTGGGTGGCAAGCTCTGCGCCGCTGGTGGAGATAAATGAGTTTTTTGCACTCCGTGCTCCACTTCGAGCATTGAGTTCACCCAAAAACACTGCTTGCCCCATCAGTGGAGCAGAGCTCACCCCGTGCGCACTGCAGCCCAGTTATGGGCTGCACAGTGCAAGCATGGACTGTCTGTGCTTGTGCTGTGCAGCCCATAATTGGGGTGCAGTGCGCACTCTCAGCCCAATGTTGCAGCAGCAGCATGGAGTTGATCCTTCAGGCCTCCCTCCACCAGCAGCCCGGCCAGGCCCGGCAGCAGGGGACAGAGGGAGGCAGAGAGCCAGACTCCTGGTAACTAACCAGGCCCGACCTCTGAGTTCGGGTGCAATCGGGAGAGGGTGCCACTCCACGGCACACAGAACTCTACCTCCACAGAATTATACATAGTTTTTTATCAACTCCACGGACTGGAACTCCATCAACTCCACCCAGGCCTAATCACAATCCTTTGCATCATCAAAGTGAAACACTGAAGCCAGAGCACCTCATTTCCAAACACTGCATAGGTCAGGAATTCCTTTTTTATTTGCACTTCCCCTCTTTAGCAAGTCACTGTCACACTTTTTTTTCCTCCATGTCACATTCCAAAAATCTCTGATTTTCCAAGGATGAGTTAAGAGTCATGGTGGATGAAAGCATAAGAATAGAGTCACAATTGTTTGGAACAAAAGTCCAGCATACTTGTCTCAGTAGGAAAATCAAAGCATGGGACATGATCATCAACAGAGTCAATGCTGTAGGCACCATCCTGCGAACAAAGGAGGACATTAGGAAGAGGTGCAATGACCTCAGGGGTAAAGTCTGTTTCCTGGTCTCCAGACACCAGCTGCAGGCCAAGAAGACTGGTGGTGGCCCACCAAGTGCCCCATTACATCTTGGGCTTGACAGGAATACCTGGATGAGTGGAGTCCGGTAAGTCACAACACTAAAAATGTCACCAAATTGCTAAGTCATGCATGCTCGTTATAGAAAAGTACCCTCTTTTTGGCATGGTTACCCCCACTTTCTGCCTGATGTCAGTGTGTTTTGAGTGTGTTTACTGGGATCATGCTAACCAGGACCCCATTAACTGTGCTCTCTCCCTCTGGATTCGGTTGTCCCTAACTTTTTACACCCCACAATTGGCATACTGGTGCCCCCATATCAGTCACTAGTATATGGCACCTAGGTACCCAGGGCATTGTTACACCAGTGGTTCCCCATGGGCTGCAGCATGTATTATGCCACCCATGGGAACCCATGCAAAGTGTGTCTGTAGATCTGCCATTGCAGCCTGTGTTAAAGGGTGCATGCACTTTTTTCACGACAGGTCACTGCCCCAGGTCACTGTTGGTCACCCCTATGGCAGACCCTCCTGGCCCAGAGGGCAGTGTGCAAGTACCTGTGTGTGAGGGCACCCCTGCATCAGCAGAGGTGCCCCCACAAACTCAAACTCCATTTCCCTGGACTTTGTGAGTGCAGGTAAGCCATTTTAGCCGTGTACTGGACACAGGTCACTAACCTATGTCCAGCTACATAATAGTAACTCTGAACCTAAGCATGTTTGGTATCAAACATGTTGGAATCATACCCCAATACTGTAGCCAGTATTGGTTGTATGACCCCATTCACTCCGGGGGCTCCTTAGAGACCCCCAGCTTTGCTCTTACCAGTTTGCAGGGTTTTCCCGGGCAGCCTGCACTGCTGCCATCCTACAGACAGGTTTCTGCTCTCCTGAACAGCTCAAGCCCAGGAAGGCAGAACAAAGGATTTCCTTTGGGAGAACAGGGCAACACCCTCTTTCTTGAAAATGGACAACGGAAAGGGGAGTAACCACTTCCCTGTCCATCACCACCCCAGGGGTGGTACCCAGAGATCCTCCAGGAGGCCACTTGATTCTGCCATGTTGATTCCAAGGTGGGCAGAGGCCTCTGAGAGCAACTGAGCAGCCAGATCTGGCAGTTGACATCACAGTCCCCTCCTGATAGGTAGTCATCCTGCTAGGTTTCCAATCCCTCCTTTTAGGGCTATATAGGGTCTACCTCTTGGGTGGGTCCTCAGATTCGACTTGTGTTGGACTTTTTGCCTTACGCAGGGTCATCCCCAGTCTTTTTGCCTCCTTCCTCCTGGTTTTTCTGACCTCTCGCTGTTGGCTCTAGGACTCTGAGCACTTCATCACTGCTGACCAGTGCTAAAGTGCACGTGCTCTCCATCTAAAGTTGGTATGATTGGCTTATACCTAATTGGCATATTTAATTTACCTATAAGTCCCTTGTACAGTGGTATCTCTATACACAGGGCCTGTAGATTAAATACTACTAGTGGGCCTGCAGCGCTGCTTGCGCCACCCACTGAAGTAGACTTTTAACCTGTCTCAGGCCTGCTAGCGCAGGGCCTGTGTGCACAGTTTTCTGCCACAGGGACCTGGCATCTAAACTTACTTGCCACGCCCAGGACTCCCCTTTTACTACATGTAAGTCATGCCTAAGGTACGCCCTAGCTAGCCTTATGGGCTGGGTGCCATGTATGTAGAAAGGCAGGACATGTGCCATATTGCATGGCCTGTCCTGGTAGTGACAAACAGCCTAACTTGGTGTCTCACTGCTGTGAGTGCTGCCTTCTCATAGGATTGCATTAGAAATGCCCTGCCTTATGTGTAATGGTATTGTCTGATTTATGAGGGGTAGTGTAGGCGTGTTTGGTATGGTTGTAATGGTGATAATAAATACTGCTTACTGGTGTGGGTGTATTTTTTTATTACTATGACAGAAATGCCACTTCTAGAAAGTGCGCATTTATCTGGGCTTATGACTCTGGTGACATGCAGCTTGACTCCAATCCACGTTTGGGCAGAGTGACAGTTGGGGCTTTGTGCATACTTTTCAGACAGCCTGTACACAGGGAGGGTGGAGGTGTCACAGAGGTGCATATGCATACTGAATAGTCTTCCTGGGCTGAGAGAAGGGAGAAGCGGGGCACACCTGCATTTGTAAAGACTGTGCCCTGGCCTCACACAATAGGGTCGTTAACCCCCCACTGATGTTTGGAGCCTGTGCTGAAAGGAGAGAGGGGGCACTCCCAGAACCAGTTGTAACTGGCTGGAACCTCCTCTCCCTACCATTGTAAAACACTGTAAGAACTGACTATAAGTACAGGGGAATTTTCCCCACAATTTGGAGACTCTTGGAATCATCTTGGAACTGGACACCAAAGGCTGAAAGGACTCACCAGGAACCACCATGGGCTGCTGCTGCTGTGCTGACCTGTGACCTGCCTGGTCACTGTGAAGGACTTGCCACTTGCTGCCTTTCCCTTGTGCTGGCCTGTAGCTGGGCCCTCCACCTGAGGACCTTGTCTTAAGATTCTGCTCTCCAGGGGCAGGGTGCTGTGGCCCCTGACCCCTGCATCCATTTCTTCACGAGGGGTGCTTCTCCGTGGTTGCGGCTGCCATAGCGCTGATTGCAACGCGCTTATGGAGCCTTGGGATCTCGTAGGCTCCTTGCTGCATTGTGCCCCTTTAAATAAGAACACGGCAGCAGCCTGGGAAGCTGGAAGAACACTCGCGCACCACACCGGGTGCAGGCGAGTGTCTGCTCGGGCCTAGGAGGGGTCTGATCTTCTTGTGGCTTCACGGCAGGACCAGGGGAAGGCACGGGGAGTGCCCCCTTCCCCCTGGCCTCTGCGTTAGGAGCAGGACGCTCCTTTTCTGCTGTTAGGGAAAACGGGCATTATTGTGCCCCCCCAGCTTGGTGGAAGGGCCAGTCGAGGCCTGGGGGGCCCCCAGTAATCACGGTCCCCAGAGGGGCCTGTCTATAAAAGAGAGGAGGTGCATGTCGCTCTCCTCTGACCCCAGAGTATAAGGGAGGCCCTCGTTTTGCGCATAGGAGCACCGAGGGCCCCATTGTTCGCCTTCTAGGCACTGGAGGTGGCTTCATCCAACCAGGTACTGTTTAAAGGACCAATATAGTTGCAATCCAAAGTTCTTTCTACAGACTTTTGTTTGATTCATATTACCTACCTGCGTTTGATGTTTTTACATATGTGTATGCAAATGTTCCTTTTATGGACATGCTTGCTAATATGTTTTTCTAACTTGCCATATGTTTTCTAATGTTCCTACTATGGGCATTTTATGATATTCTTATGACAAGTGCTGTGATGTAATAACGTGTTTTCCTGATTACTGCTTATGTTGCAGAATACTGAGTAACCTGTGTGTAAGGTGTGACTACTGCTAGGTTGCAGAGTAACTAATGTGTAACGTTCTGACAACTGCTAAGGTAGCAGGATAGTACTGATATGTGATGTTTGGACTGATAACTGCCTTGTGTACAATACAGTATATTTTCATATAATCAGGTGTTGTGTTTCCTTTGTGGTGGGGATATTGCGTCACGTGTGTTGTGTGTGTTGTGCAAACACTTTACACATTGCCTCTGGGTTAAGCCTGACTGCTCATGCCAAGCTACCAAGAGGGTGAGCAGGGGTTATCTTGGACGCGTAACTCCCTGCCCTGACTAGAGTGGGTAAGTTCTACCTGGCTGAGGTGCATACCCTAGCCAACCAGAAACCCCATTTCTAACAACTTGCAAGATTCCAACAAGACTCCTCTACAATGTTTACTTTGACTTCTGGCCACTGGAACCACAACTGGACTTCACAGGAACCTACAATCTGCAGCTCCATTGATGACTTCACTCTGCAGCATTGTTTCTCTGGCTTCTTCCAGGAACTGCAACATTTCCCTGGCTGGCTGTGCATTCTCTAAGGGTGGCACATCTTCAGTCTGCATCAAGAAGCAAGAAGGAATCTCCCTTTGAGTGAAGGAGTCACCCCCCTGAATCGGCAGGCACCAACTGCAACAACAACTGGCTGCATTGGTCCTCTCTCCTGCAACTCTGTGTGGATCCTGCAACACAGGTAGTAGTCTTAAGTGGTCGCCTTTGTCCCCTCTATGAGCTGTCCAACTTTTGAGGTGATGAGTCTTTGCCTCCCCTTGCAGGACAGTATTTCTGTGCACCACGACTCGAGCAACTACCAAGGCTTGTCAGATCTTCCTCCAAGGGATCTTCAGGCTCCATGTAGCCCCAGCCTTCTTCACTCTTCTCTGAAATGCGTGGTATCCTGCCAGCTGCTCCAGCGATGTAGAACTCCTTTCCAGGTATGCTGAGTGGGTCACACTCCGACTCCTGTGCCTGCTGCCTGTCAGTTGCCTTTAGGGGCTTCTTGCTGTCCTGACTGCTGGGGGTGACTGGGACTCCCCTCCTTGGGTTGAGTCCCCTCAGATCTTCCTGGTCCCCAGCAGTTCTGAAACTTCTCTTCTGTGACTCTTGCCTTTGCCAAGGCTTGTTGATGGTTTTTCCACACCACTGATGAAATGCAACTCTTTCTCTGAAATGGGACATCAACTGAATCACTTTTGGAACTGTTCCTCTGCTACTGTGCTGTATAGCCGACTCCTGGTCCTCACCATCAACCTGGTCCTGCACCTCCAGAAGGATGGGTAGTGGCTCATGCCACAACTGTACACTCTAACTCGAACTGGATTTGGTCCCCATCATTTGCAGGTCCTCTTCTTTCTGGATCCATCTTCAGTTTCCTCAATGTTGCTTGGGTCTTGCAAAGTCCCTTCACAAAGGTTCTCCGTGGGTTTGTGAAAAACCAGGTAGTTACATCTTCTCTCCTGGTCACTGGGAGGCTCTCTGGTACGTAACTTTTGGGGTTCCTAGTTCATCCAGACAGATCTCATTTACAGATTCCACTTACCTAGGTGTGGGTCCCTTGTTTGCATTCCATTTTTTTTGTATATAGTTTGGGCTCCCCTAGGGTCACTGTTGCCTGTTGTGATTGCACTGTTTCCTATTGCTCTCTATGCTCATTCCTGACAACTAAGGTGGAACTAATAACGTGTTTACTCACCTGCTAGTAGAGTATTGCCTATATAGTATTTGTGTCACTAAAACAAAGTTCCTTTATTTTTGCAATACTGTGGCTTTTTAATGTGTGCAAGTGTTGTATGACTATCAGTGGTATTGCATGAGCTATGTATATATCATAGATAAGGCTTGGCTGCTCATCCACAGCTCCCGCTAGAAAGCCTGGCTTACTAGACACTGACTACAGCTCACTAATTGGGTATACCTGGACCTGGTATAGGGTGATAACACCATATGTGCTCACTACACACCAGGCCAGCTTCCTACACTCACAGCTCACCTTTTCCCTCATTTACTGTTGCTCAACTCCCCATCCCAGTGTTCACCTGTCCAAAAACCTCTATTGTGCAACTCACATTTGATGTTTACTCACTTGAGTAGATGACATCTGTATAGTGTGTCTAGTACAGGGACTTACATGACTACACGTCCCAGCAGGTACTGTTCCAGAACTCCAAACACCAGACTAGTAGTCCTTTCTCCAAACACCCCACTTTGTACATATGTTGGAAAATCGGTTATTGGTAAGGGCAGGTAAGTACCTACACTTAGCAATAGGCCACTAACCTCCATTTAGGTCTTGTTAGGTTTCAATAATTTAAACCTAGCTCAAACCTAGCTTGACAACGAGCTACAAGGCTTAACTTAGAAGACAAAGGGGGTCATTATGACCCTGGCGGAAGGCGGAGAAGCGGCGGTAAGACCGCCAACAGGCTGGCGGTCTTTTTTTTGGTATTATGACCATGGCGGTTACCGCCATGGTCATTCGCCGGTTCTCCGTTCCGCCCGCTGGGCTAGAGACCTGGGTCTCCAGCCCGGCGGCCGTCACTGTACTGCCGGCTTAACGCCGTGGATTTCCTGCGGTTGGAACCACCATTAAATCCATGGCGGTAAGCACTATCAGTGCCAGGGAATTCCTTCCCTGGCACTGATAGGGGTCTCCACCACCCCCCACCCCCACCCCGACTCCCTCCCCTACACCCCCCACCACCCCTGCCACCCCCCAAAGGTGGCAGGGCCCCTCTCCCCACCCGACCCCCAACATCACAGAACTCACACACACACGACACGCACGCAGGCACCACCAACACACGCACACACACTGACATACATGCCTACATCCACACACACAGTCAGACACGCACACCCACATACATGCACACATCCATACAGACATACCCACAGACATAAACGCACTTATTCCCAAAACACGCAACACCCCTGCAAGCATACACGCACTCACACACCCCCTCTACATACACAGACGCACACCCCCATGCACCCACACAACACACAACACCCCCCCACCCCCTCTCCTAATGGACGTTTAACTTACCTGTTCCGTCGATCCTCTGGGAGGGGATGGGAGCCATAGGGGCTGCTCCGCCGACACCACACCGCCAACAGAACACCGCCACGCCGAATCACAGGACGTGATTCGGTGGGCGGTGTTCTGTTGGCGTGGCAGTGAAGGTGGAGCAACCTCCACTTCCCCGCCGCCCGCCTGTATGGCTGTTGGCGGCTCTCCGTCGTAAAAAGGACGGAGAGCAGCCAACAGTCATAATACACCGAGCGGCAAACCGCCACTACTGGTGGTCTTCCGCACAGAGGTCCCTCGGCGGTCTTGTAAAAAGACCGCTGAGGTTTTAATGACCACCAAAGCGTAAAGCATTCAAATATCACAAAATAGTAATTAAGTAAAACACAGGAAACAGTTTAAAAACATGAAACCAACTTATACAAATAGGGAATATTTTTACCTTTAAAATAACACCAAAATGAATAAAATCGGAGAAAGGGAACCGGAGATATGAGTTTTTAAAGAATTAATGGGCCTGATTACAAATTTGGAGGAAGGTGTTAATCCGTACCAAATGTGATGGATATATCACCAGCCGTATTACGAGTCCATTATATCCTATGGAACTCGTAATACGGCTGGTGGTATATCCATCACATTTGGGACGGATTAACACCTCCTCCAAAGTTGTAATCAGGCCCAATGTTTTTTAGCGCTTATAAACGAATAGCACCAATCTGGTCATCGGAGGCAAAGTCAACGTTTAAGGCCGACCGCGATGGAGCCCTGCTCGGCAACAGCCCGCGGGAGAGCTCGGTCAAAAGTTTACCTTAGGTCTTACTCGTTTTTCTGGAGATTTTTTTCAGCTGGACCAAGTCGGCAGTCGCCAGTCCAATCCGACCTCCTGGAACTTTTTCTCGTATATGCATCTTGGTGGAGATTTTTACCTTCAGACTTAGGTCCTCATTACAACATTGGCAGTAAATCCCGCTTACCGCCTTGCAGAAGACCACCAACACACCGCTGCGGCGGCAGAATTCCGCTAAAGCTATTACGACCCACAGGGCGGAATCCGCTAAAATTCAGACACCCACACAAGTCCACCACACCAAAGGTCAGTGATAAACTGGCGATAACAAAATTGACACCGTCACTCCGACAGGAATACGCCCACACTATCACGACCCACGAATCCACGCGGCGGTCTTTCAACCGAGGTAGTCCACCACGCTCAAAATACACTCACATTTACAAAACACAACCACATTGGACAATTCGAAATACACACACCTGATACACATACACACACCACTACCACACACCCAATCCAATATGAAACACACACCCACATCACCCACAAACCCCTACGACAAAAACTGAGAATGAAGCACAGAGAGAGTCACCACCATCAACAAACTGGCATCCACAGGCACACAACACCATCACTCACACAACATCCACACACCTCACACAACACACACAAACACATCCCCTCACACATCACAACACACACCACCTCAAACATCATCCTCACCACACCATGGCACCACAAAGACACCCCAGGTTCCTTGAGGAGGAGCTGAGGGTCATGGTGGAGGAAATTGTCTGGGTAGAGCCACAGCTATTTGGATCACAGGTGCAGCACACCTCCATAGCTAGTAAGATGGAGCCATGGCGCAGAATTTTAGACAGGGTCAACGCAGTGGGACAGCACCCAAGAACATGGGATGACATCAGGAAGAGGTGGAACGACCTATGGGGGAAGGTGCGTTACGTGGTCTCAAGATACCAGATTGCAGTTCAGAGGACTGGTGGCGATCCCCCACCTCCTCCCCACACAACTAACAACATGGGTGGAGCACGTCTTGGCTATACCGCATCCTGAGGGCCTCGCAGGAGTTGCAGGAGGAATGGAATCTGGTAAGTCAAATCTTAACTATTACATCCCCCACCCTACCTACATGCTATAACATACCCCACCCTCACCCTCACCCCCATCACTCCAACACCTCACATATGTCCCACTATCCCAACCCACACATCTCAATACCAAACCCTGCACGCAACACCAAAGCATGTCCACTACAGATACCCACACAGATCCCCAAACCAAATATCACACAAGGTCCTAGACAAGAATGTAAGCACTGGGGTACAGGGTCACCCACCCATTGCACACAATAGCACACACAGATGCAATAATCATGCCTCTACACCCCTGCAGGACCCCTACCCAGCGTCACCGGACAGGAGGTTCCAGACATGTCCACCACCCCACAGAAGAGGCCCACAGTGATGACAGCAGCTCTGTCCAACTGGATCTAGATGACCAGCCCAGCCCATCTGTGAGCGTACCATAATTCCCAGGAGACAATGGCAACAGTACTGGCCAAGTTTTAGGAGACCCAGCGGCTGCAGGAGGAACAGTGTTTGAGGATCAGGAAGGAATTCAAGTCCATCAACACCACCCTGGTCACCATTGTAGGGGTGCTGAAGGACCTTGTGAACACCAGGAGAGACACTGTGGTATAACAAGGGGCCCCTGACACTAACCTCAATGATGAACAGCCCACCACCTCCGCCAGCGCTAGTGGACAGGAGGCACCGCCACAGGACCACAACACCAGCACCCCACCCCCTGCTAATGGAGAACCACCCCGCAAACAGTCCCTGAGACCCAGGTCAAAGACAAAGAACAATGCCAATACCCCCGCCAGGAAATAAGACCACTGTGAATGTCATCCTTCTGTCCCACTTTGTCACCCTGTCCATCCTTAAACTTCCCTAGCTCCACTTCCTATGCCCCTTTGAACAATGCACCTGTGAGACAAATAACTGGACTCTGCCATGGACATTCCTCCACCATCACCCCTGCCCATTTTACAAACCCTCCACTATTTTGCACTTTAAAAAAAAAACACCCTTGAATCACAAAACAATCTGGAGTCAGTCTGTGCTTTCACTAATGTGTATTTGTTATAACGAAGGAAAATAGCAATGTCCATTGTATTGTCAACATACCTATGTCACACAGCTCTAGTCCATGAGGTAATATAGCAGCTTCTTACCTGTGTCTTACTTGAAGTATTGCTGGACAACGTTGTTTCTGTTGTCGATATCCTCTTTTTCTGCCTCCTCTTCTTTACAGTCCACAGGCTCCACAGCTGCCACAAGACCTCCTTCTGGACCATCCTCCTGCAGAAAAGGCACCTGTCATAGCAAAACCAGGTTGTGCAGCATACAGCAGGCCACGATGACCTGGCACACCTTCTTTGGTGAGTAGTAGAGAACCACTTGTCATATGGAGGCACTGTAATCTGGCCTTCAGGAGGCCGAAGGTCCTTTCGATCACTCTCCTAATTCACCCATGTGCCTCATTGTAGCATTCCTCTGCCCTTGTCCTGGGATTTCTCACTGGGGTCAGTAGCCATGACAGGTTGGGGTACCCAGATTCATCTGCAAATGTCGAGGGACAACTGTTAGACACACACTAATCCTTAGAGACAACCCAGACCCAGACAATCATTTATACGGTATAGGATCCTTATCCTCACCTATTAGCCACACACAGTGCCTCTGGAGTTGCCCCATCACATAATGGATGCTGCTACTCCTCAAAATGTAAGTGTCATGCACTGAGCCTGGAAACTTGACATTCACATGGGAGATGTACTGGTCGGCCAAACACACCATTTGCACATTCATCGAATGGTAGCTCTTCCTATTTCTGTATACCTGTTCACTCCTGCAGGGGGGTACCAATGCCACATGTATCCCGTCCATGGCACCAATGATGTTGGGGATATGTCCCAGGGCATAGAAGTCACCTTTCACTGTGGGCAAATCCTCCACCTGAGGGAAAACGATGTAGCCGTGCATGTGTTTCAGCAGGGCAGACAACACTCTGGACAACACGTTTGAGAACATAGGCTGGGACATCCCTGATGCAATGGTCACTGTAGTTGGAAAAAACCCACTTGCCAGGAAATGGAGTACTGACAGGACCTGCACTAGAGGGGGGATTCCTGTGGGATGGCAGATAGCTGAAATCAGGTCTGGCTCCAACTGGGCACACAGTTCCTGGATTGTGGCATGATCAAGTCTGTAAGTGATAATGATGTGTCTGTCTTCCATTGTCAACAGGTCCACCAGCAGTCTGTACACCATCTCCTCACCTGCCCCAGCGGACGCGCCCTATGGACAAGAACAGCGAGCACAGAGTCAGCCAACACTGAGGTATTGCACACATTTGTCAATCCGCAATGTGCCTGTCACTGTGTGTATGCAAGGCCTAGATAGGTGTGACACATTTAAAATTAATGCCATGTGGCCCCCTGAAATGCAGCTGCCTGACCTGTAATGTGGGACAAGGGGATATGAGCTAACTGCGTTGGTGCTGAACACCGTCGCGGTAGGCGGTCGAAGACCGCGGCGCAATGCTGCATTGGTTAACATTGGAACCTATGGGTCCCAGGAGCCAATGACGATGTACGCCGGCGGTGACGGTACGCACCGCCGCTGACGTCACTGCTATTTCTCTCTGTTCACTCAGTTGATTCCTGACCTTCGACAGGAGAGGACCTACACTGCAAGTGCTGCTGTGACCTCAGTCTGGAAGCGACGATGGCTCATGTGTCTGGGGAAAGGGCCCCTGCCTTCACTTTGGAGGAGTTGGAGAAGTTAGTGGATGGGGTCCTCCCCCAGTACACGCCACTCTACGGTCCTCCAGACAAACAGGTGAGTACACTGTGAGCATGCTGCATGGGCAATGCCTGTTTGGAGTGGTGTGGATGGAAGATACAGAGGGCGGACTGAGGCCTGCATGAGCGGACGGTGAGTGTACGTGTGTCAGAGCAAAGGTGGGAACGTGGGTCAATGACTGTGATGGTCCAGACGGTTAAAGATTATCCTTTTCCCCTGTACTATTCCTCTAGGTCAGTGCCCACCAGAAGAAGGATATTTGGCGTGCCATTGCCAAGTACGTCCGGACCCTGGGGGTCCACCACAGACAGAGCACCCACTGCCGGAAAAGATGGGAGGACATTCGCCGCTGGAGCAAGAGGACGTTGGAGGCCCAGCTGGGGATGGCCTCCCAACGTGGGAGGGGTGCCCGTCGCACCATGACCCCACTGATGTTCCGGATCCTGGTGGTGGCGTATCTGGAGTTGGATGGGCGCTTGAGGGCATCACAGCAGTCACATGGGGGTGAGTACATTCACATCCATCTGGCTCTGTGTGCATTACGAGGTGTCTGGGTGGGAGAGGTGGGCTGTGGGTTCCCCTAGGCCAGGGCGAGTTTTGTAGGCAAGGTCCCTTCATGAGACAGGGATTGTGGCACCCCAACCCCATCAGTTGTAAGACCAATCTACACCTAGTCCGTCACTTCCATGTGTGCAGCAATCGGGCATAGGCCTTGTACCCCATGTCCCTGGGATTAATTAGGGAACTCTAAGTGCATGGCGTTGTGCAGAGGGCTGCTGTGTCTGTAGTGTCCATCAGCGGTAGCGGTATTGCATGCACTGAACATGTCTTTCTTCTGTCTTCCCCTATCCACTTTTTGTGGCTTACCTGTTCTTGTGTGCATTAGCATCATCAGGTGGAGGAGCAGTGCCACCGGAGCAGGAGGGAGCTGCATCCCACATGGCCCTGGAGGGTGAGACAACGGAGCCTGAAATCACCAGTGTGACGGGGGCGAGGATAGCTCCACGGCGGGGACAGGAGCAGAGACCAGCGATAGAGACTCATCCTCGGATGGGAGCTCCCTTGCGGTGGCAGGCCCCTCTGTGCCCCCCACATCGACAGGTACTGCCGCCACCCCCCACCAGCACCACCCTCCCAGCAGCCCCTCAGTGTGTGTCCTGTTGCCGCTCACCCAGGAGGGTGGACATATCCTTCGCCCGAGGCACCTCAGCCACTGCCCCAGTCATCCCTGCTGCCCTCAGTGAGGAGGCTATTGACCTCCTGAGATCCCTCAATGTTGGAAGTCTACCATTCTGAATGCCATCCAGGGTGTAGAGAGGCATTTGCAACAAACAAATGCATACCTGGAGGGCATTCAGTCTGGCCAGGCAGCCCAACAGTGAGCATTTTCAGGATCTGGCCTAAGCACTGATGGCAGCCATTGTCCCTGTGTCCAGCCTCCCCCCTCCAACTTCCTCCACCCAGACCCAATCCCCTGTACCTCAGCATATCCCAAGCACACAGTCAGACCAGCATGTACACACATCAACACACAAGAGTGGCTCAGGCAAACATAAGCACCACACATCTCACAGGCACTCACACAAGCATCATACCCATGCACACAAACCAACATCCACTGCCTCCACTGTGTCCCCCTCCTCCACATCTCCCTCCTCCCTCCCTGTCTCGTCTCCACTCACACCTGCATGCACTACATCTTCAGCCACTACCTCCATCACCAGCACACCCATCACCACACACTGCTCACGTGCACTCACCACCCCACTACCATTCACACATACCCAGTGTCCTCTACCAGTGTGTCTGTGAGACCTCCTCCCAAAGTACACAAATGCAGCCACACACCCACCCAACAGCCATCCACCTCACAACAGCCTCCAGCCCATGCACCTTCACCCAAAATCAGCAAATGTACACCTCTTACATCCACTACTTCCTCCTCCACTCCCAAACCCCCTCCATCTACCCATCCCAGTGTCTAAAAAGCTTTTTCTATCAAATGTTGACCTCTTCCCTACACCTCCCCCCCATCTGTACCCTAGGGCCCACCTTTCTAGGTCCCAACACAGCACCTAAGCCACCACATCACCGGGCACAGTGGTGCCAGCAATAGCGGGCACAATGGTGCCAGCAATAGCGGGATTTTGGAGTGCGCCAAGAAACGGGGCTGCCAGTGTCCCACGGAGCGAGGCCAAGGACATTCCACCACCTCCAAAAGTCAAAAAGTTGCCCACATCCCAGAGGGAGAAGGCGAAAACACCTGCCAGCAAGGGCTCAGGCAAAACAAAAGTGGAAAGTGGCAAGACAGCTGCGCCACCATCCAAGGTGGGGAAGGGCCAGAAAGTCAAGGGCAGGTCCACGTCGATGCCAACCTGCACCGCGGACAAGACCGCCACCAGCACCGCCACCTGCACTGCTGCCACAGAGACCACCGCCAGCACCGCAGCCATTGAGCCTGCCACCAGCACCGCAGTCGCTGAGCCCGCTACCAGCACTGCAGTCACTGAGCCCGCCACCAGCACCGCCACCACAAATACCGCCGACACAAAGACCACCTCCAGCACCGATTCCACAGAGGCCGCCGCCAGCACAGATTCCACAGAGGCCGCCGCCAGCTCTGATGCCACAGAGCCGCCGCCAGCACCGATGCCACAGAGTCCTCCGCAAGCCCCGCCGCTACTAACACCGCCTCCAGCACCAATGCCACAGAGTCCGCCGCAAGCACCACCACGACTGACAACGCCACCAGCACCAATGCCACTGAGGCAGCCGCAAGCACCACTGCGACTGACACCGCCATCATCACCGCCAGCACCACCGCAGACATGGCTGCTATCCCCAGTGGTCAGTCGTCTGAGGCTGGTGGTCAGTTCCAGGAGCCTGGGTAGCTTGCATGTTGCACCACCGTCAGTGGAGTGTCACATCCACTACCTCAGTCCTTGGCAGGATAAGGCACTCTGGACACCAAGCCCCCGCCAGAACCAGTGGAGTATCACATCCACTACCTCAGTCCTTGGCTGGATGAAGCACTCTGGGCACAAAGCCCCCTCCAGAACCAGTGGAGAAAGGCATCCACTACCTCAGTCCCTGGCAGGATGAAGCACTCTGGGCACAAAGCCCCGTCCAGAACCAGTGGAGACTGTTATCTACTTGAGAGACTGTGGTTTTGCACTCCCCAGGATAAAGCAGTGGGCAAAGCACCCACCGGAGAGACTTGAGAGACTGTGGGTGACAGGGACAGGGGCAGGGGCTGAGGTGCCTGGGGCGAAGGTGATGCCCACCCTCCTGGATGAGCGGGCACGGAGCGAAGGCTGAGGGGCTGCTGGGAGGGCGGTGCTGGTAGGGGGGGTGGAGGTTGTACCTGTAGAAGTGGGGGGCACAGATGGTTCTGCCACCACAAGGGAGCTTCCCTCGGAGGACAAGTCTGAGTCGCTGGTCGCAGATCCGGTGACCGACGTAAAGCTCCCCTCGCCCTCCGTCCCACTGGTGTATTCAGAGTCCGTGGTGTGGCCCTCCATGGCCATGTGGGATGCAGACCCCTCGTGCTCCGGTGCCACTGTACCTCCGCCTGATGATGCTGATGCACACAAGAACAGGGAGACCACAGAAAGGGGTGGGGAAACAGAAGAAAGACAGGTTGAGTGCATGGCTTACCGCTACCGTTGGCGGACAATATAGACACAGCAGCCCCCTGCACTATGCCGTGCTCTTGGCCTCTACAGATGCAGTTCCTGGGATATGGCCTACATGGCTATGAGTGTCATCTGCCCACATAGATGACACAGGGGCATGTATACCTGTATTTGGCACTTTACAGAGGTGGGGTGGAGTGGCACATAGCCTGCATTCCGGAGGGGCCTAGCCTATGGAACTCGCCCTGGCCTAGGGAAACCCACAGCCCACCACCCCCACCCAGACCCCTCCACTGCGCTCAAAGTCAGCAGAATGAGAGTGTACTCACCCCCTTGTGGCTGCTGTGATGCCCTCATGTGCCCATCCAACTCAGGGTAGGCCACCGCCAGGATCCAGAACATCAGGGGGGTCATGGTGCGACGAGCACCCCTCTCATGTTGGGAGGCCATCTCCAGCTGAGCCTCCACCGTCTTCTTGCTCCAGCGGCGAATGTCCTCCCATCTTTTACAGCAGTGGGTGCTCCGTCTTTGGTGGACCCCCAGGGTCCGGACGTCCTTGGCGATGGCATGCCAAATATTCTTCTTCTGGTGGGCACTGACCTATATGACATGTCCAGGGGAAGAAGAGAAGTCATTAGCAACTGCACCGTCGAAGTGAGTGGCCCACATCCCTGCCCTTGCCATGTGGCACATGCAATCACACTCCTTCATGCTCGCAGAACTCTGCCCCCTTCCTACTTACATCCAGCCCTCTCCACCCAGGCATAGCCCATTCAACATGCACCCTATGTACTCACCTGTTGGTCTGGAGGACCGTAGAGTAGCGTGTACTGGGGAAGGACCCCGTCCACGAGCTTCTTCAACTCCTGTGCAGTGAAGTCAGGGGCCCTTTCCCCAGACGCATGTGCCATTGTCTCTTCCAGACCGAGGTCACAGCAGCACTAGCAGTGTAGGTCCTCTCCTGTCGAAGATCAGGTATCGAGTGACTGAACAGATAGAAAATGGCGGTCACGTCCGCGGCGGTGCGTATTATCACCGCCGGCGAACTTCGTCATTGGCTCCTGGGACCCATAGGGTCCAATGTTAACCAATGCAGCATTGCGCCGCGGTCTACGACCGCCTACCGCGACGGTGTACAACTCCAGCGCAGTTACCTCACATCCCATTGTCCCACTTTACAGGTCATGCATCCGCCATTTCAGGGGCCCACATGGCTTCATTTACAACTGCATCACACATACCTAGGCCTGGACTCAACACACATACAGGAAGGATTTTGTCTTTTGTGTTGTGTTCTGTGTAGCTGTGGGTACATACCTCAGAATTGGTTGACTCTGTAGTCGCTGTTGTCCTTCCTAGGCACCGTCAGCTGGGACATGTGAAGAGATGGTGGAATCCTCCGGTGTACCGACTGCTGGTGGACCTGTTGACAATGGAGGAGCGACATTTAATCATCACTTACAGGTTTGACTGTGCCACAATCCAGGAACTATGTACCCAATTGGAGCCAGACCTCATGTCACCAATCTGCCATCCCACAGGAATCCCCCCTCAAGTGCAGGTGCTGTCAGTGCTCCATTTCCTAGCAAGTGGGTCATTTCAAACAACAGTGGCCATGGCATCAGGGATGTCCCAGCCTATGTTTTCCAACGTGTTGTCCAGAGTGTTGGCTGCCCTGCTGAAACACGTGAGGAGCTACATCGTTTTCCCTCAGGTGAAGGATTTGGCTACAGTAAAAGGTGACTTCTATGCCCCGGGACATATCCCTAACATCATTGGTGCCATTGATGGGACCCATGTGGCTTTGGTTCCCTCCCTTCAGGAGTGAACAGGTGTACAGGAACCGGAAGAGTTATCATTCCATGAATGTACAGATGGTATGTTTCGCAGATCAGTACATCTCGCAGGTAAATGCTATGTTCCCTGTCTCAGTGCATGACGCCTACATCCTGCGGAATAGCAGCATCCCTTATGTGATGGGTCAACTCCAGAGGCACTGTGTGTGGCTATTAGGGGACTCTGGTTACCCCAACCTGTCATGTCTATTGACCCCAGTGAGGAATCCCAGGACCAGGTCAGAGGAACGCTACAATGAGGCCCATGGGAGGACTAGGAGGGTGATCGAACGCACCTTCAGCCTCCTGAAGGCCAGGTTCAGGTGCCTCCATATGACAGGTGGTTCCCTATTCTACTCACCAAAGAAAGTGAGCCAGATCATCATCGCCTGCTCTATGCTTCACAATCTTGCTTTGCGACGCCAGATGCCTTTTCTGCAGGAGGATGGTCCAGATGACGGTGTTGTGGCAGCTGTGGAGCCTGGGGACAGTGATGAGGAGGAAGCAGAGGAAGAAGACATTGACAACAGGGACTCTGTCATACAGCAATATTTCCAGTGACACACAGGTGAGAACAATTTGTTTACTATTATATTTACTTTCACACTTCTACCTCTTTCCTGTCTGTCAATTTGAAGTAGTATTTGCTACGGTTTCACAGGTGTGGTTACCAACGTGTGTCATCTGCTTGCATCCTTCATGGGCTTGTGAAGTGTAACATAGGTATGTTGACATTACATTTTTGAACGGATTTTGTCATTGTCATAGATAATACACATTTTAAAAATCACAGACTGACTCCAGATTGTTTTGTCTTTCAAGGGTGTTTATTGAAGTGCTAATTATTGGAGGGGGTGGCAAAATGGTGATGGGTGATGGTGGAGGAATGTCCATGGCAGAGTCCAGTCTATTAGTCTCACAGGTGCACTGCCCATATGGGCATAGGAAGTGGAGCTGGGGCAGTTCCAATCTGGACAGGGTAACAAAGTTTGACAGTGGGATGACAATCAGGGTGGTCTCATTTCCTGGCAGGGGTCTTGCCATCTTGCTCTGTCCTGTTCCTGGATCTCAGGGACCGCTTGCAGGGTGGTTCTCCATCTGCAGGGGGTGAAGTGCTGGTCCTGTGGCGGGCGTCCTGTCCACTAGCGCCGGTGGAGGTGGTGGGCAGTTCATCGTCCAGGCTAGTGTCGGGGGCCCCTTGGAGTGCCACGGTGTCCCTCATGGTCTTCTGTATGTCCTTCAGCACCCCTACGATGGTGCCCAGGGCGGAGCTGATGGTTCTGAGTTCCTCCCTGAACCCCAAATAATGTTCCTCCTGCAAGCGTTGGGTCTCCTGAAACTTGGCCAGGACCATAGCCATCGTCTCCTGGGAGTGGTGGTATGCTCCCATGATGGAGGAGAGGGCCTCGTGGAGAGTGGGTTCCCTTGGCCTGTCCGCCCCCTGTCACACAGCAGCCCTCCCAGTTCCCCTGTGTTCCTGTGCCTCCGTCCCCTGGACTGTGTGCCCACTACCACTGCCCCCAGGTCCCTGTTGTTGTTGGGGTGGTGGGTTATCCTGGGTTCCCTGTAGTGGTGGACACACAGCTGATTGACGTGTCCTGGGTATGGAGGTATGGGCCCGCTGGGTGGGTGCTGTGCTTCTGTTACCATTGGGTGGAAGTTCAGTGTTGGGCTGTGCCTGTGTGAGGGGAACCGACTGTCCCAAGGTCCACGATGGTCTGGGCTGGTCATCTGGATCCAGTTGGCCAGTGCTGCTGTCATCAATGTGGGCCTCTTCTGTGGGTGGGGTAGAGATGTCTGGACCCTCCTGTCTGGTGACGTTACGTAGTGGTCCTGCAGGGGTATGAAAGCATGATTATTGCATCTGTGTGTGTCATGGTGTGCAATGGGTGGGTGAGCGTGTACCCCAGTGCAAGCATTCCTGTGTGGGGGCTTGTGTGATGATGGTTCGGGGGTGTTATGGGTATGTGCAGTGGGCATGCTTTAGTGATGGGTGTCCATGCTTTGTTGTGTCATGCAGGGCTTGGTGTTGGTAAGGGTGGTTTGTGATATTGGGACATTTGTAAGGAGTTGGAGTGATAGGGATGAGGGTGGGGGTATGTGATGGCATGCAGGGAGGGTGGGGGATATGATAGTTAAGATTTTACTTGCCAGTGTCCATTCCTCCACTGACTCCTCTGAGGCCCTCTGGATGCATAATGGTCAAGACCTGCTCCTCCCACTTTGTTAGTTGTGGGGGAGGAGGTGGGGGTCCGCCGCCAGTCCGCTGAATCGTGATGTTGTGCCTGGATATCACGGAATGCACCTTCCCCCGTAGGTCGTTCCACCTCTTCCTGATGTCCTCCCGATTTCTTGGGTGCTGTCCCACTGCGTTGACCCTGTCCACGATTCTTCGCCATAGCTCCATCTTCCTAGCTATAGAGGTGTGCTGCACCTGTGATCCAAATAGCTGTTGCTCTACCCATACGATTTCTTCCACCATAACCCTGAGCTCCTCCTCCGAAAACCTGGGGTGTCTTTGGCGTGCCATGGGGTGTTGTGGGTGATGTGTAGGGTGGTGTATGTGGTGATGAGTGTGGTGATGTGTAGTGGTGTGTGGTGTTTTGTGCGTGGATGTTGTGTGGGTGATGGTGTTGTGTGCCTCTGTGTGGTGGGGTTGTCTATTGCTGTGCTCTCTCTCTGTCGCCTTCGTCTCTAATTTTGGGTCGTAGGGGTTTGTGGGTGATGTGGGTGTGTGTTTTATATTGAATTGGGTGTGTGGGAGTGGTGTTTGTATGTGTATCAGGTATGTGTATTTGGAATTGTCCAATGTGGTGGTGTTTTGGAGATGTGTGTGTATTTTGAGCGCAGCGGTGTGTACCGCCAATGGAATACCGCAGTTGAAAGACCGTCGTGTAGATTTGTGTGTCGTAATAGCATAGGCGTGTTTCTGTTGGCGTGACCGTGGAGGATTTGTTTTCGCCAGTTTATCACTGACATTTGATGTGGCGGACTTGTGTGGGTGTCTGAATTTCGGCGGATTCGAGATGTGGGTCATAATAGCTGTGGCGGAATTCCGCGGCCGAGGCCGCGTATTGGCAGTCTTCTGCACGGCGGTAAGTGGCTTTTACCGCCAATGTTGTAATGACCCCCATTTTCTTCCGCCTGTCTGTTGGCGGTGACCGCCATGCTGTTTGTTTGTACCGCAGTGGCGGTCGGAGTGTTAAAGTGGCTGTCTGTGTTGGCAGTTCCCGCCATGGTTGTGATTCCATTTTTTTTACCGCCGGCCTATTGCCGGTCTTACCGCTGCTTTAACACCGACCGCCAGGGTTGTAATGAGGTCCTTAGTCATTTTTTTGAGGAAAAAATCCTTAGCCCGGGGCAAACCTGAATCTTGATCCGGCGTCCCTGGAGCCCTCTTCGGATACACTGCCTGGGATGTCTTAGTCACTTTTTGGGTGATTTTCGTCACTGGGGACAAACATGTGAGTCAGTCCAGCTCACGGTTGAAGCAAGCCGGCTACAGTTGCCATGGCAGGTCAGTTATGGCGCTTTTTTTCCAAAAGTTCTCCAGACTTCTGGATCTTCTTTTAGGTGTTATTTTAAGGTTCTTTTGAGGTCCACAGCTCACCCCAAGGTTCCAGAAGCTCTGAGATGCTCCTTGAGAGTGCAGACTACAACTCCCAGAATGCACCTGGTGCAAACTAAAAAAACGGGCACTGGATGGTGGTCAGCCGGTCAGTTTCTTCAGGAGTTGGTGCAGGGGACTCTGGTTAGTAATTTTTCACCTGCAGCAAACAGAGAGTCCCTCTGTGAACCAGTTGAAGCCAGGCAAAGTCCCTCTTGTGGTGAAGCCCAAGTGTGCAGCTGGTACAGTCCTCCAGTGTGCAATGTACAGGTGCAGGTCAGGGGTCCAGCAGGGCAGTCCTTCTTCTCCTGTAGTTCTTCCTAGTATGAATCTGGTAGGGATCTGAGGGTTGTCAGCAGCTCTGCCACATTTATCCTTGCCCGTGTGTGAAAAGCAGGGGGGGTCCTGGTTCTCCAATCAGTTGCAGGGCTCTTTCTCCTGTGATGGCCACTTTCTGAGAAGTGTGACACAAATCAATCCCAGGGAGCAACATTCCTCAAAAATCCATCATGGCTGAAACAGATTTCTGGGACATCTGGCTGAGCCCACCCACTTGTGTGGCAAAAAATCTTGAACACACCCTTCTTCTGCTCTCTCCTAATCTAATCAGGGGGGCATCTAATTGTCTGGGTTTGCAGGATATGAGGGAGGTGTTGGGTTTCTTCAGATGTCCTTCCCTGCCTTTGAAGACCATTTTGCCAGCCCTCCCCCTTACTGCTTTCCCATCTGCTGTAGGAAGATCTCCTCCCCCAGGCACATCTCTGTTGTGTTGAGCCAGGCCTCTTCACACCTCATCAAGGCAGCCTGGCCAGGCTGCCAGAGGCTGGCCAGTCAGAGCAAAACAGCAAAACACTGCAGGGCTGAAGTTGGCAACTTTTCAGGTAAAGTTTAAAACTCTTTACCTGAACAAGTTTTATTAAATCCAACAATTGTAAGTTGTGGGATGTATTATAACAAATAATTTGATACCAAACTTGAGGCGTCTGTTACTTAATGGGACTTTTTAAATTAAAATAAAGTCTCCCCATTCTATGGAGGCCATTCACTACAATGAGGGAAAAACAAATTTGGCTGTTTTACCTCACCAGGGCTTATAAAACTATTTTTTATATGTTTCCTGCTTATAGTTACATGGCACCCAGCCCTAGGGGCACATAGGGCACACATTAGGGGTGACATATGTAAAAATAAGGTAGTTTAAGATTTTGGAACTACTTTTAATTACAAAGTCAAATTTGCATGTAACTTTAATTTAAAAGCAGCCAGCAAGGCAGGCCTGCCTTTAAAATGACACTGGGCACCTTATCAGTGCACCTATGGGGGCATCACCTATGCTTTTGTCCCTAAACCTACATGGCCTACTGTATACTAGGGATCTATAGATAGGTTTACTTAGTCAATTATTTAATTAGCATACTTTGCAGACTCATTTTATACAGAGCACATGCCCTGGGACAGGTTAGCAGGACCTAGGGCACCATTAGACTCAGGAAAACACCAGCAAAAATTTAAAAATGGGGGCACAAATTCAAGGGGCCTCTGCAATCATCCCTGTTTTATCACAACATATCAATTTTAGGTTACACACTGTTGAAGTAAGCCTCAGCAAGGCCTACTAGTGCAAGGGGTTCACCTTTCTCTGCACAAAGTCCTCAGACCATGTAGGAAGAAGTTGGCACAGAAACTGGAATAAAAGACAAAAGTTTATTAACCTCATGAGGTGGTACTACAGTTCAAACAGCACCCTAGGGTAATGTCTGAAGTAGCACACTGAACTGAGAGAGCATGGTCCTTTTATACCCACACAGGGGCTAAAAGGAGATGGTACAATTATGGAAACAAGACTTGTATACATGTAAGGTCATGTGGAAAATGCACAGTCGACAGGTAGGAGGAGCTAACAGTTTCCAAGGACTAACAGCTGCAGACCTTACTGAGCATGTGCGAAAGTAAGAGATGCTAAATATAACTTGTCACTAGGCAGATTTCAAGAGCAGTTAACAGAAAGGTAGGACAGAGCACATGGTGAGCACATGGCAGCATGTAGCAAAGAAAATGGCTGCCATGAATACAAAATGGATTCCGCAAAATGTTCACAATAGTTACTAAATACAAGATGTCTTCTGCTAATGCTTAATCTAATCACTGCTAAATTACAACAACACCTGGGGAGATAACATTTTTATAGTGTTTGTAGTATAGGCACTGACATCACCACACCTCCCAACAGGCACTATTCCTGTAGCTCAAAACACTAGTGCTGTGTTCTCTTGTCCAAGGACCCCTGTGTTTTAACTCTCAATTGAAGTTTACTCACCTGGGAGGATACCATTGAATAGTATGTTTAGTACAGGGATTTGTATGACTGCAACTCCCAGGAGGCCCTGTCTCAGTAACGCAAACACCAGCACAGTGTACTCTTATCTAAAGATCACTGTTTGTCAATTCCCAAATAAAGTTTACTCAATTGGGGTAAAATGATTTGTCAAGTATTGGGGAGTAGTGAGAATTACACGACTACAACTCCCAGGAGGCACAGTTTTAGTAACTTCAACCACCAGACCAGTCTTTGGGTGTCCAAAGACCACTGTTTGTCAAATCACACATGATGCTTACTCACCTGGGGGGATAACATTTGTGAAGTATTGGGTAATAGTGAGAGTGACCTGACGGCAACTCCCAGGATGCCCTGTTTAACTGACTCCAAACACCAGATCATTCTTCTCTTGTCCAAAGACTACTGTTTGTCAATTCCCAAATGAAGTTTACTCACCTGGGGGGATACAATTTGTCAAGTATTGGCGATTAGTGAGAGTAACATTACTGAAACACCCAGGAGGCACTGTTTCAGTAACTCTCACCACCAGAATGGTGGTCTCTTGTCCAAAGACCACTGTATGTCATCTCACAAATGAAGTTTACTCACCTGGGGGAATAACATTTGTCAAGTATTGGGGAATAGTGAGAGTGACCTGGGAGCAACTCACAGGAGGCACTGTTTCAGTAACTCCAAACACCAGACCAGTGGTCACTTTTTCAAATACCCTTGCCTGTTAACTCTCAATTGAAGTTTACTCACCTCGGAGGGACCAAGATACAAACAATGCCCAACTCTGAGATGTATCTGGCCACCTAGCTCCATACTGACCAGCTAATGCAATATGAAACTATTGAGAACAGGAAGGACACCTTACCTGGTGTGCAAAATAATGATCCTAAAGGCCTCAAGATGCATCTCTTGAATTGTATTGCAGCAGATTCATTCACAATGCAATGACCACATGACAACTCCAGTCACATATACAGCAAACTCCTAGGTCTTCCTGCAGCACAGTCAACTAGGCCTCAAAATGGCCAAAGACATATCTTGCCTAGCCCCTGTTTTGTCTGCACTGGTGGCAAGATGGCATTCTCAGGCCATCCTCCCAAGGGTAAATGATCTGCACATCTCAGCGGCTGCTTCAGTCCAAAAAATCTGGCATGCTCCACAAATGGCATATCAAAACAATCAATGTCATATCTACTTGCTACAATAAGGTTAACTGCAAAATTACTTTGTAAAAGGTCTATGCTTAATGTAACACTAAATTGTTGGAGGTAGATGTCACAATACAACCACTAACACTGTATCTTTCACATCAACAGATCAAGCTGCCAATGGGCACACAGAGGACACAGAAGAGACTGCCACTACCCCCCTGGATGAAGCCCTCAGTGAAGAAGACACTCTAGGACATCTGGACATGGAGGACAAATCTCGCCCATCTGAGCAACCTTGTCAGAAGACACCAACAGTGAGTCTCACTGTGTCCACATCAATACCTCCCAGCCTGTTTGTACATCACAGGCAACCATTCCCCCATCTGTGTTCCGAGCACACTGTCTATCATCTTGTGCCCCCAGTCCTGGATCCTGAATTGCAATGCAACACTTCCAACAATGTGGGTTTAAGACCAAGTGGGAGAGGGCACCCAGTGGCAAGGACACAGACCCATGGGAGTAGGGTGCATGGGTAGAATTCTGTAGGCCAACAGGGTGAGGACACCGTGGCTTCTCCTGGCCAGGACACCATCAGCCACAATTTGGGGGTCTATCAGAAGTCCTAGGGTATAATAGGCAAGGTAGTAATCAAATTCAGTGAAATAAAGCAGCTACAGTGGGACCTGCACAGGGAAATGGGTGAACAGTGGGAGGCTCACAATACCAACATGGCCTCCCTAATGTGATGAGGTACATTAACGCCACACTGAGCAGGGCACTACAATACCACTCTACCCCTTCCTTTGGCACATCAGCACCAGGCCCTTCTTCATTGGTGCCAGCCTTCTTCATTGGTGCCTGCCAGAGGAACAAACCCCAGATACCCCTGCCTCTGTAGCAGCAGACGCTCACCCCATCAAGTAAGCAGGTATTTCCTGTAAAGAATTCAGAAGGTGCAGATGGCAAGACATCCACCACTACCATCAAGTGACCTTCTCCTAAAGGAACTCCTTCGTGTGCTGCACATTTACTCTGTTGACTGATCCTGAACTACCTGCCAGTTCCAACGGAAGGAGTACTCTGGACTTTGGACTCCCAATTGTGCGGCATCTACTCCAATGATTTCAATCACCAAGACTGACACCTTAACTCTATTACTTTTCTTTTTCACTGTCCAATTTTTGTGTACTGCATCATCACTGTAATAAATTCACCCATCACAGACTCATTGTCTGCTTGCTTAATTCAACATTTTTCTATGTAGAGATGTAAGGCCATGTGAACCATATGATGAAGACATGACTTACTTGAGAAAAGAGGGATATGTCATAGGTACACAGTGTCCTGCTCAGGATTACAATCATTACACATAAACACATTAGTACAAGTGTCTGCTCATAACAAACATTTTATTCCAGTGTACAGCACATAGGTTGTTCATATGTCTGGACCTTTGTGACATAAGAATGTGTGACTCATACTAAGTCAAAGTACATATTCCAGGGTACAGCCCCTCAGACTGTGGAAGGGAGGAATTTTTCAGACTTTGTCAAACATTAAAGTGGCAGATGTCAGCAGCTTGAGCCTTACCACATACCACACCAAAGTAATCCAACATCACATAATACAAAATAGCAGTACAACAGTATCTGATGAGAGGCCCATCTTAATCCCATGACCATGCATCTGGTGGTGTGACACAAACATATGTAAGTGTTGTGGCACAGGCACTGTGGCCTACAATGATGAATCACATCTACTATACATACAGGTCATACCAGAAGAGAGTTTAACTAATGCAGTGGGTAAATGCCTTGCTCACAATTGATGACTACACAGTTCATGCCCAGATGATGACACAAATGATGCAATCGGCCCAACACACCAAACAAAACAAGTCCAATGTACACTTATGACCTTCCACCCAAACACTGTTAATTCTGCCTCAAAACAGGTCTCATAAACCCTAAATCTGTGACCTATATTACCTGGAACAATCCATGTCCATTTTGTACATCAGAACACCATCAGGTACCAGCCAAAGCCACAACTCTGAAATGCCTAGATGAGGATGTGATGGTGAAGGTAACTGTACAAAGAAAAAACAAGAAGTATAGGCTTGATAACATACCTATTACACAAATCACATAGCAAGTTACTGGAAATGAAATTACATTGCAATGAGACTGACACAAACAAAGCAGCATCATCAAGGTGGGGATATGTCAAAGGCTAACTTTTCAAGCAGCCTTTGGCTAAATATTGCGGAGTATCAGCTCGCTAGTTGTTGATAAAACACTTAACTCCACACAGTATCACAACTGTGGTTCATTGTAGAGTCACTGTCATTACATTACATGGTATACTTACACTCATGAAAATTAGCTGTTGATGAGATCTTCCCACTTGTCAGCTCCTTCCTCTTCACCACTGCCATCCTCACTTGGCATTTCAGGAGGCTCACCCGGTGGCTTTGCATGCTCCCCCTCCTCTGGGATGCAGGGGAAATGTCTCTGTAGGGTGATGTTGAGGAGCATGCAGCATGCCACGGTGATCTGACACATTTGTCTGGATGACTAGAGGAGGGCTCCACCAGTCCGGTCAAGACACCTAAATATGGCCTTCAGGAGCACAAAAGCTCACTCCACTACCCACCTTGTTTTCCCATGGGCCTCATTAAAGCAGATTTTCCCAGGGAAAGTTGGATTCCTCAATGGTGTCAACAATCAAGGACGGTTGGGAAATGCAGAGTCTCCTGTTAAGTAATGGGACACATGTGCAACAATGAGTCACTCACTTCATGACTGTAGCACCAGATATTGCACATGCCCATACAGGACAGATGTGACTTACCAACCAGCCAGGCCCTCTCTATGTACAGTTGTGAAATCAACTGGGATATGGTGCTGTTCTTCATTATGAAGGAATCATGGACTGAACCCAGATAACTGGCACAGACCCTTGCAATGTAGAGATCTGCCATACACACAGCTTGCATGTTGATGGAATGGAAGATCTTTCTGTTGTGGTATGCTTGTTTATTGGCCTGTGGTGAGACGAAGCCAACATATGTGCCATCAGTTGTCCCTTGCCACGTGGATCCATGCAAAGCCATAAACGTCAGCCTTCACATGGGCTTAATCCTCACATTGAGGAAAGTTGATATAGCTGTCCAGATGTTTCAACATTGCTGAGAGGACATCCTTCAACAGCAGACTGAACAGAGGTTGACACATACCACCAGATAGGGCCACTGTATGTTGAAAGTACCCTGTAGCTAGGAAGTGCAATCCTGACATGACTTGTACAATGGATGGTATGTTGCTTGAATAAGTATTAGCTGGCATCAGATCTGGCTCCAACTGACAAAATAAGTCCACAATTGTTTGCCTATTCAGATGGTAGAGAAGGATGATGTGTTGTTTTTTCCATGGTCTGAAGGTCTGGCGGTAGATAGTAAACAGGAGGTTGTCTGATCCTCCCTTTCCCTGGGTACCTAAGTCTGATAAGTCATCATTTCTAACATTGGTGAGTGTGTCCACAGCAAAATACATGATGCATGTCAGTGATATCATGTGACAAGGCATTTTTGGATGGATACACACAGCAACCAGTACACATCGCAGCTGCAAAGAACACAAGGGTCACATGTGGCCACAATATGTATATGGTTCAAACTCAAAGATGTGCAACACTGTTGCCCCTCAAAATGTGACTGGATATCCTTACCACCAAAATGACAGTCAGAGGTGGTGGGCTGTGCCCTACCTTCAAATGCCATCTGTGCCCTGCAACATACTACAATGGGGTTTGAGTAGTAGGACCTACATGACAAGACAGGATAAGAATGTTTGTGAGGTAAAAATCAATTTTTGCATGTGTGACAAAGTTTATATAGCCCAATACAGAATTTCAGGCCGCCAAAATGCTGGCTGCCTGACCTACTCCACTGGACATTAGGAACCGCCAGTGACCGCTGGTGAAAGTCATCATGGCGGGAGGCGATTGCAACCGTGGTGGACACAGCCATAAGCTAACGTTGTTGGCAGTGGCTGCCGGCAGTGATGACTGCGTACTTGGCAGATATGACCACCATGTTCTGCAGATTCACTCACTTGACTCCGGACACTTCTGCTAGCAACACCTCCATGACCTGGGCTGCTGTTTGCCGCCTCTGAGAGCAATCAAGCCACGTCCAGCAGGTGATAAGGCTCTGCCTTCTCTCCAGAGGAGATGGAGAGGCTAGGTAATGAGGTACTACCCCTGTATGAACAGCTCTATGGATCACCAGAGGAGCAGGTAAGTACCTCATGTGCACAATTTCCTCTGTACTTCATCATCCTTTCCCTACTCATAGGCTAGAATGTGCCCATGTGTGTCAGTTAGCCTACTCATGTGCCTGTTTTTGCAGTCTGGAGATGGACAATTTGCAGGTATTGGTGGCCCATGCCATATGTTAAGTTCAGTCACATTATGTTGTGTGAGGTATTTGAGGTCCTAGATTACCCTTGTGTTGGATGCAAATAACTAGGTAAGGAGACATTACTGCCATCCACTGCCGTCTCTTTTCTCATGATTTTTGTAAATGTCAGACAGCATGTATGTGCATGACAACCTGAGCTGAGTTTGCATGTTGTATGTGTCAGTTGAGAGATATGTGAATATTGTATATAGTGCAACAGATCTTCAAACCCACATCTGCCCTTGCTAAATTGTTTTATTGCAGGCATATCATGAGTCACTCTGCCCTTCAGGTTGCCACACACAGCACATACAAAATTGCTGTTGACTATATGATGTGCTGTCATGCATGAAAGTCATGGGAATGGGGTGACATGTAGTTTCTGTCAGCTCTGCCTGCAGTGACCCGGGCCTGCCACATGTATCTCTCAGTATGTGACCAAGTCTAGGCTGCGGGAGAGTCTCTGTGGCTATGCAACTGTGGCACTGTGCCCACTCCCTGTATACCAGCAGATCCTGTCATGTGGCTAATAAGAGGCTCTGGTGGCAAAACCTACCTTGAATGCCTGACTGCCTGATTCCTTGTAACTAGATTAGGAATGGGTACAGAGGAAAATCATTAACCTGGTCCATATGTGCATTTGGCATCATTGTCAGTGTGCGTCTTAGACTCATGGCAGATCCCTTCCTCCCACAGCTCTGTTGTCACCTTCACATAGGTAATGTTTGTCTTTTACAGGTGTATTGCATAACTGACAGTTCCACAGTGCAGGCAGAGTGTTGATTCCTGGGGGGTCATGATATGTGACTCAGTTGCTTGGTCACAAAGAAGAAGTTGTACAATGCACGCCTTTGTTTGTTGGATGCCATCTCTGTAGGATAGGCACATATGTCTGAAGGAGTGTTCCTTGGTACAGGTACATAGCATGGAACCCCTCCCCCTGAAGTGACATGAGTCTGCATTTGTTAGTCCACATGTCCACATATGGATAAAGAAGACACTTTCTCTACCCAGCATGCCAGCCCCTTCATTGTTACTCATGTGTAATATTTGAGGTTGTACTCTGGCAGTTGCCTGTAGGGAATGCGTGCAGTGAGTAATTCTCATAAAGTGTGAAGGTGTCGGTCCATTCATGTCTTGGGAGTTTACACTTCAGAAGCCACATAGGTGTGTAGTGTTTCACTGTGTCTCACATCACAGTACACATTGCTATGGCCAAGAAGGTGAGGACCCTAGTGGTCCACAGCCGGCGGAGCCCCCACTGAAGGAAAAGGTGGGAAGACCAAAGAAGTTGAGCTCTGAAAATCGCAGAGGTGCAGCTGGAGCTGTCTTCCTAACATGGGTGGGATGCCTGTCAGACCTGACCCCTTAATGACCTGCATTCTGGAGTGGCCTACCCAGACCTTGATGGGCATTTGAGGACAGCACACCAGTCACAAGGGATGAGTACAGGGCATATTACTGCCTGTCACATTGCCAAGTTAATGTGTTAGCTTCTGACAGCTCCCCTGACAATTAGGGGTGAGCCATGTGCCACACAGTAGATGAGTGATTGTTTGTATGTCATTTGTTGTATAATGATGTGCCTTGCCTTCTGTCCCAGGGGCCTAGGACACAACTGTGTACAGGCCACAAATCACTTGCTCTTCAGTGACGACATATGGCTGTGCACATTGATCATTCAAGTTCTGTTTGTTGTAGTCTGTGTATATTCTGTGCAACAGACCAATACTCCTCAATGTTACAGGCCACAGGTAAGTAAGTGAGGTATCACTGCCCTCAGTCATGTACCTAGGTAAATGAATATATTAGCATCTGCCACCCAGAGGGTGGTTGTCTTAAGTGTCTGATGGGTACTTGTGGCTCACTGCAGTCTGTAATGTGAAGATGACCATCATACATGTGACAGAGCCTACATTGTACATTGGGTGCAGCCAGCGATCCTTACCTTGGTAAGTGGGGAATGTGCATTGACATGATTTATGTGCAATCACTGTTGCCAACGTATATGGTGCCAACATGTCAGCATGTGCCCCTTTCTCTTTAGAAAAACATTTGTAAGCTGTTGTTTCATGCATGTCCTACATGTGTTGATGGGATGATTGATGTGTGTATTCCTTCACATATATGTGCATGGCATCCGTTGTGTGGAATAAGCCATTTCCAATCGGATTACACTTCATAGTGTGCCACATAAAGGAGTGTGTCACCATTGTTTATTGCCTGACTCATTCCCTCATGCGTCATAGCATGTCATTTGGCATGTACAACTGCAGTAGCAATGAGGGACATGACAGGTAGGCCTAGAGTTTTGAGCAACAATGAGCATTTCTATTCCAATGAAGTGACAGCATGCAGCAAAGTGCACTGTACATGTGTAATCGATAAGGTTTGTAACCTTACTGTTGGCATGCGTCACAGAGTGACTTGCAGTTCTGTAAACATCACATGTTTGTGTACAAACATTCATCAACAGACAGAAATCTGTGTCTGCATGACCATAATAGAGACAATGATGTAGCTTCCAATTGGGCACTATATTGAAGGTCTTCAATAAGTACTTGCAAGTATTTGGTCCTCCCCAACATCCAAAGGACCAATGGCATCTACTGATGCACTCAGAGTATGTCATTGTAAGGGGTGCTAGACATTAGTGGTGATTACCCTCGGGCTTGCTAATTCATTGTGTTGTGGATTTTGGGAACATCTCTCCGTGACATATTGCACATGATGTCTTAATTGTCCATTGCCATGCCACATGTGCGGCCTATCTGAACAACATTAGTACTACCTCCATGACTCTATTGGGACAAATATCACTTGGTGAAGTTTGCATTGTGGAACTGTTTCCACTGTGACATGAGTATTTTTATGTTACCTTCTCCAGGCTATTATACTTTTGTGAGCAGCATGGCAGGATTTTGGAACATAATTTCTTATTATTGGGTAATTATGTATGTGACACATAGATGTGTGTGTGACCTTTTGTGGAATCTTTAGGAATGCAGTTGGCAGCGGCCTACTATTGTATGACCACTGGTAAATGAAGACTGCTCCACAGAGCAAAACCTTGAGGGTGATGAGGTCTCCTACTTTAATGATTACTGTGATTGCACAATTTCAGCCATGCAATTATGGTTGTCTGAAATCCTGATTTTCCTGTGGGGCAACTGTTGACAGTTCAGATGGCATGCATGCATATGGTACAGCACATGTACGGGCCACTTAGGTAGAGTTTGTTGGTGGGGTTTATTTGACATCATGATGGTTTGTTAATCAGAACTGTTGTTCAAGTGTGATCATGGACATTTGATTACCCTATTTCTATTTGTATTTGCAGCATCAGCATCAGCATCAGCAAGAGAAGGAAACAGGGCTCAGCTGTGTGGGGATGCATCAGGCCACAGGACCTCAGGTCAAGACAACATGGATACAGAGGGACCCAGTGGCCTGGAGGGTGAGGAGCGTGCCATGGGGGAGACCTAAACATCCTCTTCATCATCAGAATCTTTTTCCAGTGGACACTCCCTAGTGATGGTGGACCCATCAGGGCATACCACTGTACCATCTTTGTCTACCACCCTGTTCTATCACCGCCCTCTCTGTTGCTCCCCAGCCAGTGGGCCATGCCCCCTCACCCATGCAGGTGGGCGTCTCCATTGCCACAGGCACCTCTACTCCAGCCCCTGTTACTCCTGCTGCCCTCAGTGAGGAGGCTATTGACTGCCTGAGAAGTATTTCCATGGATCAGTCAGCTATTGTGAATGCCATGCAGGGATTGGCAAACCAACTCTAGCAGATCAATGAATTTCTGGAAGGAATTCATGGTGCAATGTTTAGCATACAGAGATTTTTCCGTCTCTGTCCTTCACACTGAGAGCAAACAGTCATCCACCACTTCCATCCCCCCTCAACCTCCCTCTTCCCAATCCAAAAACCCCATTTCTCTACCTACTGAAAGCACGCAGACCGATCTACATGCACTCACCTCAACACATAGGAGCAGCACACATAGACACACACACACCACAAGACACACCGGCAAACAAACAAACAGAGACTACAGACACAACATCAGTTACCACTTCTCTGGACACCCACACCACCTCCACCATCCCACAAACACCATCAAGCATACCCACAGGCAACACCACAACAGTCAGTGCAACTTCTACCACACCCAGAATACCTGCAGATACCACCTCAACTGACACACAGACATCCACCACACCTACCATACACACAGACATGACACCAGCAGACATACACACATCCACAACTCCATCCAGCAGCACCTCGCCATCCCATCCCCTAAGGCACACAAATGCTTACACACACCCATGCAACAGACACCACCCACACACAAGCATACCTTTCACACGTATGCACCCAAGACATCCACATGACACAGCAGACAGCCACTTCCTCGACGTCCAAATCTCTACCCCTTCTGCTGACCATCCCTGTGTAGCTAAGAATGTTTTTTTGTTTTCCTTGACCTTTCCCATCCACCCCAGTCCCAAATCCAAGAGGCCCTGACCCAACTCCCAACCCCTTCCTTCTACATCTAAGTCCTCCCCTGTCACACCTACCCCTCCTGGAAGCACTCATCACCCTCCCCCAAGAAGATGCCCACCCCTCCCAAGAAGCATTCCACCCCTCCCAAACCCAAGACCAAACCCACCTCTCCCAAATCCACCCCCCAAAAGATGATCCCTGAGTTGCTTGCCTGCTCACCTGGCAGTTAGGAGTCAAGTAACAGTACCATGATATGTCTGTGCAGGGATGTATGGCCTGGCCATTTGCCTTTGACATTGCAAAATCTCATCTCAATAAACAGAAACAGATGGTCTATTGGGGTATACATTTGCCCTGCAATACTTTTTCCATTTTTATGTTGTTCCTGAGTGACTTGTGTTGTGTGCCTTCACTTGTCTGTGTTTCAGCCTGCTTGTGGATCTATTTGCTGCTGTTTGCAGTATTTGACATTGTGGGCAGTGCTGGTGTCCACCAAGGCAAGGGTATATGGTGACTGTATAGATATGTGGGTGAAAATGCAATGGTGGTGTCATGGCATTGTGTATTGTTTGGTATGGTAAGTATTTCATCTTGTTTTGTCCAGTGTGAGCATGTTCGGTGTTAGAAGTGTTTCCATGATATTGATTATGTATTCAACTAATGTGTGGCAGCTTGAGTTTTGTTAGTGCAGACATGGAGTTTGTTCACTCATTTGTACTAACTCTGTTTGTGTTTCAGCATTTTTCCATTTAGTTGTGTATACCTTGCAGCTACTTCATGTAGAGGTATGTGCCATGCAGTTGGAGTTGTATGTGCTTTGTGGACTTGCACTTACACATTGTGCAGATAGGCATGTCATTTGGGTCCAGTATTGTTTGTCCCTGAGATACATGTAGGACCAATTTCTGTGCAAATGTTGTTTATGGGGCATGTGCAAAGTGATATGTGTCACAGTGCAGCCCCCTTCCCTGAGTGTTACAGATACCCTTATCCCTATCGTGCAGACAGAACAGCAATGCTGCCATGACGGTCCACGGACTGCCAAACTCGAAATGAGGCCGATAGTAATTTTGAACAATTACCATGTTTTCAGATATGTTACTAGAATTCCATACTGTATATTTAGCTTTTATGTATAAAATGATGTTTTCTATTAAATGTAGGATGTTTTTAACATATGGTTTAATTGGAGTGTGAATAGTAAATATGCCCCTATTCATGTCAGTTTTTGCAATGTAGACTGAATTGGAAAGGAAATAGTAGATGCATCTCCAACACGTTTCCCAATATATCTTAGTTTGGAGGGAGAATAGTAAAATTAATCCCATCAATGTCTAGCACTTGCACCAATGTAGTTTTGATGTGAGTACAAATTGTAAATCTAACACTTTAAATACCCATTAACTTTGTCAATGAAGCTTAGATTGGAGTGAGAATAGTAAAGACAACCCTCTCAATGTAAGGCACTTTCCCCAATGTATATTAAGAGTTGAAATATAACATATTATTCCTTCCATGTCCAATGTCTTTGCCAATGTAGCTTTGATTGGAGTTGGAATAGTAAAGTTAACTTCTTCAGCATCAAATGCTTTGCTCAATATACCTTAGATTGGATTGGGAATATTACATCTAACCCCCTGAATGTCCAATGCTTTAATCCAATGTAGCTTAGATTGGAGTAGGAATTCTTAATCATACACCTTCATTTTGTTTCTAATGCATGTTTATTTGTCTTTTATAGTGGTTATTTAACTAGTAAAAGTGAATGTATTGTTTTATATATTTAAAGCTGGATTCATTGTTTCATGTATTTGAGTTATTTTTGTCGGTTTCATCCTTACTATATTGATATAGATAACATGTTACTGTAAATATTACATTGATATCATCAATGATGTTATTAAAGATGTCATGAGTGCCTTGATTTATGGGGTAATTAACAATGCATGGCGAGGGTGCGAGTTATAGTTAGGCCTGGGGATAGAATTGCGCTCTGCCAGCAGAGTTGCAGACTTTGGACACTTTGCGCTACGCAGAGTAGTGTGGAGTTCCCAAATTCTGCACTTCAGTGCAGAGCGGAGTTCATTCACAGTTGCAAGCTTGGATTATGGCGCTCTCTCACGCGCACCACAATACTCCCGGATGGCTAGTGTGTGCGCGAGCTTCACGTTCGCTCACACTGCTTTTGGCCACACTGGCAACCACAACAGAGCCACTTGGAAGTGCAAACTAATTTCTGGAGTAGATTTTCTACTTCAGATGCCACTAAATCTAGTTCAAAAGAGATTTTTGACTAGAGTTTCCTCTCCAATGGACCCTGCAATTTGTTTTGCAGATTGAGAAGCCTTTTTGTTTTTAAACCGGAAGGAAGTATGTCTGAGATTCCAACTTCCTGTTCCTGGCAAGCAGGCTACTCCCATTGCTTTGTCCATCTCCTGGTCACTTTTCACTTGGATTTCAAGGTGGAAGGATCGATCTCTTTCTCTCCTGGATATACCTTTAGATTTTGTTTTTGTTGAATCACACAAGTAATTTAAAAACTATTGTATAAGGGTGATTGTTTGCAAATCTATAAAAAAAATGAAATATATTCAAATAAAACACTCTCCACACTACAATCCTACAAAAGGAAAATTGTCAAACAGCTAAAGATAATAAAATGAAATAATATCAAACAATGATAGATTAATACTATTACATCAAAATGAAATAGAACAATTAAACATAACTGAGAAATAAATACAAAAAACAACTAACTCAATTAAAAAAATAGTACATTGCCAAACTAATTAAAAATTCCTTAGATTTCAGCAAATATTTAAAATAACAAATATTTATTTTAAATAATTAATAATCAATGACATCTAAAAATTAAATAGAAAAACCATAAGTAAAAAAAAAATATTTGACATATTACTTTCTATCCTAAACCCCTGCAAACCAAAACAACTGCTGCTAAATTATTTTTTAATATTAAATGTATTTTTATTTTTAACAAATCTACTAATATATTAAACACAAATATTAATGCAATCTAATAATTAATAATCTATATAAAATGTAGTAAATGAATTATAAAAGATAGTATATAAAATTATTTTATTCAAATAAATAAGCATATTAGAACCATCATCAACGGTGATATTTCATCAGATAAAGTATTTAGGCTATAAATACAATTACATGTTATTTCCATTTAGAAAAGTTTGTCTCACGTGCCATATAGAGTTTAAAAACCTTGCCACACTTAATACAGCAGTCACCTTTTTATCTGTTCTAAGGATTCACATAGCAACACCATATCAAGGCACACCTCAAACAATATTTTGGCATAATCCAGTTTCTACACAGTGCAGAAAGCTCATTGCAAAAGAATATCACATGCTTCACTATCTTATGTTCAAAATTACAAGCTCGGCAATTATGGTCTTTTTCAGGGGTCAATCTGGAGACATTTGCCTATTTGCTATGAAATATTTAAACTATGGGTCCCTATCTGAATTTCAAGTAAAGCTGCTTTGCAAAAGGGGGCTTGATTACATCTCCAAAAGACTCAAATACTGAACTTTTAAAATCTATTAAGGTACTAGTAGGCGTACCATGACCTGAATCAACTACCACCTATTCCTCTAGCCTAGCAATTATTTTTCCTTAATCGATTCTTTGGAAAAATAAGTACTGATTACAAGGAAGCTTGATTGTTTTTGTAATGATGTGACTAGTACTTTATCCCATTTACTTAAGCCAGGATTAATAAGTACGGGAAAATCTCAAAGCCAAGACCCGGTTCATCAAACCAACCCCTTATCTACTTTGTTACCTCTAGGAGTAAGTAACCCCTCGCCCAATTCACAGGGCGTTTCTGGCCAAGGAAACTTAGTAGAAGATTCTGCACAGGTGTTGACCATGGAAGTTTGTTCCTCTAGGTTGCACGTTACGGGTCATAATAAATCTGCAAATCATGTAGATTCTCCACATCTACCTCCAGATTGTAATCCGTATGTATTGGTTCTATCAAATGTTCCCCCCTCGGTGAGTTCTAAAATAGAAGATACCCAATCCCTAATCAGGAAAGCTGGTCATTGGTTGAAATCTAATATTAAACCTAATTTTCACCATAATGATAAGATTCTTATGGCCCGCAGAGTGAGGAGGGTTGGATATTCAAAGAAAATGGAGGAGGGAGATTATGCTGTTTTAAATTTTGCAAATTCTTGTTCAGTGGACTATTTCCTGACTAACTCTGAACAATATAATAGGTCATGTAATAGGATCCAGATTCATCCTCTGTGTAATTTTTATGACCCTGCGCTCCTACCACAGCGCTCCGCTACTAACCTAAGAACCCACATACCTGACCCAGTAAGGTCCCAATTGCAGGTAAATGTACTCACTAGTAATCGCTTTTTTATTCTTAATTACCTCGATGAGAACGATTGACTGATGGCCACTGTCTACCCATGCCCTAATAATATGGCGAGATCAATAGCTGGGAATGTTTACAATGAATGTACTCGGGATCCAGGAAAGTCTGTATTGGATTTGTCAACTCCTATAAATACTAGAGTTTTAACACCGTGTCCTGGGCTTAGACCACTAACTCTGATTAGTTGGAATATAGCGGGGTTGTGGTCTAAAACTGACAAATTGGATTGGAGGAGCTTTATTTCTTCTTATGACATTATTTGCTACAGGAGACTTGGTCCAAGGATACGCTCATTCTGAATGGCTTTACTTCTTTGTGTCAGCCAGCTATAACCTCCCCATGGGGGAGAGCACGTGGCAGCCTTTTAGTTCTCGTATCCTTACATCTCCCTCTATTGAACGTGTCTTAATCTGGTCTTCCCCTCATTTTATGGTTGTTTTAGTATCTATTAGCGGACAGAAAGATATTTTGATTTAAAATTTTTATAATAATATTCCCCGGGGTCTCCTTATGGGATGCCTGGAGGAGGTAACAGACTTCATTGATTCATCAAATGTTTTACAGGATAGTGATCTAATTATACTATGGGTGGGCAATTTCAACACTCCCTTGTGTAGCAAGGAATCTACGGAACTGTGTGCCTTCCCTGATGAGGGCAGAGAGTCATCAATTCATTTCACTCACACTGCTGAATGAGATGCCCTAAACTTTTTTCTATGAAAGTTTGATTTGGTACACGTTACGGAGAAAATGGCTGCTGATGCCAGTAACATACCAACCTTCACAGGGAAACCGAAGGGGAGCATCATTGATTATATACTTATTGGCTCCTCTGATTATCATCTAATACAAGTATTTAAGATCACGCCTCACTGCATCAGTGCCAAAATCCCCTCAGCATTAATTTGGATTTAAATATTAATCAGGTTCCTAAGAATAAAAGTTTGAGAGCTAGCGCTGCATGCAATTCAAATTGCGGTTTACGCTTAAAATGGGACAAAATTAATCCTAAATTATTTAATAAGGAAATTGTAAGAACTAGGTTTGACTCTATTAATACGTGTCTGTCTCAGCAGTTAGATCATGAATGCATAGTCCGTGAATTTGAATTGTTAAGTACAGATATCTCGCGAGCCTTGGTGGTGAAAAGTCCTTGAAGGGGCTAGTGGTCCATAGATGGTTTGATTCTGTGTGCTCTTCTGCTCATAAAAAACTGAAAGATGCTCTTAAAGCAGTTCCCCCCTCACTCCAACTAGTTAAATTAGCTAGAGCCGATTATAAGGCTGCTCTTGAAAAAAGGAAATCAGAAATGAGGTCTAAGGCTTGGGATGAACTTCTGGCCGCCTCTGAGCTGAAGGACACTTCTAAATTCTGGAAGGTGATAAATCACCCTTACTTTTCAGATAACAACACTAAGGCCGATGATTGTCTTATTAGAGGATGTACGGGTTACTCATTTTAGGAAAGTATTTTGCCCAGTAATCGATGATAATGAGAACCTGTATATAGAGGATAGTCTTACTGCATACTCTATTTTAGACTGTAATATCAAGGCCTTAGATATTACCTTTGATCTCCATGAAGTCTTAAGTGCCATTAATCGGCTAAGGCAGGGAAAGGCTCCTGGCCCTGACGGGGTCCCCGCTGATCTTTTTAAATCTGAAATTGATCTCTGAGGTCCTTTAGTTACAAATGTGTTGAACAGCGCGGTAAATAGCAATGTACCTATTTCATGGAAATCGGCTATTATTGTTCCCATCTTCAAAAAAGGAAATAGACAAGATCCTTCCTGTTACAGACCAATTTTTCTTATTGATTCAACGGGAAAGATTTTAGGAAGTGTGATCTTATCTTGTTTAGAAGATTGGGTGACTGAGGCCCAGATTTTATCCCCAATTCAATTTGGTTTTAGACCTGGTGTAGGCACAGTTGTGCAAGTTTTAAATCTGCATCTGATACTTAGTAAATACGTGACAGCTAAAAAGGAGTCTATCCATATGGCATTTATTGATTTAACCAGTGCTTTTGATATGGTCAATAGGTTGAAGTTATGGCAAATTCTGGGAGACCTAGGTTGTGATACGTCCCTTTTTGGAGCTTATTAAATGCCTACATACAGATTTAACGGTTTCAGTCCAGACTGGTTTATATGGTCAGAGAACTTCTCCTATTCCGTCAACAAGGGGCGTAAGACAGGGATGTATCCTAGCGCCTTTTCTCTTCTTGATATATATAAATGGGCTTTATGACTCGCTGGTAAAACATGGAAAGGATGTACCAAAGATGGGCCAGAGATCGCTCCCAGTTTTATTATATGCTGATGATGCCGTTTTAATTGCTCGTACCGCAAATGGTTTACAGGGACTCTTGGACCTATTTTACAAATTTATGTTGGACCTTGATCTGAAAGTAAACTACCCTAAGACTTTTGTTATGACATGCAGCCCACGTAATACAAAGTCTAAACAATTTACTATGGGAGGACATATTTTAAATAAGGTAACTTTTTTTGTTATTTAGGTATGTTTATGAGTTCCTCTTTGTCCTGGAAGTCTCACATTAATTTCAAGTTCCAACAGTTGATAAGGAATAATGAAGCGATTTTTCACTTTACTAGTAAACTAGGTCACAGACCCCTTGCACAGATGAAAACACTTTATAACTCCAAGTGTGTTGCAGCAGTTTTATACGGGGCAGGAGTTTGGGGCTATAACAAAATACCCTCCCTCCAAAGTGCTGAAAATAAATTCCTGCGTAGATTACTGACAGTTACAAAGTGTGTAGCAAACATAATCAGTCATGAGGAATTTGGTCAATGTTTTTTGGAGGACAGGGTTTCCATTGCTCCTTTACTGCTCTGGATTAGATGCTGGCTGAATCCTGCGGCAAAACTTGTTCAAGACTGCATTTCTGATTGCTTACAGTTGGACAACTCAAATAGGATTCCCTGGCTTGTGTTCCTGCGAAACTCCTTTGAGAAGCTAGGGCTCAGGTACATGTTTGAAGAACCCCAACTGTTAACTACAAACTTTAGGTCTGTTTTGAAGTCAACTTATTTTGAGCACATATCAGAGTTGAGATTTTATAGCTCCCTGAAATTGAAATTTTTTGACCCCTATATCCAGATTGTAACTGTCCCATGTCTTGAACCTCACTTGATCTGGTTTTCAAGTTCTAAAATAACCTCTCTTTTAACTTTTTTTAGATTTATTTTGATTCATTTTAAGGTAGCCTTTCCCAAACCATGTTTTTGGAAAAAGGATTTACCACCCTGCCCCTGTGATTCTAAATCAAAGCAGAGTACCTCACATTTTTTTCTCTTTTGTTCTTTATATGCTGCTCCTAGAAAGGTTTTTATTTTACCCATTTCATGTAATCTTAGACCTATCCATTATATTTTCAGAGACTGCCAGATATTCAAACTTGTCACCACATACTAAACTTGTTACAGCTTCTTTAAGTATCAGGAAAAGGTTTATTCCATTTTAATTTTTATATGGTTGTTGGAGATTTTTGTATAATATTACAAGATAGTTTATATTCTGAGATAACAACTGGAAATCTTGTGTTCCTGCCATTCTTAAATTATGTTCAGTATACTCATTTGTCATATGTTAAGGGTTTTTTAGATAGGACGTTTACATGGTGTTTTTAGAAATTGTTTTTATTATAGTTTTAATTGTGTTTTATACTATTTACAGATTTGTATTATGTGTCTTTGTACGCACTTTTATGGCAATTGCCGAATAAAGTTATTTGACTGACTGAATAAGTACTTTCTCTTGGAGTATTCCAGAAAGGATCTAGGCCAAGCTGCAGCAGTTGAGTGCAGCATGGCCCTTAAGTATCTCTTCAAGTACAGATCTACATGAAGATAGTTTCTCAGTTTGACTCAGTCTTCTCCAGTAAATCACATGTCTCAGATGGGCTCGTTGTAAATCTGACTTTGTCCCAGATTCATATTTAATTGTAATGATTGGGTGCTGGATGACAAATTACCCACAACCTTAGAAATTTCCTTTCAATCAATTTGATGTCCCCAAAGTTCAACCCCATGAAAAGCTGTCCCCCCTAATTGTGTGTTGTGTGTATAACATCCTAAAAGTTATGATGAGTGCTGTAATATCTGTGGTAATTAGCAGTGCATGGCGAGGTGGAGAGTAATAGCTTAGCCCGCGAGTTTTAGTTACTTGAAATAACTCGAACTATAACTGCTGAATTTCGCTGGTTTTGTGCAAGTAAATTCAGAACCTAACTATAACAACCCTGCAAACTTTGTTGTTTAAGTGAATTTCTAAGGTTTTTTTTAACTCTATTTCCTAACTATAACTTCCCTGTCACCTTTGTTTTTTTCCAGTGATTTCTATTTTTTTTAACGTAAAGTAATTTTCATCACTAAACATTAATCCAACCACCACCAGGCACTGGATTCGGCCTCCAGCCAGTCCCTGTGGCCAACCCTCTAATAGCCGAACCCCAAGCTGTGCACGGCCTTTGGTCTCTGACCATGCACAGCAGCAGTTGGCCACAGGGCCTGTCTCTTTGTGTGTGAGAACATATCTAAGAGGGTTTCTCTGGGTGTGAGAGTGACTGTGAGAGTGTCTGTCTGGGCATGAGAGTGAGAAGGTCTATGCGGCTGTGAGTGTGGGTGTGAGAGTGTCTGATTGTGCTCCAAAAGATGATATCAAATCAACAACATTTATAAAGCGCGCTATTCACCCGTGAGGGTCTCAAGGCGCTAGGGGGATTACTGCTGCTCGAAGAGCCAGGTCATGAGTTGCCTCCGGAATGCAAGGTGGTCCTGGGTGGTCCTGAGGTTGGTGGGGAGGGAATTCCATGTCCTTGCTGCCAGGTAGGAGAAGGATTTCCCACCTGCCGTGGTGTGGCGGATGCAAGGGACGGCGGCGAGTGCGAGGTTGGTGGAGCGAAGTTGGCGGATGGGCATGTAGAAACTGAGGCGACGGTTGAGGTAATCGGGTCCCTTGTTGTGGAGGGCTTTGTGTGCGTGGGTGAGGAGCCGGAAGGTGATCCTTTTGTTGACGGGAAGCCAGTGCAGGTGTCTCAGGTGGGCGGAGATGTGGCTGTTGCGGGGTATGTCAAGGACGAGGCGGGCGGAGGCGTTTTGTATTCGCTGCAGACGTTTCTGGAGTTTAGCGGTGGTTCCTGCATATAGGGTGTTACCGAAGTCCAGGTGGCTCGTGACGAGGGCGAGGGTCACAGGCTTTCTGGTGTTGGCGAGGATCCAACGGAAGATCTTTTGGAGCATGCGGAGGGTGAGGAAGCAGGAAGATTATACGGCGTTGACTTGTTTGGTCATGGTGAGAAGTGGGTCCAAGATTAATCTGAGGTTGCGTGCGTGGTCTGAGGGGGTTGGTGCGGTGCCAAGGGCCGTGGGCCACCAGGAGTCGTCCCAGGCAGATGGGGTGTTTCCGAGAATGAGGACTTCCGTTTGTCTGAGTTCAGTTTCAGACGGCTGAGTTTCATCCATTCTGCGACCTCTTTCATTCCATCTTGCAGGTTGGTCTTGGCGCTAGTGGGGTCCTTGGTGAGGGAAAGTATCAGCTGAGTGTCGTCGGCGTAGGAGGTGATGTTGATGTTGTGTTTGCGTACGATGTCGGCGAGGGGGCTCATGTAGACATTGAAGAGAGTCAGGCTGAGCGAGGAGCCTTGTGGGATGCTGCAGATGATCTCGGTGGGGTCTGAGCGGAACGTGGGAGGTAGATTCTTTGGGAGCGGTTGGAGAGGAAGGAGATGATCCATTCCAGGGCCTGTCCTTGGATACCGGTGGAGCGGAGGCAGGATATTAGGGTTCGGTGGCAGACGGTGTAGAAGGCAGCCGAGAGGTCGAGGAGGATGAGGGCGACTGTTTCTCCGTTGTCCATCAGAGTTCTGATGTCGTCTGTGACTGAGATGAGGGCGGTTTCTGTGCTGTGATTGGCTCGGAATCCGGACTGAGAGGGGTTGAGTAGGTTGTTATCTTCAAGGAAGTTGGTGAGTTGCTTGTTGACGGTCTTCTCTATGACTTTGGCTGGGAAGGGGAGGAGCGAGATGGGGCAGAAGTTTTTCAGGTCGCTGGGGTCCGCCGTAGGTTTCTTCAGTAGGGTGTTGACTTCCGTGTGTTTCCAGCTCTCGGGGAAGGTGGCAGAAGCAAACGAGCTGTTGATGATGATCTGGAGATGCGGGGCGACGATGTCGTCGGCTTTGTTGAAGATGAAGTGTGGGCAGGGGTCTAAGGGGGCACCGGAGTGGATGGAGTTCATGGTAGCTTTGGTCTCTTCCATGCTGATGTGAGTCCAGGCGTTGAGGGTGATAGCTGGGGTTGTAGGTTCTGTGGTGGTTGGCTGTGTCTGGTGTCCGAAGCTGTCATGTAGGTCGGTGATCTTACGATGGAAGAAGGTGGCGAGGGAGTTGCAGAGTTCTTGTGAGGGCGTGATGGCTTTGGCGTTGGCGTTAGGATTGGAGAGCTCTTTGACAAAGTTGATGCATTCAACTCCATGAAAAATTTCAGATACTTTTTCAATATGGAAACACGTAGTAAGCACTCTTGCTTTGCCTTCACCAAGCTGAGAAGTTAGGACCATTTGTCCCTTCTAGAAGTGTAACTAAAACTGGGGCACCTTCTACATTTATATTTCTAAATGCTTCCTGTTGAGTTTCAATTTCTGTGAAATGAGTATCATAGCCACAATAGAAGCTCACCTGCTCATTCATCAAACAAGAGTCTACAGTTTTGCATACATGCCTATCCAATTGGAACACTTTCTACTGGCTAGTTAGTAAGTGCTACCTTGTTGGGTGAATGCCCAGTGTGGGAGTGGGGCTGCCCCCTCCCTGAATATCTCAACCTAGTGATCCTATCCCCAGGGGCCTGGCCTTCATTATTTGGAGGAGGGGAGCCATGTGGCCCCCCTCCTCCAGACAATTTCTCCCCAGGGACACAGCTTTCAGTAACGGAGGGGGGAAGTTAGTCCCCTCCTTGACAGCTTTTGCGTCCTGGGAGGTACATTGTGTTTGGTCTTACTTGGTGGGAGCTATCAAATCTCCTTCCAAATCACAGTTGTTGGAAAGTGGATTATTGGCAAGGGCAGGTAAGTACCTACACTTGGCAAATAGGCCACAAACCCCTACTAAGTCGGGTCAATGTCTCAATAGATTAATCCTGGCTCAACCCTTGGTAGCTTGGTCACAAGCAGTTAGGCTTAACTTAAGAGACAGGTGTGCAAAACATTTATTAGAACAAAACAGTTAATAAGTAAAACACCAAACACAATAAAAATCCGACAGCAATTTATAAAAATAGACTATGGGGGTCATTACAACATTGGAGGTAAAAGCCGCTTACCGCCGTGCAGAAGACCGCCAATACACCGCCGCAGAATTCCGCCACAGCTATTATGACACACAACTTGGAATCCGCCGAAATTCAGACACCCACACAAGTCCGCCACACCAAAGGTCAGTGTAAAACTGGCGATAACAAAACCTCCACCTCCACGCCAACAGAAACACGCCCATGCTATTACAACACACGAATCCACGCAGCGGTCTTTAAACCGCGGTATTCCATTGGCGGTACACACCGCAGCGCTCAAAATACACACACATCTCCAAAACACCGCCACATTGGACAATTCAAAATACACACACCTGATACACATACAAACACCACTCCCACACCCCCAACACTATATAAAACACACACCCACATCACCCACAAACCCCTACGACCAAAAATCTGAGATGAAGGCCAGAGAGATAGCACAGATTAGACAATCCCACCACACAGAGCCACACAACTCCATCAACCACACTACTTCCACGCACAAAACACCACACACCACCACACATCACCACACTCATCAACACACACACCACCCCACACATCACCCACACCACCCCATGTCACGCCAAAGACACCCCCGCTTTTCCGAGGAGGAGGTCCGGGTCATGGTGGAGGAAATCCTATGGGTAGAGCCACAGCTATTTGGCTCACAGGTGCAGCACACATCCATAGCCAGGAAGATGGAGTTATGGCGCAGAATAGTGGACAGGGTCAACGCTGTGGGACAGCATCCAAGAAATCGGGAGGACATCAGGAAGAGGTGGAATGACCTACGGGGGAAGGTGCGTTCAGTGGTCTCCAGGCACAACATCGTGATACAGCGGACTGGCGGCGGACCTCCACCTCCTCCCCCACAATTAAGAACATGGGAGGAGCAAGTCTTGACCATCATGCATCCAGAGGGCCTCGGAGGATTCGGTGGAGGAATGGACACTGGTAAGTCAATTCCTAACTTTCATATCCCCCACCCTACCTGCATGCTATCACAAACCCCCACCCTCACACCCTCCCCTATCACACCAACTCCTCACTAATGTACTAATAACACAGACCACACATCCCAACACCAAGCCCTGCATGACACAACTAAGCATGGTCACCCCTCACCAAAGCATGCACACTGCACATATCCAGAACACCCCCCAACCATCATCACACAAGCCCCCACACAGCAATGCTCGCAGTGGGGTACACGGTGAGCCACCAATTGCACACCATGACACACACACATGCAATAATCATGCCCTTATGCCCCTGCAGGATCACGAAGGACTGTCACCACCCCGGAGGGTCCAGACAACTCCACTACACCCACAGAAGAGGCCCACAGTGACGATAGCAGCTCTGCCCTACTGGATCCTGATGACCAGCCCGGACCATTGTGGGCCTCGGGACAGTCGGTTCCCCTTGCACAGGCACAGCCCAACACTGACCTTCCACCCTCTGGTAACACCAGCACAGCACCCACCCAGCGGGCCCAAACCTCCGTACCCAGGACAGGTCAATCAGCGGTGTGTCCACCACTACAGGGAACCCAGGAAAACCCACCACCCCAACAACAACAGGGACTTGGGGGCAGTGGTAGTGGGAACACAGTCCAGGGGACGGAGGCACAGGAACACAGGGGAACTGGGAGGGCTGCTGTGCGACAGGGGGCGGACAGGCCAAGGGAACCCACTTTCCACGAGGCCCTATCCTCCATCATGGGAGCCTACCACCACTCCCAGGAGACGATGGCGATGGTCCTGGTCAAGTTTCAGGAGACCCAGCGCCTGCAGGAGAACCAGTATTTGGGGTTCAGGGAGGAGCTCAGGACCATCAGCTCCGCCTTGGGCACCATCATAGGGGTGCTGAAGGACATACAGCAGACCTTGAGGGACACCATGGCACTCCAAGGGGCCCCTGACACTAGCCAGGACGAAGAACTGCCCACCACCTCCGCCGGCGCTAGTGGACAGGACGCCCCGCCACAGGACCACCACACCAGCACCCCACCCCCTGCAGACGGACAACCACCAAGCAAGCGGGCCCTGAGATCCAGGAACAGAACAGAGCAAGATGGCAAGACCCCCGCCAGGAAATGAGACCACCCTGATTGTCCTCCCACTGTCCCACTTTGTTACCCTGTCCATACTTTAACTGCCCCAGCTCCACTTCCTATGCCCAGATGGGCAGTGTACCTGTGAGACTAATAGACTGGACTCTGCCATGGACATTCCTCCACGATCACCCATCACCCTTTTACAACCCCCCTCCATTTTTGAGCACTTAAATAAACATCCTTGAACCACAAAACAATCTGGAGTCCGTCTATGATTTGGTAATATGTATTATCAATGACAGTGTAAAAAAGCGTTTCTACTGGTAAAGGCAACATACCTATGTCACACATCACAAGTCCTTGAAGGATGCATGCAGATGACACACGTTGGTAACCACACCTGTCAAACCGTAATGGAAAGGAACAACTCAGTTACCAAATAAGCCCATTAAATTACACACAGGATAGAGGAAGACGTGTGACAGTGAATGTAATGGTAAAAATGTACTTGTTCTCACCTGTGTGTCACTGGAAATATTGCTGTATGACTGACTCCCTGTTGTCGTTGTCTTCTTCCTCAGCTTCCTCCTCATCACTGTCCACAGGCTCCCCGGGCTCCACGAGCTCCACGGGCTCCACAGCTGCCACAACACCGTCATCTGGACCATCATCCTGCAGAAAAGGCACCTGGCGTCACAATGCAAGATTGTGAAGCATGGAGCAGGCGATGATGATCTGGCACACCTTCTTCGGTGAGTAGAATAGGGAACCACCTGTCATATGGAGGCACCTGAACCTGGCCTTCAGGAGGCCGAAGGTTCATTCGATCACCCTCCTAGTCCACCCATGGACCTCATTGTACCGTTCCTCTGCCCTGGTCCTGGGATTCCTCACTGGGGTCAATAGCCAGGACAGGTTAGGGTAACCAGAGTCCCCTAATAGCCACACACGGTGCCTCTGGAGTTGACCCATCATATCAGGGATGCTGCTATTCCGCAGGATGTAGGCGTCATGCACTGAGCCAGGGAACATAGCATTTACTTGGGAGATGTACTGGTCTGCCAAACAGACCATCTGTACATTCATAGAATGACAAATCTTCCTGTTCCTGTACACCTGTTCACTCCTGTGGGGTGGACCAGAGCTAAATGGGTCCCATCAATAGCACCTATGATGTTGGGGATATGTCCAAGGGCATAGAAGTCACCTTTCACTGTAGCCAAATCTTCCACCTCAGGGAAACTGATGTATCTCCTTACGTGTTTCAGCAGGGCAGACAATACTCTGGACAGGACGTTTGAAAACATAGGCTGGGACAGCCCTGATGCCATGGCCACTGTTGTCTGAAAAGACCCACTTGCAAGGAAATGGAGCACTGACAGCACCTGCACGTCAGGGGGGATTCCAGTCGGATGGCGGATTGGTGACATCAGGTCTGGCTCCAACTGGGTACATAGTTCCTGGATTGTGGCACGGTCAAACCGGTAGGTGACGATGACATGTCGCTCCTCCATTGTCAACAGGTCCACCAGCAGTCAGTACACCAGAGGATTCCGCCATCATCTCAAATGTCCCAGCTGACGGTGCCTAGGAAGGACAACAGCGACGACCCAGTAAATTTTTATCAAGGTATGTACCCACAGTTACACAGAATACAACACCAAACACAAAACCCTTCCTGCATGTGTGTTGTGTGTAGGCCTAGCTATGTGTGACGCAGAAGTAAATGAAGCCATATGGGCCCCTGAAATGGCGGCTGCCTGACCTCTACACTGGGACAATGGGATTGTGGGGTAACTGCGTTGGCATTGCACACTGTCACGGTGGGTGGTCGTAGACCGCGGCGCAATGCTGCATTGGTTAATATCGGACCCTATGGTCCCAGGAGCCAATGAACAAGTGCGCCGGCGGTGATGATACGCACCGCCGCGGACGTCACCGCCACGGACGTCACCGCCATTTTCTATCTGTTCAATCACTAGATACCTGACCTTTGACAGGAGAGGACCTCCACTGCAAGTGCTACTGTGACCTCGGTCTGGAAGCGACAATGGCTGCTGCGAAAGGGCCCCTGCCTTCACTGCTCAGGAGTTGGAGAAACTAGTGGACGGGGTCCTCCCCCAGTATACGCTACTCTACGGTCCTCCAGACCAACAGGTAAGTATACAGGGAGCACGTTGTATGGACTAGGCCTGGGTGAAGAGGGCTGTTTGTAAGAGGGAAGGGGGCAGAGTTCAGGGAACTTGAATGCATGTGAATGCATGTGCCACATGGCAAGGGTAGGGAGGGGGGACACTTACATCTATGGTGCAGTTGGTAATGGCTTCTCTTCTTCCCTTGTGCATGTCATGTAGGTCAGCGCCCACCAGAAGAAGGACATTTGGCGTGCCATCGCCAAGGACGTCCGGACCCTGGGGGCCCACCAGAAACGGGGCACCCATTGCCGGAAGAGATGGGAGGACATTCGCCGCTGCAGCAAGAAGACGGCGGAGGCTCAGCTGGGGATGGCCTCCCAACGTGGGAGGGGTGCCCGTCGCACCATGACCCCCCTGATGTTCCAGATGCTGGCGGTGGCCTACCCTGAGTTGGATGGGCGCTTGAGGGCATCACAGCTGACACAACGGGGTGAGTACTACCTCATTCTGCTGAGTTAGCTTGCAGTGGAGGGGTCTGGGTGGGGGAGGAGGGTTGTGGGTGTACCTAAGCCAGGCAGAAATACGTAGACTAGGCCCCTTTGTAATGCAGGCCATGTGGCACTCTACCCCACCGCAGTATAGTGCCAAGTACAGGTATACATGCCTCTGTGACATCCCTGTGTGCAGATGTCCGCCATAGCCATGTAGGCCAGATCCCAGGAATTGCATCTGCAGAGGCCAGGAGCACGGCGTAGTGCAGGGGGCAGCTGTGTCTGTATTGTCCGCCAACTGTAGTGGTATGCCATGCCCTCAACCTGTTCTTCTTCTGTCTTCCCCCCCCCCTTTTTGTGCTTTCCCTGTTCTTATGCGCATCAGCATCATCAGGCGGATGTACAGTGGCACCGGAGCACGAGGGAGCGGCATCCCACATGGCCATGGAGGGCCACATCACGGACTCAGAATGCACCAGTGGGACGGAGGGCGAGGTGAGCTTCACGTCAGCCACCGGATCACCAACCAGCGACACGGACTCGTCCGCCGATGGGACCTCCCTTGTGGTGGCGGCACCATCTGTGCCCCCCACCTCTACAGGTACAGCCGCCACCTCCCCTACCAGCACCGCACTCCCAGCAGCCCCTCAGCGTTCGCCCCATGCCCGCTCACCCAGGAGGGTGGGCATCACCTTCGCCCCATGCACCTCAGGCCCTGCCCCAGTCACCCCTGCTGCCCTCAGTGAGGAGGCCATTGACCTCCTCAGGTCACTCACTGTTGGGCAGTCTACCATTGTGAATGCCATCCAGGGTGTAGAACGAGAGTTGCAACACAGTAATGCATTCCTGGAGAGCATTCATTCTGGTCAGGCTGTCCTTCAGCGAACCCTGCAATCTCTGGCCTCAGCACTGATGGCAGCCATTGTTCCTGTGTCTAGCCACCCCCCTCCAAACTCCTCCACCCAGACCCAATCCCCTGTACCCCAGCCCATCCCAAGCACACCATCATACCAGCATGCACATAACTCAACACCCAAGGGAAGCTCTGGCAAACATAGGCACCACACAACCCACAGGCACTCAAACAAGCATCACACACATGCAGACACACCAACAGCCACTGCCTCCACTGTGTCCCCCTCGTCGTCGTCTGCCTTCTCCCTCCCAGTGTCGTCTACACTCTCACCTGCATGCACTACATCTACAGGCACCAGGAATCGCACCAGGGCACCCAGCACCACAAACCGCTCTCCTGCACTCACCACCTCCACTCACATTTACACGTCCCATGTGTCCTCTCCCAGTGTGTCTGTGACGCCCCCACCCAAAGTACACAAAACGCCGGCAACCACACACCCAACAACCATCCTCCTCACGACAGCCTCCAGTACCTGCACCTGCACCCAAAACACCTAAAGTGACACCTCCTACAACCACCTCCTCTTCCTCCACTCCCAGACCCCCTCCAACTACCCATCCCAGTGTTCGTCAGAAACTGTCCCTCTGTAAAATTGACCTTTTTGCCCCCACCTCCCCTCCAATTCATCAGTCCCGTCGTAGTGCCTCAGCCAAAAAGCCTCCAGTACCAGTGGTGCCTGTTCAAGGTGTGTGGAGTGCACCGGCCACCAGGGCAGGCAGTGTGACCCGGAGCCAAGGCACAGGCAGCCCACCCCCTGTAAAGGCTCTGAAATTAGAAAGTGGCCGACGGGACCGTGTGAAGGCTCCTGGAGGCAAAACAACTCACAGGGGTTCCAGGAGAATTGCAGAGGCAGCTGTGACTCCTTCAAAAGTGGGTAAGGGCCAGAGGAAGTCTGCACAGACTGGTGTGAGCATCAGGAGGGCCCAAGTATCGTCACTGGTCAGGAGACCACCGCCGGAGTCAGTGCCCAGGAGGGCCCCGGCTGCCACAGCCCCGCTGGGCAATGAGGGAACGTCATGCCACACACCAATGCCCACTCCAGAGATCGTCATGCCACACACCAATGCCCAGTCCAGAGAACGTCATGCCACACACCAATGCCCAGTCCAGGGACCGCCATTTCAAAGCACTGCTGAACAGTCCAGGGACCGCCATGGCAAAGCACCGCTGAACATTCCAGGGACTGCCATGGCAAAGCACCGCTGAACAGTCCAGGGGCCGCCATGGCAAAGCACCGCTGAACAGTCCAGAACCGCCATGGCAAAGCACAGCTGAACAGGGCATGCACCGGGGGGAGAATGAAAATGCCGCCACTTCACGCATCGTTATAATATGTGCAGCTGGGACAGTGACGGGACAGGAACTGTCACGGGGAGTCTAATCCAGTCTGGGCACCAATCCCCCTACAGAACCAGTGGAGGCTGTTATCGACTTGAGAGACTGTGGCTTTGCACTCCTCAGGATGTCACAGTGGGCAAGCCACCCTCTGTAGAGACTTGAGAGACTGTGGCTTTGCACTCCCCAGGATGTCACAGTGGGCAAGCCACCCACTGTAGAGACTTGAGAGACTGTTGCTTTGCACTCCCCAGGATACATCAATGGGCATGGAGCCTCGTCGTGGATCTGGCTTTGCAGTCATCCGGCTGAGGTGCCCCCCCTTCCCTTCCCCCTGAGGTGCCTGTAGTATTTCTATCTGATGCCCCGGCAGTGTTCTCTCCATTTGTGGGCAGGTATCTTTTGCGGGCCTCACCCATGCATTTTTGGACTAGTGGTGCACGGACATTGATATGTGCATATCCGCACTACTTCTCGTAATGTATATACTTTTGACTGGTTTAATTATCTATCTGTATATTTTTGAGACATGTATATTGATACATTACAATGTTTGAACTGATTTCATTTTGTCTTTGCATTCTTCCGGGGGGGTTGTGGGTTGTTCCTGAGATTTTTGTGAATGCATTGGTGTGTGTGTAGTACTATGCGAGGGTGGGGGTGAGGGTGGGGGTGTTGCGTGTGTCCCCCTAACTTTTGCCTCCCCCCTCCCCTATGTCGTAGGTGCAGTACTCACTGTTGTCTTCGCTGGCACCGGCGTTGCTCTTCGTAGATGAGTAGGAATACAAGGGCCGGTAGGATTTGGAGTTCCGGCTCCATGGAGTCCTCCTTCCTTGTGGGATGTGTTCAGGTGAGCGTTTTCCCATTGCAGCAACTGTTTCCACTGTGTTTTTATCCACGGTGAATCCGCCCCAGAAAAGGTGGCGGATTGGCGGGTTGTGATACTATGGGCGGTACATTGTCTTCCGTCTGTCTGTTGGCGGTGACCGCCGCGCTGCTTGTCTGTACCGCCGTGGCGGGCGGTGTGTTAAAGTGGCTGTCTTTGTTGGCGGTTTCCGCCAGGGTCATAGTTCCCTTTTTTTGTCCGCCGGACTGTTTGCGGTATTACCGCACCTTTAACACCGTCCGCCAGGGTTGTAATGACCCACTATATCTTTATCTTCAAAATGACATTAAAATGACAAAAATTCAATTAAGGGAATTGGAGACATGAATTTGTAAAGATTTAGGGGCTGATTATGGCCTTGGTGGAGGGGATTACTTCATCCTAAATGTGACGGATATCCCTTCCGCCATGTTACAATTTCCATAGGATATTATGGAACTTGAAATACGGCGGCGGGATATCCGTCACATTTGGGACAGAGTAATTCCCTCCACCACGGTCGTAATCAAGCCCTTAATGTTTCCGTCACATTTGGGACGGAATAATCTCCTCCAACACCGTCGTAATCAGGCCCTCAAAAACACCCCTCTGTACTGCGATGAAGCCCTGCTTGGCTACACTGAGCAGGAGGCCTCTGTTAACATTTTACCTTCACAATCAGATACGCTGTGCGGTAGGCCTTGGTCAAGTTTTCTGAATTCAGACATAGAAACCTTTTTGGGATGGCATTCTTTATCCAAGACCAAGTCAAAAGTTAAAGCCTATCTCGCTGGAGCCCTCCTCGGATACACTGCATTGGCCTTGGTCAAACTTTCACCTATGGACTTTTCTGGAGCTTTCCTTCCTGAATGTCCGACGACCCTCCTCAGCAAGCCGATTTCAATGGATTGTCTTTCCACAAGCCCCCGGTCAAATCCTAGAAGTCTGGGCCTCCTGAGCTTTTCAACAGGACTAGCCTGCAAGTCAAACCAGGTCACTGTCAAAGTTGGCCAGCTTGACTTTTACTGTTGGGTTAGTCCACTTCTGGAGCTTTTTTAAAAAGTTGCTCCAAACTTTTCTAAACTTGTGGATCTTCTTCCAGAAGTACTTTTATGGTCCTTCAAGTGTCCTTAACTCACCCCAAGGTTCCAGAAGCTCTGAGTTGCTTCTTTGGGGTTAGGACTTCAACTCTTACCCTATCCAAGCTAAATTCAACAGTGGCAAGTTGTTGGATTTATTATAATGTTTAATTTTATACCAAACTTGCTATATTTAGCTTCTTCCTATGGAAAATAAGATTTCTTTTTTTTAAATGAAGGCCCTCATTACAACCCTGGCGGTCAAAGACCGCACAGGCTGGCGGTACAAATTGCCATATTTTGACTGCGGCGGTAGCGCTGTGGTCACACCGCCGGTTTCCCACCATCATTGTCCTGGCGGTAATATTCCGCCAGGGCAGCGCTACCCTGGGGATTATGACTCCCATTCCCGCCAGCCTGTCCATGGCGGTAGAGACCGCCATAGAAAGGCTGGCAGGAAGGGGAGTTGCGGGCCCCTGAGGGCCCCTGCACTGCCCCTCCACTTGGCATGGGCAGTGCAGGGGCACCCAGGCACAGCCCCATCCTGCTTTTCACTGTCTGCACAGCAGACAGTGAAAAGCGCAACAGGTGCAGTTGCACCCGTCGCACAGCCGCAACACTGCCGGCTCCATCAGGAGCCGGCTGTAATGTTACGGTCGACATCCCCGCTGGGCCGGCGGGTGGAAACTCTATTTCCGGGGGTGTTCTGATGCAGCTGGTGGGTTTGCGCTGCTTAGGCGGCCGCTCGGCGGTTGAACCTTGGCGGGCGGCCTCGTCCGCCCGCCAAGGTTGTAATGAGGGCCAAAGTCTCTCCATGCTAGCCTACAGAGCCCATTCGCTACAATGGGGAAAACATATTTGGCTATTTTTCCCTCACCAGGGCTTATTAAACAACTTTTTGAAGTCCCTGCTTATAGTTGCAGTGCGCCCAACCCTGGGGGCACTTAGAGCATACCTTAGGGGTGCCTTATTGGTAAACATAAGGTAGCTTAGGACTTTGGGAGTACTTTTGATTCCAAAGTCGAGTTTGGGGTTAACCTTAACTTAAAAGCTGCCAGCAAGGCATGCCTGCTTTTAAAATAACACTGGACACCACCGCAAAAGCACCTAGGGGTGTACTACTTATGTTGGGGCCTGTAAACCTACATGCCCTACCATATACTAGTGATTTCCAGGTAAGCTGTTACAGTAAATTATATTTAGCCTAAATTGCATATACCATTTTAATCAGAGCACAGGCCCTGGAACTGTTTAGCAGTGCCCAGGGCACCATCAGAGTCAGAAAAACACCAGTATGAGTGAAAAATTGGAACAAAAAGTAATGGGTCTTCTGCAATCAACCCAGTTTTCCCACAACAGCAAACACCAATGTACCAGGGGTGGGCACTCTGATACATCATAAGGGCCAGCCCTGGGGGGGTGGCAGTCCCCAGGGCCATTAGTGGATGAACCCAGAAACACATGTTCAGAGATGTTTGTAAACATAGGACCTGAAATTATGAAAATGCCAAAGAATTCTCTCAAGTTCTTTGTGTGTGCCTTAGATTTTAAAGTGGACCTGGAACAGCTCCAGGTTTCTAAACCTGGCAAGATGGCTCTCTCCCAGCGACACCCAGGCCCTATTACACACTGTTTGTGCCCAATACACATTCCTCATGGGGGAGCAGTTATGAAGTCAGGGCACCAGGAAACTCCTAAAAGGCTTCAGAAAGTGTAGGTCAGGGAAATGCCAACTTTCTAAAAGTGTCATTTTCAAAATAACAATCTAAAATCTGACTTTACAGTTAAACAGGGTTTTAAATTGCAAAGCATTTGAGGCCACACCTGATATTTCTTCGTTATCACTTCTCAAATCGAATAAGGCAACCCAATGTTATCCTACCAGAGATGTAGCCCTCACAGTAGTGGAAAACACATTTGGGAGTGTTTCACTACCAGGAAATGTAAACTTAAACCCACCTATCTTATCCTGTAAATGCAACACACTCCAATGGGCAGTTTATGGCCTACCCTATAGGTAAATTATAGGGATTAAAAGAAGAGCAGGACTGGAAAAAGGTTTATTTTGCAGATCTAATTGGCAGCATAAGCTGCACACAGGCTGCAATGGCAGGCCTGAGACGTTTTGGAAGGCTAGTTGAGTTGCTAGCACAACACGTGCTGCAGGTCCACTGGTAGCATTCAATTTATTGACTCTGGGCACAGATTGTACCACTTTATGAGGGAGGTGTAATCACATTAAATATACCAATTGGGGATAAGTAATTTTTCACCATGAATTAAGAAGTGAGGACTTTAGCACTGATTAGCAGTGGTAAAAAGCACACAGTCTTAAAAGCCAACAAACACAAGTTTAGAAAACCTGTGTGGCGGCGTGTTTAGAGTTGAATCTCCTCGGCATTTTGTCGAACTTCTTTCCACAATTCTCTACAAAACAAGAAGAACCAAAAAGCATCAAAGCCATGTAACTTAATTGCCGTAAATGCGTTTTGCGCTAAAGACATGATAAAGAAGTTACAAAATCTTATTTACACTTAAAGAGACTTTGATGATTTCTCTATGCACTGCAGGCATATGACATCTCTGTGATATGGTGAACTGCAAAACAAAAGGATAGAAAGCATTAGTATGAGACTAAATAACTTATTGTAGAGAGAAAGTATTCTTACTTTTGTGTTGATGTAAGATAACAGGATTCTCTAGAATAGAGAGGACTTGTTGAGCTAATGCATGATTTATAATGTATTTTCTGAGTTATTTCTGTTATGTTTTTAGTTATTGATTTTACCAATCTTGCCATTGTTCATGAGTGTAAACAAGTAATTGTCAGGCACCTAGGTATAACTTAGTAGATGTAAGTAAATATGTATATAAGTGAGACATTATTGTAAGAAGCATTGAATGATTCCTAATAATTATGCTTTGCATTTTAACATTATCTGCAGTGTCCAATAGGTTTAATCATCTTACATTCAGAAAAAGGGGAATCTGCAGGTACTTAATGCTCTTATCTCATGCATAATTAGAGGGAAAATTTTAGGGATGGAATTCACGCAATTGATAATAGTAATGATATTTTATTTTCGCTACAGGGAGAGCAGCAAGTTGACACATCTTAGATTGAATGACAGCACTCTCCTTCATGGGCATTGCTGAGCATTCTCTGTCTCCCTTCACCTTTTCCTTCAACCAACAGGGATATAGGGGTTTTGCTTCATCTCCTTGGTCTTTGCGCATGCAGAAAATAAACAAGTTGAGATTGTGTCAAATCTAGGGATTAGTATGAGGCATAAGAAGGCATAACCACTGGCACTGTGGAAGCTGAGCATGTGAGCGAGCAGAAGGCCAGTTGAGGATAGATTTCTAATAGAGATATGGATATTGATGCAATTGCTAGGTAGGAGGAAACTAGACTGTACAAGGCTTTGCTTGTGTGAGTGAGGAGCATGAAAAATGCTGACATGTGGAAGGGTGACAGAGTAGTCCTTTGAGGTGATGTGTGTGGGGGGTAGGAGCCTAAATGTGAGTCTTGCCACTCCATGACTGCATGACTTGAAGTCTTGTGATGTTATCATAGAGTGCATTGCTGTAGTCCAGCATGCTGGTGATAATGGCATGGGTGATGTTTGCCCGGGTATTAACTGGGAGCCATTTGAAGAATTTTTTAGATCTTTATGGTGTAGAAATAGGAGGAGGTGACTGACTTGACCTGGATAGTCACTGAGAGTTGGTTGACCACAACTATAACCAGGTTTTTCGCTTGATTGGCTGGTCAAGGTGTTAGTCTGAGGTGTGCTGCCTACCAGATAGAGCTTCACAGGAAAGTATGACCAATCCACAAATACACATTGTGAAGTTACTTTTTATTTATTGATTTTTTCTTTCTCAACTTGATGTACTTATCGTCCTTTATCTGGACGAATTCTTCTCCATTGCATGATTGTGCCACCTCTGTACACAATCAAGATGGCGCCATCCATTTGTTTGCCTGCTCTTACCGAGGCTGTATTTATTTAGTCCTTTTTCGGTGTCCATACCTCATACCCAACATCAAGGTAGGACACAAAAAAAACACACCGGTCTTGTATATAAGATATATATGTGAAATCGGCGCGCTGCCTTCTCTTTATAAATATTTCTTGGCGACGGACAGCTACATTCATAATTGAATCATTTTACTGACACATAACGGGTGAGTGCCGTCCTCTAGTATTTTTTAGGCAATATGAATGTGAGTAATTTTTACATATTTTCCTCTGATAACTTTACAAACACTGACCTTTACCAACTGGCTCTTTGCACCAATTTAATCTTCACTTTCTTTTCTGAGCCAAGATGGCAATTCTAAAGTTGTTGTATTTCATATGTAATTGATACTATTTCCCATATAGTTCCTCAACACTAGGCACAACCACTTAGCCCGTTTCCCTTCCAAGCTATTTTCCTCTGATTGTCAACTTTCATTTAACTTAATTATACAGTTATATGGTGTTATATGTATATACTTATGTTTCAGGTTATTTGTTGAACTAGTGCTTAATCTATTGACTGTTTTTGCTACCAGAATACAACTTACTAAGAATGGCTGGCCTAGTTTTCACACACTTTTCTGAATTTATGATTGTCTATATCTCTACTGCAAGTTGTTTGCTTTTCTAAAATTAAAACTGGATTTGGAGCAATATTGACATTGATTACAGCCTTCTTGATGAATGTTACACGTTTCAAGACAAGTTGATTTTGAGAAACAAACTGTATTTACTTTTTTGGGACCACACCTTATTTCGAATTACATTTTCCATATGGAGGACTAGGGTCCAATGTCCTCTGGTGAAGCTCCCACGCCATGCATTATTAAAAGGCATTCTTATACAGGAGGATTGTGGTTTTGGACCCCCCTTCTTTTTCTTAGGGTTAGCCTGAGGAGTGCTGCCTACCAGAGCTTCACAGGAAAGTATGAAATTGAGTATTACTTCTATTTTGTCGGTGCTGTCTGTGTTGAGTTTAAAATAGTTGGTCTTCATCCAGCTGGTTACTGTATGTGCATGAGGTGAAACTGTTCCAAATGTTTGATGTTTCGTCTGAGAGGGAAAGTGTGAGTAATCGGGTTGTTTGTTGACTGTTGACAGGTAAAAGCCACAACCCTTCTCAAGGTAAACCACAAAAAGTCATTTAGATTAAAAATCCAAAATATAAATCAAAAGTTATGATTTTTTAAAGATTAAAATGAAAACTAGTGCCTAATAAATTAAAGCACCAACTGCAGACATCTAGGGCCTCAATACAACATTGGCGGAGGGGGTTAATCTGTCCCAAATGTGACGGATATCCCGACCACTGTTTTATTGTTACAATAACCATTTTTACGGTCTTGTTTTATTTCCCTCTATCTAACTGTTTTTGCCTAGGCCAGCACTCTGTTCTCAAACAAGATATTCTTGATCACTCTGTGCTTCTTCCAAGGCTACAGCACAGTACATTGCCGCAGAACGTGGTAAAACTTTAGCCTCCAACGTTCGTAGAAAATACACATCCTGACGTAGGGACACTTTCTTAGAATATCAGCTGTGTTATTATAAAAACACTTCCTTGTCCCTTATACGTCAGAGGGAGATTCCAGCCAGGGAACCACAAATGTATGCTGATTGCCGAAAGCTTCGCTACAGATGCTAATGCAGATTGCAGGCCTTTGCTCAGGTATGGGGATTGATGTCTTCCCAGGGGAACCTGAAGGGCATATTCAGAGCTTAACATGCTGTGCTCGATCATAACTTAGGTAGGGATTAGTCCATCGAAAATAGTGACAATATGATAGTGTTGTTTTTATGCTTCACTCTTCTCGCCACAATTTTAATACTGTCATGTTGTGTCGTCCTGGTTATTGCAACTCACGCTTTGCTATCCAAGATGCAGTTGTTTTATTAAACTCATTATTGAAACATATACTGCTTCTGTTTGTAATTTAAATTTGAGACTGAATTGGAAGTGAGAGAACTGGATGAGACCTGAGTGACCAACTTCCCTGAGAAGCCAAGTATGTCATGCACTCAGCTGCCCAATCATCACCAACCTTTGGTGGGGATGAGGCACAGCTAGTTAGCCGGATCAAAACCCAGATTGGAGCAACAGGTATCTCCCGCAGTGGGTTAGACTTAGTCTCCCACACTGCGGGCGATTCTGCTTCTCAAAATCCTGTAGTCTCATTAGAATAATAAGAGCCTACTGGACACCATATTACCAGTTCCATAGGATGTAATGGACTCGTAACATGGCGGGCGGGATATCTGTCACATTTGGGACAGATTAACCCCCTCCGCACAGTTGTAATCAGGCCCCTAGTCATGCAAGACCAGGGCAAAGGCAGATGTAATGGTTGACCGGGATGAAGAAGTGGATTGGGCACAGCCTCTACTTAGCTTGGGACATGGGAAAATTTTAGGAGAAACATTTCTCAGAAGGTAAAGTTTGGCGGGGCAAGGCACTTGGTGGTTTCCGAAGAGGAGATGTCAGGGAGCCCCCAGATAAGGTTGCAAAGAAGATTTCTAAGTTTGGACTTGGAGCCAATTTAGATCTTAGTGGATCTGTTCCTGTCATATTTTTGCCATCCGATAATCTGTCAGCTGACTAGGTGGTCTGCCCACTTTATTTAGATGCTGGTGAGCCCATAGACGAAAGTCTGTAGCCGAAACACCAGCACCCGCATCTATGGTGCCATAGGCAAAAAAAGGCTGGTGGTGGGACCACAGCTAGTTTTACCACCGGTCCAATCAAGATGTGCCTTCACACCAACATAAATGTGGCAGCTAAACCTCCACACCTGAGTTGGCAGAATAGAAGGTATATAAGGTTTAAACTTACAGTTTTCCTACTTTTCACTTTCCTTGCCACCATGAACCCGATCATTTGCTGCTGCTACTGGACCATGATAAAAATCAATCCTGTCATTGTCAGAAACAAAGGTAAGGGACTGTTTTACCTGTTACTATCAGAAATGTCTGTGTACATTAGCTCTTGACTCGTGCATTTAAAAAATACTTGCAAGTAATAGTACAATAATGTCTAATACATATATGTGTGTAATGTGGTAATTTAAAGAAGCACACCTTGTTATTTTATTTACATTTACCAATTTGGTCCAAGCTGCCTTCATTCTAATGGATACATACATAATATGTCACATGAATCCCAAGTTTAAAATGTGTAAATACAGGTGTTTTTCTAATTTTCCCTAAACTACTAAATCAGACACATAGGCATTACACATTATTTGACAACATAAATATAATAAAATGTAGTAATTGCATTACACAATGTAACACATGGGTTTACAAGAAATGTACATTCAATGTCACCTCTAGACCTAAACATTGTATATCTGTATTAATGTCACATTTCCCCTTGTCTAGCGTGTATTCTGTTAATCATTAAATTTCATTCAACTCAAAAGTGTTTTTTACGAGTAATGTGTATGTGTTTATTATTAACACTTATAATCTTGAAATAAACATACCTGCATTAACAAGTTACAAAACTATAAGCATGTTTAATTTTGGTGTTAGGCTCCACTACCATGATGAATTTTTGTGCCAGAATTAACATGTCTATTATGAATTTTCATCACTAATGTATGCAGTGTACAAATATGTTAAAAATAAAACCAGTTTTGTTCACTCTCATCAATTGAATTACGTTCATGTTACTCACATTTTCATAAATAACATAAAAAAATAATGTCAGGACAAACTTTGTGAAATGAAATTTATTTTATTTACAAATGAGCAGGCCTGGGTGGAGTTCACAGAGCCATGCTATGCGGAACTCCGCAAATTGAAAAAGAACTCCGTCTCGCTACGTAGAGTTCCACTAGCGGGCGGAGTTTCTTGCCACTCCCTTTCACGTGACATTTAGCATCACTGGCAACGTGAAGTACATCCTCATGTTTGAATTCTTGCGCAAACTCCACCAAATGGTTCGCATGGTTACGGCCATCTTGTTTTTTTGCTTGTTATGGCGGTGGGGCCTACTTTTATATCCTCTATATCTCTCCCATCTTACACTTTTAAAACCTATTTTCCCATATTTTCTGTTTTTTATATTATCTTTTCTTTCTTGTTTTCATATTTTAACTTTTCCTCTAATTTTCCTTTTTTTTTGCTTTACTTTCTTTTTTTCCCTTTCTCCTTCCTTATCTCCCCTGCTCCAAGGACACAGTGCCATAGCAAAGCAGGGAAGTGGCAGTGCCAGGCCCTCTATTACCACCATCAGCCACCTTCTTTACGGTTGCTGGTGATGTGAAGGGGTACAGCCCAGCACCATTTTTTCCAAGGAAGAGGTAGCTGCCTTGGTGTTTTATGTGCAGCATCACCTACCCTAACCTTGGCAGCAGGCGGCAGACCCCATTCTGGGTACAGCCTTCCGGAGGGCCAGCAACGCTGGGAGAGGGTATAAAGCAGCTCTGGGTTCCGGCGCAGCCAGCAACAACTTATGCACCGGTGGGCTGATATCCTGGACCTTGAAATGGACCTGCTTGACCTGCTAGGAGTAGCGGTTGAAGGGCTCGATGAGTAATATTAATTATTAGTAGTGTTCTATGCTGATAGTTTCTTTCCAAATACCAAGCATGCTGTTCACAAACAGCTAAGTCAACGTACGTTACAAATATAACATTATGTGATCATCATCTAGACAGGTACTGGGCGCTACCCAATTGGTCTTGTTTTTGTCACTTGTTTGGGCTGATTAAGAAGTAATGCAGAGACTCTTCCTCTGCCCTGTCTAAGATAGTCATAGTTAATATTAGTGTTAGTGAGTTAGCATGTTCTCTCACTTCTCTCTGCCTTTATTTTTTGAGCTCGTACAGTGCCAACTGTCAAGCAATTTCCAAGTGATGTGTAGTAGTTTTGCATGTGTGTATCCAATCTATGCATTGAGAGATTGAGAATGAGATGAGAACTGTAGAAATCATTCATTGCAATCTGTTAGAAATTCCAAAATTTAGGACATTTGGATTAGGGTTAGGGATTTTGGAATAGGATGGTCCATGATACTAGAATTATTACTATACAGGCACTCTGAACCTCTCATGAAGAAATGTTACTACGTTTGCCTTTTCCTTTCAAAAAATTTATATTCTTGGAGAGATTATTTATTAAAGGTACCACAAATCTTTTCTAATTTGTTTTTTTTCCATCGTCCAGCATCCAGGGGCAGCAAGAGGGCTGGTGAGGCGGGTGATGTAGCTAAAGGTTGCCCCTCCACTAGTGCGAGGAAAGATGGCTCTGCTGACTCCAGTAAATCCTCCTGTTGTTGTTAATATTATTATTTATTTTCCCTAGCTTTTACCGCTCCACATTTAGAATTATTTTCTACCTATTTACTGTGCCTGGCTCCTAATTGTTCTCCATCTCCACTTCAATTTATCTGTTTCATAAATTCTTCTTATCCCTGCATTATCCTGTTTACTTATTTTCTATATTTCAAGTTTCTTTACTTGAAACTGTCTAGCTGTACTAGTCTGTCTGTAGCTTCCTTTGTTCTGCTTTGTCAGTGAGCTTTCGCTCTCCCCTTATGTATCTTATCTTGTGGAGTGATGGTAAGGCTCAGAGAACCCATGCACTGAAGATTGCATGCCCATGTAAGGTATTCTACACATGTTTCGTGAGAAGGCTTTCTTTTTCTTACTCCAGCTCAATCATTTAAAAAAAAGGAAAAAAAAGATGTTTTGGAACATGTTCATGTAATTGTTTGTACCCTCCTATTTTGTATACTAGCAATTCATGACCGTGCACCATGGCTGGAAGTATGATGCAAATGTCCCTATTGCATTAGCCAACCAAGATCATAGGTCCTTCACTGACTAATTCCTGCACAATTTGTTTTTACTTCCCTTAAATAACTCAGATTCATCAATAGCTAGTTCTGTCCCTCCATTACCAATCTTATGTTTTTTAACTAGACTACCTGGCTGAGGAACGCTTCAGTGGCTTGGGGTCTGTTTGCTGTGATGAAGGATTTGAAATGAAAGACAGATATAATGCCATACAGAAAAAAGAACTGAGAAGTGGACAATTATGGAAAACCTGTTTGAAAAAATGCTGAGTATAATATTTTTGTACATATTCCTTTTTAAAACTTCGTGAACAACATTTGATTGAACTACGTTTGATTTTCAATAGAATTAAGGAACCATGCTGACAGCAATTATGTTTGAATGTCTCACAGGTGTGGGAAATGTTACTACCAATCCCAGAATGCAGTATAAATAGTGTGATGGCAGGATTGCACAGACTATACCACTTGAAAAAGACATGGCTGTCGAAACGCGTCATGGGGTCTGATCAGAATCTGTCTGAATAAATGAAGTCATCACGGAGCTCCTAGGAGTGCAGTGCCCCTTCTTTTTTACTTTTTATATATATATATATATATATATATATATATATATATATATATATATATATATATATATATATATATATATATGTATATATATATATATATATATATATACCATTCCTTAATCCTTTCCCTGTACTGCAGAGCATCACTTTTCCCACCGCCTACGTATGGCAGACAGTATGTCTGCATGATTGTTTTTATTATTTATCATACTACGTGGTGTGTTTCTTTCTTAGTATTCATCAGCCTTGTAGTACAGGTACAAAGAAGAACAGGGCCATTGGAATAAGATATTTTTTTAGTACAGCTGCTCCAGCTGCAGATAGTAATGAGTCTGACTAGGGCACCAGCTGAGCTAGCAATATCACCATTAATTTAGCACAACAGGAGAGAGAAGAATACTTGTACTCCATAGTGCATAATGGCTGTCACTGTAAAATTGAATGGCCTGAGATGACAACCAAATGTACAGCTACTATGCCAATACATTAAATGATTTTAAACAAGTACTTTCTTTGCTCAGAGCATTGTTTACAATTTCTCTTTTTTCTTTCTGAATATAGCTATTCCTGCTGGTCCACAATCATGGCAGGAAATAGCAGCCTTGCTGCGGAGGCAGAAGCTGGAGTCCATATGGGCCGAGTACCAGTGGCCGGTGGTCCTTGAAGAAGAGGAGGAGGAGGTGGCAGCAGTAGCTGCTGCCAGTAATCAGGGCCCCAGCACCTCCAGCCCAACAACATCATTGCTGCAGTGCCAGGGCAGCTGCCCATCGCCATCATCTCTGCTACTCCCCCAGACACCATTTTCCAACACTGCGTTCTTCAGAGGCTGGCACTGTTAGAGGCACATCAAGCAGGCATGGAGGTGTTTCTCATACTAATCCCTGGGGGCCTTTGATGCCCTCCTATGCCCATTTTGTAACCTTTTAATTTTGCTGGGTTGGACATTATGTAGGTGGAGACAGTAGGAACAGGTTTTTTGCGGGACGTTTCTACATTGTTTACTTTGTTATACATATATCATGGACAATTGGACAGTATTTTGGGGGACATTGTTTGGGGAAAGGGACCTTTTTTGGAATAGGGGTAGGTATTTATTCTTTATGTTAGGGACAGGGGAAAATAAATATATATTTACAGTTGTTTATGGCTAAAATCATTTCTGGGGTGTTTTACTGCAGCCTGTTGTGGGAGGATAAAAATGAATATATGTGACACAGATAACTTTACATTCCATCAGTTTCAGTGAGAGCCAACATGTTAAAATATGTATCTAAAAATGTTTGTCACCTACGTTTGCAAAATAGTACAGATAATTAATCTTTGGGTACAGTTAATGAACAGTTCTAAAAAAAAGATTATTCAAAGAACAATGATACTAGTCTGTATTGTCAAATTTGGTGGTGCATCTGCCATCTTCTTGGATTGCCCCCTCAAAGTTCTTGGGTCCCTGCTTGAAGCTGTCTGATAAGGTAAGCAGGCATAATAGGATGCCAGATAAGAGAAGGCCTGCAGATTGTAAAACAGAAATTATTAGCATGATATTGTAGAAACCAGTAGATGGAATAGAAGCTAAGCTTCTTGAGAAGTAGTGTACCAAGAGGTGGCAGGGCAAGAACAAGAAAGTCATTCATTTTTTGACTGATGTGTAATCAATTGAGAGCAATTAAAACAAGCAATAATCACAGAAAGTGGCAGCGTGTATCCCGATGATCAAACTTGCACCTGTCATGATCATCATAACATTTAGCCTGGAACACATGCACATGTGTCATTATCATCCATCACGTCTGCCACTCCAGTTTCCTTCAATAGTCCCCCACCGAACCATATCGATTCAAGTTTGAGCCAGACAGCAGACATACACAGCAGCATTACAATTCCCAAATTAAGTAATTGACGCACCTCTCGCCACCAGTCCACAGACTGGAGTAGGCCTCTTAGACTGATCATCTACATTGATTTCCATGAAGTCGATAACTTCCTTCTTCTTGCAGTTGTTTACGTTTTCAATTCATGCTCTGATTCCTTCCATTATTCTCCAGACTCTGATTAAAGATTATTATGTCGATTTCCATACCAACTGCTCCCGAGAGTCAGTCTCTCGACCCAATTGACAGCTGTAGCTCACAGCCGTGTTTAACAACAAGAGAAATATTTAGTATTTTTTCTCTTGAGTATATTTTTATTTGTTAGCTAAATGAATTGGTCAGGTCCTGTTTGACAAATGTGAACCAGAAAACAAAGCAGTATGAAAATGCCAGCAAACAAATTTCTCTAGGTGTCACCCATTATTATTATGCCACCAACATTGTAAATCAATAATGACACAAACACAAGCAAGTGTAATGATATAGTTAAGCGATAAACACCCACTCTCACTTTCTGCCACCACCAGACATAAGTCACACAAATCAACATTAAAGAAAGTATTCCCTCATATAAATCGTTGAGGCATGTAGCATTACTTACCTGTTTCAATCAAGCATAGTGGCACATTGCAGATCCTCTTCTATTCAGGAAACAAAACACACATTGCCCTGTAAGGTATAAAAAAGATATCTGAGGCCATCCTGCAAGGGCACAAAAAAGAAAGAAAAGGCATAGAATGGAGGCAGGTATAGTCTCTCAAATCTCCTTGAAGTGATTTTGCAGGTTTGGGGTCTTCTTTAATGTACACTGGTCCAGCTCCAATCGGGCTCTACATGTGCCTAAAACAGTTGCAGTTCATCACTAGTCATTTAGACAGAAATAAACAATATAAAATAATAAGGTTCCCGAGCTAGCTATTTTTTTTCTCAAAGCAGTTCAAGTAGAAAGTAGAAAGTTCTATGGTGCCCTAGGTCTAGTCAGGGAAGTAGAGTTCATCCTCAAACTCAGGTGGTTCACCCAGAAGTTGGTCAGCTAACACTACCAAGACCTGAGTCTTAACAATCACCCTCATCCACTTCCTGTTGGTCAATCTCTCGACATTTTAGGGCAAGAATCTGGTCTTTCTCACTGTGACATCCATACCAGCTGCACTGAACACATGTTCTGTAGAAACACTGCCTATAGGGCAAGCCAGATACTTTATTGCCAGCCTTCTGAACCATGGCCAATGGAGCCTCTTCCCATACCAATACACCAATAGGTTTTGATTTAGGTAGACCTCCAGTGGGTCATTCGGGTAGGCCTGGACCATCCTCTCTATAGTCATTGGTGACCCACATTGCTCGAGCTCTTTTGCCTTCACCTCTGCAGTGGACTTAAGGCATACCTTTAGAAACCAATCAAATGAAGAATTTGGGGCTGCTGCTCCTGTTCCTGTTGTCGTTGTTGGTGTTGATGTTGGCAACCGTGAGCCAACAGCACTGTCTGCAGGCTCTGTGGAAATTGTACGCTGCACCTCAGAACTTCTGCCCGTGAGGAGGCCTCTGATTCCCAGTCGCTCTGTTTCTAGGTCTCTGGCTTGCTGAGCAATCCATGTTGTGTAGGTTGAATTATCCCCATCTCAAAAAGGAACAAATGTAACCACTAATTGTTTGTACCATGGGTCAAGAATTGTGGCACTGATGTAATGTTTGGATAACACAATGTCTCTTTGCAGCCTTGTATTAACAGATAAGTGAAGGATGAAGCTGTAGTGAATCCTAGTTTGTTTTAACGGGATAACAGGAGTTAGCTTAGCCGTAGGCTTGTAAACTCGTGCCCCCGTCACCCAGTGACTTTTAACCTACTTAGCTTGCTCTGTCTTATTCCATTTAATTATTTATTTCCTTTAAAATGGTGGCCTTGTTTATAGTTAGGCCACTTGTTATGGGTTCTATTATCAGTGTCACTGCGCCAAGGCGTCAAGTTCAAGCACGAAAGACAAACATACAGTAGGCATTCACACTTTGGGATTTTCCCTCTCTATACTTTTGAGGGATTGTTGATATTAATTGCTGTCCCAAGCATGCCTGTTATCTATTGTTATGAATAACACTTATGTCAGGGGACCTTGTAGATCTGTATAAATACAACACACTTTTAGACAGATAATCAGAGGATTCCGACCAGCGGGCATCGCCACCATCGCTGATACCGATGCTGCAGTCATCTTGACGCTGACCCAGTCTTCGTGTCCCCGCGGAGTCTGAGACAGAGACCTCATTCCAAGGTAACGAGGGTTGGGGGCTCCTCTCATGGACACGGCTTTGGCAGATTAGGTTTAACGAAACCCAGCTCTCCTTTTAGGTAGGAGGTTAGACCTATTCTCCTTAGGATATTAGGGCTTATTCCATCTTATACATATACATATATTTCTTTCATATATTGCACAATGGTGGGGGTCTTTATAACAATGACAGGCAGTTCATGCAACTTATCACAAATTGCAGTTATGTTGAATAAAAACTATTATAACTTCACTGAATCTTTGTTTGTATGAGACATAATAAATCTGTGAGAAAAGGGTAATTTCCGTTTAACCACGACAACCCTGAGAGATCTTACTTTGAGTCCACTGCTACAAATCACCTTTTACTATTGTGTTTCTGGTGAGGTACTGCTAGTAAGCCGGTAAGGTTTGGACAACAGTTACAACTAGTTGTAGGAAGAAACTTAGTCACCTACAAACGAAAGTACTGTCATCCTGAGACCAGCAGTCTTGCTCAGAGCAAGAGTCCAAACTACGACATGGCGCCACCAACGATGGTGTTTAGGCACTAATTAACGGATACCCTGACTATCACTGTCTCACAGACAACAGGTACCCTCAGTACCATTATACGGAGACGTCCGTGGTCTTTGGGGAAAACCTCCTCGGCCAAACAGGTAACACCTAATTAGGCTGTAGGTTGTTCGAGCTCGAACTCACAAAAGGAAAAAACTTCCCCTATTTTTGGTGTTCCGTTTCTCTAAACACCTATGGCTAATACCATAGACATTCCTGCAAATGCTAGTCATGCACTTACACAACATTTTTTAGCGCATGGCCTTTCGAAAGAGGGCGGGGATGTTACTCTAATTATAGAAGCGACTGAAGCCTACCAAATAGAAATGTTTTACTGTTGGGTTGCCTTTCCTGAGGCTGACCAACGAACGCACACATTTCACACTTATGACATTGCGGACATACCCGTAAGATACGAAGCATACCAGTATCATGAAATATCGCTCACATATCAAGAGCATCAGAACTGGGTTGAAGGCGCCCTACCACATGTATTACGACGGGTGAGGCTCGGTCCTTTAAGTAATGAAGGGCCTACATGGCCCATGTTTGCCACATATACACCTCACCCAGGTATACAGACTATGCCGATCGTAGATTTAAGAATATTATATAATGAGTTAGTGGCATTATATAGACGATTGGTTCAGTTCGTAATGCGAACATTGAACACTACACCAGCACGTCCAGCGCCACCAGTAGCTGGTGGATATCAATTGGCTACTGGGATTAATCCACAAACAGTACATACTATAATGGGTAAAGTGCCCACGGAACGAGAAAAAATACCGTTCTGGATTGCTCAGAAAACAAATCAGCTGGAAGCTGTGTTCCCTCATTCTGGGCCACAGGAGAAACATAGATTGCTCACTATGTGCTTGCCATTCGGGATGGTTCCCTTGGTGGATGAACGTGCCACTTGGGGTACAGTCTTCGCTGCCGTTTATACTACCACACATGGTACCCCTACACTTGCCAATTTACCAGAAGTGTTAAAACAAATACAAAATGAGCATGGGGCTGCACCAGCCCTGGATCTGGGGATGAAATTGATGCGTAACTTTGACGCCGTCTCCTCGATAATACTAAGTAATATTAAAGGGGAAGCGGTGGCACTGGCAATACGCCAGCGTCTCCGGGAAACTCCACATGTGGAACAAGAGAGACAGCTACCGAAAATTGGACATACCAAGTACCACCCATAAGGAGGATACGAAGCAAGCACAAGAGGGCTCTAAGAAGCGCTGGGACAAACAAAAAGATTTCAAAGACAGGAGAAATAAAAGAGCTGATTCTCCACATCTGGAGTACTCCGAAAGGAGGTATAATCTCAGGAATAGGGATAACATTAGGACTCCAGACAGATATACTGATTCACGTCCCTCTCGTTCCTTTCAGGACGCACCGGATAAACGTAGCGAGAGAGGGGGCCGTCAAGATCGACGTCCGGAATACGTGAAAGAAAAGAAAGACTTGCCGCAGTCTACCAGTAAAAAAGAAGAAAAGACTCCTCAACAAAAGCCACAATTTAAAAAGAAAAAAGTGGCAGCACTGACCGTTAAGAATGCCAGTGGTATTGAGAACACTATTGAGGAACAAGAGGTGGGCAGTGACTCTGTTGGACAGCGCGGCAGAGGTCACGATATGTCGCCAGAGTCTGAAAGATCATCTGGATGCGACAGCAACTAGCGATTACATCGCGGTTGAGACGGCGGATGGCCGCGTTCTCCCACCCGATCGGGTTTATGATTTAACAATTCAGATAGAGGGAGACGTGGAACGCATTATTAGTGTAATATTCTGGGATGAACTT